>NW_027507903.1:657008118-657020805 GCF_037356315.1 Lithobates pipiens
GGGAAAGCCATTGGGAAGTCCCAGTGCGTCCGAGGGGGCGGGGTCACCGGGTGGCCCCGCCCTCCATTATATGAGAAGTGTCACAGAAGCGCCACACAGTGGAGGACTCCCACTGAGGCGGATCGTGCGAACAGAGCGGAGAAGAAGCCGGAGCAAGATGCAGGACAAGAAGAGCGGAGGAAGAAGATGAAGATGAAGAAATTAATAAAGGAATTGTCAAAAACCATCTCTTGTGTTTTTTTAACCCTTTTGACACTTTTTTTTGTGAAATGGTAGGGGTACCCCATTACCAATTCACACGGGGGGGGCAGGATCTGGGGGTCCCCTTGTTAAAGGGGGCTTCCAGATTCCGATAAGCCCACTGCCCGCAGACCTCCACAACCACCGGGCAAGGGTTGCAGGGATGAAGCCCTTTTCCCCATCAACATAAGGGCAAGGTGCTTTGGGGGGGCCGCTACTCCAAAGCACCTTTTCTAAGTTGAGGGCATGTGGCCTGGTACAGTTCAGGAGGGGGGCGCTCTCTCATCCCCTCTCTTCTCCTGCGACCTGCCAGGTTGCATGCTCGGATAAGGGTCTGGTATCGATTTTTGGGGGGACTCTACTCCATTTTTTTTGAAAATTTTGGCGCAGGGTTCACCTTAAACTCTCTGGTATGGATTTTGAAGGGGACCCTCGCGCCATTTTTTTTTTTTTTTCATTTTTGGTTCGGGGTTCCCCTGTGGGGAAATTTCATGCCGTTTTTATCAATGAACTTTTATGTGTATTGCGGACCGACAATTCATTGTAGCCGTGAGTAGTTTTAAATTACTTTTTTTCTTTTAGAAATGTAATTTTGCTGTCAAACTGTTCTATCCCTGGGAAACATGCACCCCTTTACAGGCATACTATAGACACCCCCCAGGCACGAGTATTACACTTTTATTGTTTCACTTTAATCATTATTAAAATCACTGCTCCCGAAAAAACGGCCGTTTTTAAAACTTTTTTTTGCATTGATCCATGTCCCCTGGGGCAGGACCCGGGTCCCAAAACACTTTTTAGGACAATAACTTGCATATTAGCCTTTAAAATTAGCACTTTTGATTTCTCCCATAGGCTTTTAAAGGGTGTTCCGTGGCTTTCGAATGTGCCGTGAACATCCCAAATTCTTGGCTGTTCGGCAAACTGGTGAACACCCGATGTTCAAGTCGAACTCATGTTCGACTTGAACATAAAGCCCATCCCTAGTGAGGAAGCACCACCACACCAGACACTTTGGAATACTATCCAGTATGTTTCATAAGGACTGTATATATTAAGTATGTATTAATTGTTTCTTTAGAAGAAAGGACACACACGATTGAAGAGCACAGGTCACTTTGAACTTTTATCCAGGGAACCTTGGATTACGAGCATAATCCCGTTCCAGGAGAATGCTTGAAATCCAAAGCACTCGCACAGCAAAGCGAGTTTCCCCATAGAAGTCAATGGGAACAAAGATAATTCATTCCGCATTGACTTCTATTACATGCAATACCGCATGAGGGCGCCGGAGAGCCTCGAAAATACTCAGGGACAGCTCGGCTGAACTCGGAAACTCTCGGGAACGGAGTATTTCCGAGTGATTCAGTGTATTTCCAAACGGCTCCGAACCATTCCAAGAGTCACCAGCGCCCCCACACCTCTGGCCAAATGTAGTACTGCAAGCCCCTTGGTTTGAATCCTGCTCGTTTTGCGAGACAACACTCGCCAACCGAGTCAGGATTTATTTTTATTTTTTTTAAAGTTGCTCGTCTTTCAAAACGCTTGTCTTTAAAAACGCTCATTAACCGCGTTACTCATAAACCAAGGGGTTCCACTGTATTAGGATTGTGCACGTTCGCTGATTTTGTAGCACTTGTCACTTTTTCACGTTTGCACAATAAGTACATGAATTATGTTTTTGCACGAGTCACTTTTACTAACGCGCTCAAGACCATCTAGATGTACAAATTCACCGGTCAGATTGTGAGTTTGGAGCACTCCATAGAATCCCGGGATTTAACAACGGCGCCGCACCGACTCTTTATCCCTTTACCCCTTCCCCGCCAGTGTCATTTATACAGTAATTAGTGCATTTTTAATCGCACTGATCGCTGTTGTAGCGCTCCGGGGGTTTTAGTCAGGGAGCTCCTCACCAAATTCCTTGTCAGGGGTAGCTACTGCAGTTAATTACTAGGGACCCATTGACTTCTCCCTCAGTTTGGTCTGGTTGTACTTTCCTCTTCTGCCACCAGGTGGAGGTATTAGATCAGTGATTCTCAACCAGGTTTCCGTGGAACCCTAGGGTTCCTCCAGAGGTTGCTAGGGGTTCCTTCAGCATTGGGCAATTTCTCCCTCTCAGATAAGTTGCCACTCATTGATCTTTTTAACTATCTGTAAGGAGGTAATTCTTCCCAATGACCACAAGTGTAAGGACCATTCTTCCCAATGACCACAAGTGTAAGGACCATTCTTCCCAATGACCACAAGTGTAAGGACCATTCTTCCCAATGACCACAAGTGTAAGGACCATTCTTCCCAATGACCACAAGTGTAAGGACCATTCTTCCCAATGACCACAAGTGTAAGGACCATTCTTCCCAATGACCACAAGTGTGAGGACCATTCTTCCCAATGACCACAAGTGTGACGACCATTCTTCCCAATGACCACAAGTGTAAGGACCATTCTTCCCGAAGACCACAAGTGTAAGGACCATTCTTCCCAATGACCACAAGTGTAAGGACCATTCTTCCCAATGACCACAAGTGTAAGGACCATTCTTCCCACTGACCATCACACTAATGTATTATGAGTTGTGGATTTCAAATTTTTAGCAGGGGGTTCCCGAGACCGGAGAACTGTTTCAAGGGTTCCGCTGTGTTGAAAAGGTTGAGAAAGGCTGCGTTAGATTGAGGACAACTCAAGGTCAGGTTATGGGCATATGGGGTATCTCAGCCAATGGCCAGATATTTTGTTGTATTCCCTTGGCCTGCTGAGAGAGCCTATATATTCGGGGGAGGTCAGGTGAGCCAGGTTCTTGTGTGCCACCCGCTGTCTGGGTGGATGGGTGTTGTCTGCCCCGGGCTGCTAGGCCTGAGGTTGGGCCTATCCCGGGGGGGGGGGGGGGGGTGGAGTGGGGGGATTTGGGGGGGATCAGGCTGCCAGGCTGTGTGAGGGCCTATCCAGAAGTAGTCATCCAAAACACGGCAGCAAGACTAGTTGGCAGCAAGGAATCCATCTCCCCATCCCTTAGGACCCTACACTGGCTAACGGTAAAGGATCGGATCACGTTTAAGAACCTCTGCCTCTCCCACAAATGCACACAAGGAAACACTCCTCAATACCTATGCTACAAAATAAAACACTACACACCCAATCGCACCCTCCGATCAACCAACCAAAACCTCCTCCTCATCCCGAAATCCCGCTACAGAGCAAAGGGAGAACGAAGATTCGGAGACCAAGGACCATGGCCAGGGCCGGACTGGGAATAAAAACCAGCCCTGGAAAAAATTTCATACCAGCCCCACAGCATTATTATACCAGCCCAATAGCATAACGTCATTATTTCCTTGTTCATGAAAGCAAAAATCATACATTTTAAAGCAAATTTGATAAAGAGTGTATTACTGTATATATAGATATGAAATCCCACAGGGCGTTTATATATATTATATATATATGCATGCAAATTCCACTTAAAAGTGGTAAGTGGTCAATCATCCTGGGGGGGAACTCAGAACATGGGGGGGGACCATCTTCCGCAGAAAGAATACACTAAGGTAAGGGGGGTCGGTTACTAATATAAGGGGGAAACACTTTATATCAGTGCCCCCTTACATTATCGTATTAACTCCCCCCTTACATCAGTCACCTCCCACCCTTCAGACTGGCCTGGCGGTGCTGTCACTGACCTCCTCTCAGGTGCACTGTGCAGAGCTCAGTCAGTCGGCTCCAGCTTGGTGGCTCTGGTTTTATCCCATAGTCTCCTGTCTACAGTCCACACAAGTCTGACTTCTCCCATGACCCCCATCCTGGCGGCACTCCCACTCTTGACTCCTCTCCAGAATCCCTCAGAGACTGCAGACTTGATGCAAGAGCTCAATGCAGCCTCGCCAGTGCCCATCAATGCAGCCTCATTTTGCCCACCAAATGCAGCTTTACTCTGCCCGTGAATGTAGTCTCACTGTGCCCACAAATGCGGCTTCACTGTGCCCACCATTGCAACCTCATTGTGACCATCAAATGCAGCTTTACTGTGTCATGAATGCAGTCTCACTGTGCCCATGAATGCAGCCTCACTATGCCCATGAATGCAGCCCCTCCTGTGCCCCATGTCCCAGTCTGCAGTTCCTGTCTGTGGGAAGGTGTGTTGTTGATGCTTGGTACGGTACCTTGCATGCCAGCAGGATATCCATGACGGCCAGCAGCAGGCAGGGTCTGTTCTTGTTTTGGATGGGGACGGTGCTCCTTCCAGAGGATCTGTTTGCTGTGAGATGGAGTGGTCCCTGGCCACCTGGACCTTCAGCCGTCCTCATTTTCCGGCCGCAGTCAGCCTGTCCTCTGGTCTTGGGGAAGTGGAGAGCACTGGGTGGGAGCTGGAGAGAAGGGGGAGCAGAGAGTACTGGCGGGGTTGGAGAACACATGGGTAGGGGCAAGAGCAGGGGGGAGCGGGGAGCTCTGGGGGGAACTTGAGAGCACTGGGGGGGCCAAAAAGAACACAGAGAGAGCACGGTAGGCTGAGAGTACTGGGTGGGGCTAAGAGTGTGGGGTGGCGAAGAGCACTGGGGGGGGCAGAAAAACAGGGTTGGAGAGCACGGGGGCTGGAGAGTACTGGGGGGGTACAAAGAGCGGGGGGAGTGCAGAGCAATGGGGGGGAGCTTGAGAGCCCCAGTGCGGGCAAGAAAGAACAGAACAGGGGTGGAAAGAATGGGGGACTGGAGAGCACTATGGGGGGTGGAGAGCACTGGCAGGGTTGGAGAGCACATGAGTGGGGGCAAAATGCAGGAGGGAGTTGAGAGTAAAGGGGTGGGGAGTGGAGAGTGCTGGGGGAGCCAAAAAGAACAGGGGTGGAGAGCACAGGGGGGGGGGGGGGCAGGAGAGCGATGGGTGGGGCTTGAGAGCACCAGGGGGCCAGAAAGAAGAGGGGTGGGGAGAATGGGGGGCTGGAGAGCACTGGGGTGGGGGCTGGAGAGTGATGGGGAGAGCTGGAGAGCACTGGGGGTGAGAAAGAACAGGGGGGAGAGCACTGAGGGGGAGAGAGCAATGGGGGGAGAGAGCACTGGGGGGGGGCAAAGCACTGGGGAGAGAGAGTACTGGGGGGAGAGAGCACTGGGGGGAGGGTAAGAGCACTGGGGGGGAGCAGCACTGAGGGGAGAGCACTGGGGGGGAGCATTGGGGAGAGAGGGGGGAAGAGCACTGAGGGGAGAGCACTGGGGGGTAAGAGCACTGGGGGGTAAGAGCACTGGGGGGTAAGAGCATTGAGGGGGTGAGAGCACTGGGGGGGAGAGCACTGAGGGGTAAGAGCACTGGGTGAAGAGCACTGAGGGGATAGCACTGGGGGGGATAAGAGCACGGGGGGGAGCGGGGGGGAGAGCACTGGGGGGGGGAGAGCATTGGGGAGAGAGGGGGGAAGAGCACTGAGGGGAGAACACTGGGGAGAGAGGGGGGAAGAGCACTGAGGGGAGAGCACTGGGGAGAGAGGGGGGAGGAGCACTAAGGGGAGAGCACTGGGGAGCGAGGGGGGAAGAGCACTGAGGGGAGAGCACTGGGGGGGAGCACTGGGGGAAGAGCACTGAGGGGGTAAGAGCACTGGGGGGGAGAGCACTGGGGGGGGAGAGCACTGGGGGGTAAGAGCACTGGGGGAGAGCACTGGGGAGAGAGGGGAGAAGAGCATTGAGGGGAGAACACTGGGGGGGGGTAAAAGCACTGGGGGGGAGGAGAGCACTGGGGAGAGAGGAGGGGAGAGCACTGGGGAGAGAGGAGGGGAGATCACTGGGGGGGGGGGGTAAGAGCACTGAGGGGAGTGGAGAGCGGGGGGGCAGGAGAGTGTGGTGGGGGAGCAGAGCACTGGGGGGGCATGGAGCACAAGGTGAACTGGGGGGGCAGTAAAATAAGTTGGATAGGAGGATTGAGGGGGGCTGCATATAGAGGAAATGATCTTTCTATATTCCTCCATGCAGCCGCTGAATGCTTGATTCTCTTCCTCTCACATCTGCAAGCATTCAGCGGCTGCATGGAGGAATATAGAAAGATAATTTCCTCTATATGCAGCCCCACGGCGATCCTCAGACCTGCTCGTGTGATAGTAGATAGAATCAACGCTCTGCCTATCACACGAGCGGGTCTGGGGGGGCGGGACTGTGTTACATCGCGGCGGCCGAACACACAGCCAGTCCGCACTGTGTGATCCATATAGGAGGAGAGAGCGGAGCAATGCAGGCAGCCGAAACCAAAAGCGGCCCCAGGGTAGGCGGCCTACCGGGAAATCTCCCGGTATCCCAGTAGGCCAATCTGGCCCTGACCACGGCTATGGAATGCTCTACCCACGAACATCTGCATGGAAGAAAACCATAGGGCCTTCAGAAAAAAACTCAAGACCCACCTCTTCTAAGGAACAGGACAACACAGGACGGATCCAGCGCCTTGAGGTGATTCAGTTGGCAATTGTAGCTCTATACAAATCATTCAATCTTTCAAGAGGGCATCGCAGGGTTGGGACTGCGGCTTGCAGTCCAACCAGAAGTGACGGTTCTGCCGGCCTGAGAACCTGTCGTGGTTGGAGGTAGAAGGGAAACTGTCGCCACGAAGGGACCAGTCGCCTTTACCGGGGACCACAGTGAGCAACTGAAGCAAGTACCGGAGCAGTATTCTCACCGAACGGGCACGGTGGAGAATTGGGAAACTTCAGGCGGTGATCAAGTCAGGGGCCCAACCAGAGGAGGTGAGGCTTGCAGAGCAACCTTGTGTGCCAAGCCAGGGACTGAGCCGGTCAGCTTGGGTGAAGCTTGAAGGTATCTGAAGTGCCAAGCTAGGGACCCAGCAGGGAAGCTTGAGGGACGCTTGAGGGAGATACTACCACAAAAGCCTTGAGGAGCTCACGGAATTCAGAGTAGTGAATCAGAGGGTCCAATGAGAGACCAGGAACTCAAGAGGGCTGAAGAACTACAAGGAGAAGTTGTAGTACAGCTGCAAGAACAGTTGCTTCGAGTTAGGAACTGTTAAGTACTGTTACCATAGGAGAGCAATCCTGCACGTGCAGAAGTGGCGCCTTGCTGGGGGCCTTTTCTTGTACGGCTGTCCTCCTATTGAAGTCTCGGAGTCTGCCCTTTGAAATTGCAACTACTTAAGGGTGTCCTGGCCCCAACCCTCTTTCCCCTACAAAATATAAAAAGGGCTGTCAAAGAAATAAAACCTCTTTTGCATCCAAGAAGTGTCTGGCGACCCAACGACTTTTACCACCTTTGCACCCACTATGCCTCACAGCCCACCACATATTGAAGCATGTCAGCTGTCTTTGGCCTTGAAGGTTACCAAGAGGGGTCAGAGATTCTGCTACACTCCTATAAGTGTCAATAGTCCCAAAAAAGTGTCCAATCTTTCCGCAGCAATGTCAGTCCCGCTAAAAATCCCTAGTAAGAAAAAAAAAAAAATATATGAATAAAAAGTCCATAAATCTATCCCCTAGTTTGTAGACGCTATAACTTTTGTGCAAACCAATATATTTACGCAATATATGTAACGGAAACCTGCGTTACATCAGCGGGGGGCAGGGTCACCCATACATCATTGAGGAACCCCTGGCTTCCCTCACTAGCGTCATGGGGGCGGGGTCAGGTGACAGATGGCCCCGCCCTCCTAATATAAGAAATGTCAGCGCTGGGATCCCCGCAGTGTCTCCTCGGTGGAGACAGAAGACGGATGCATGGATGGACTGCGCTGGACTGAAAATCACCCGTCGCTGGATCAGATCAGCCATCGCTGGACCCCGGAGAGATGATCATCTGTCGCTGGATAGCAAGAGTGGATTAGCACCGCTGGAATCTTTTTTTAATTTTTATTTTTAATAAAGGAATTTTTCAAAAGTGTGTTTGTCTTATTTAACCATTTTTTACACTTTCTTTGTGAAATGGTAGGGGTACTTTTGTACCCCCTTACCATTTCAAACGGGGGGGGGGCAGGATCTGGGGGTCCCCTTGTTAAAGGGGGCTTCCAGATTCTGATAAGCCTCCCGCCCGCAGACCCCCACAACCACCGGCCAGGGTTGTGGGGATGAGGCCCTTGTCCTCATCAACATAGGGACATGGTGCTTTGAGGGGTCACAGACCCCCAAAGCATCCTCCCAATGTTGAGGGCATGTGGCCTGGTACGGTTCAGGAGGGGGGTGCTATCTCGCCCCCCCCTCTTTTCCTGTGGCCTGCCAGGTTGCATGCTCGGATAAAGGGTCTGGTATGGATTTTTAGGGTGAACCCCACGTCAATTTTTTTTTTTAATTTGACGCAGGGTTCCCCTTAATATCCATACCAGACCTGAAGGGCCTGTTAATTGAATTTAGGGGAACCCCACGCTTTTTTTTTTTTATCAATGAATGATTTGTCGGCTCCCGTAATACAGAGAACACTCATTGACTGTTCTCTGTATTACGGGAGCCGACAATTCATATAGCCGTGAGTGATTTTAAAAGACTTTTTTCCTGCAGAAATGACACTTTGTGCAGGGACAGTTCTAAGAACGGGAAACATGCGCCCCTTCACAGGCATACTATAGACACCCCCCAGGTACAAAATTTAAAGGAATATTACACTTTTATTGTTTCACTTTAATCATTATTAAAATCACTGCTTCTGAAAAAACTGCCGTTTTTAAAACTTTTTTTTGCATTGATCCATGTCCCCTGGGGCAGGACCCAGGTCCCCAAACACTTTTTAGGACAGTAACCTGCATATTACCCTTTAAAATGAGCACTTTAGATTGTGAACGTTCGAGTCCCATAGACTTTAATAGGGTTCTAAAGTTCACACGAGGTTTAGGTCTGTTCGCAGGTTCTGGTGCGAACCGAACAGGGGGGTGTTCGGCTCATCCTTAGGTAAAACATCCCATACCTGGAGACAATGCGCCATCCCTGGGAACAATATTCCATACCAGGAGACAATGCTCCATCCCTGGGTACATCATTTTACTACCTTTGGGACAATGTTCCACACCTGCACTGCTGTCTTAAATGCTGTACTTACAAGCAGAATTTGACAAATTCCAGTAAATAAGCACGGAAGAACTTAGAAGAGCGCGATGAAGAATAAGGACATCATTGTCTCCAGTAACTGGTCCTGACATGGTCAGATCATCTCTTACCTCTGTCCCTGCCGCTGTCCTCACAGTCACAGAGGAATCAAATCTTCTGCCAATCTCACCCAACCAGTTCTGCCCAATACTTTTAAACTGTGTGTGTGTATATATATATATATATATATATATATATATATATATATATATATATATATATACCCTCATTGTGAGACACTCCCCGGGTGGGAACGCCTCCAACCGGTGTAAAAACTTTAAATAAATAAAAAGTGTCTTCCTTTGTCACAATAAAACTGGAGATAAGGACCAACCGGGTGTCACATGACCACATAAACCAAATTAATGGTTATATTTCTATTATTCTGATAAGGACACCATCTGTGAAATGTCACTTCTCTGCACAGTACCACTTCTCTTGTACTGTATGTCGGGTGTAATTCTCGGTATCTGTTCTTATTCTGTATGTATGGACTCTGCTCAGTACCACTTCTCTTGTCCTGTATGTCGGGTGTAATTCTCGGTATCTGTTCTTATTCTGTATGTATGGAGTCTGCACAGTACTACTTCTCTTGTCCTGTATGTCGGGTGTAATTCTCGGTATCTGTTCTTATTCTGTATGTATGGACTCTGCACAGTACCACTTCTCTTGTCCTGTATGTCGGGTGTAATTCTCGGTATCTGTTCTTATTCTGTATGTATGGACTCTGCACAGTACCACTTCTCTTGTCCTGTATGTTGGGTTTGTGAGAATAATGAGGTCTGAGGACCCCAACCTGGGTGAGGAATAGGCTGGGGGTCATACATCAGAATCAATATTCAGAAATCAAAGCATAGGGCTGAACTGTTTAGCTTTAGAGACAAGAACGGTTTAGTAAATTCCAATAAACTTTCATAGCATAAGATCAGAAGATGGTAAAATTCTAGCTGCATCGTAAAATAAGTCGTGTGGTGGGGTGATCTAAATCTGCTTTACTAGGTCTGCACATCCTGGTTTTAAAGCTTGGTTTATGATACATTGAATTGGCCCTTAAAGACATAAAACAAAACCCACGCACAGGTCGTGAGCATTATCCTCAATAAATGTCTTTAATGAATAAAACAAACAAATGCTCGTATCCTAGCTTGTCATAAAACCATCAGCTCAAGTCCATGTAGGAGCAGCCACATCACAGAGGAATATCTTGCAGTAACATAGGCTAATGGGTTTGGAAGGTTCCTTCTTCCTTAGAGGGCTTATATTTTGTTTGCATGTTGTTGTTTTTTTCTCTCTTTTTCTTTCATTAAACAATATTTTAAAGTCGTTAAGCTTCATCTCTAATGCTCTAAACCAGAACTCCCGTCCCTTATGGATCTTCTTCTCTGTTGTGCCCCTGGTCTGGCGTGGCAGCCTGTATTACAGACATTTCTTAAATGTCAGAATTTCTACAGAAACTACAGGGATCCGTTTCCTTTTCTGATAAATGATGTGGTGGAAGCTGTTGTGTGTGTAAAGACTACATGTAGGAGCAGCCACGTCACAGAGGAATATCTTGCAGTAACATAAGGCTAATGGGTTTGGAAGGTTCCTTCTTCCTTAGAGGGCTCATATTTTGTTTGCATGTTTTTTTTTTCTCTTTTTCTTTCATTAAACAATATTTTAAAGTCATTAAGCTTCATCTCTAATGCTCTTAACCAGAACTCCCGTCCCTTATGGATCTTCATCTCTGCCGTACCCCTGGTCTGGCGTGGCAGCGTGTATTACAGACACTTCTTAAATGTCAGAATTTCTACAGCAACTACAGGGATCCGTTTCCTTTTCTGATAAAATATGTGGTGGAAGCTGTTGTGTGTGTAAAGACTACATGTAGGAGCAACCACATCACAAAGGACGATCTTGTAGTAACTTAGGCTAATGGGTTTGGAAGGTTCCTTCTTCCTTAGAGGGCTCATATTTTGTTTGCATGTTTTTTTTCTCTTTTTCTTTCATTAAACAATATTTTAAAGTCGATAAGCTTCATCTCTAATGCTCTAAACCAGACTCCCGTCCCTTATGGCTCTTCATCTCTGCCGTACCCCTGTCTGGCGTGGCAGCGTGTATTACAGACATGTCTTAAATGTCAGAATTTCTACAGCAACTACAGGGATCTGTTTCCTTTTCTGATAAAATATTTGGTGGAAGCTGTTGTGTGTGTGAAGACTTAACCGATCCCAGTGTAGATCCCTTCCATTCTGTTGACACTTAGATTGTTGTCCCATGAGCTGCCTTCATTGTATATTGATGGAAGAGGATGGGAGCCGACCAGGCGCTCAGTATGACGTTACCTGTCCTGTATGCTGGGTGAAAAATTCTAACTTAACCAGCAGATGTCCTACTCATCGCACTGAGCAATAATAAACTCCCCTTGTTGTAATTTGGTCACACAGGGCCATGGATAAGTGGGTACCACCAGTCCTCCTATTCAGGCCACAGGCAGGTAGGGGGTCCAGGTAGCTGGCTGAATCGGATGTAGGCAGGGAGACTGATCGGCAGGGCAGGGGGGCAATTACTGGAATCGATCCCCTGTATGGCTCTCTGTGCAGCAGCTGAAAGCTGGCTTCTTCTCCTCGCCTTCCTGCTGGCTTCTCCTCCTCACCTTCCCGATGGCTTTTATCTGCTGCTGAGGGAGTCATACAGGGAACCCAGGGCCGGGGAGGAGGGATGGCTTCCCTGGGCACTGTGGTATTGTGTTAAGTCGGGGGGGGGGGGCACCACAAGGAGTTTGGGGGAGGGGGAATTTGGGAGGGCGGCTGCGGATAAGAATTGTTCTAGGAGGGGAAATTTGAGGAGGGGTGCTAGGAGTGGTGATTTGAGGGCATTTACGTTGGAAGAGGGGAAGAAGAACGTTTGTGCTAGGAGGAATTTTGGGGGATTTGTTCTAGAAAAGGTAATATGGTAGCAGGGGCGTACTGACAACTCATGGGGCCCCTGGGCAATAGGAGAAGATTATGGGGCCCCAGGGCAATAGGAGAAGATTATGGGGTCCCCAGGAAATAGATTACGGGGCCACACAGTATACACACACACACACACATACAGTATACACACACAGACACACAATATACACACACCGTATACACACACAGAATATACAAACACACACTGAAAGTTACTGGAGAGGCGGGGCAGCTATAATCTTGGGATTTTTAAAACATACTGTCCCTGGTTTTATTGAGGCTGGCAACCCTGACAGGGCCCCTTGGTGGCATGGGGCCTTCGGGCAGTGCCCGAGTGCCCAAATGGTCAGTCTGCCCCTGTATTGTAGGGGGGGAGAGGGGAATTGTGCTAGGAGGTATGGCTGGGGGGGTATTTGTGCTAGGAAGGGAAATTTCGAGGGGGATTTGTACTAGGATGGGGGATTGGGA
>NW_027507903.1:658821005-659333505 GCF_037356315.1 Lithobates pipiens
ATGCACAATCGAAACAAAAAAGAACAGACCTCAATTACCTAGTAGGAGCGGTGTAGCAAGATCGTGTGTGGTACTCGGTGAGGGGAGAGTCTAATCTCCTTACGTAGTTGGAATATCTACCCCAGACAACTTTCAAAGAACCCCGGGCTAATGGTGACGGGTAAAGAGTAAATAGTATCATGGTATAGAGTACACTACCTAAACTACTCCTGATAAGCTATCACCTTAGAATTCTTCAGACGTACTTAATATAGAAATGTATCCGGTTTCCGTATTTTCCACGGTAAGATGTACGTTTCCATATTCTCAGGAATGACCAAGTGTGGGACAGGTGAAGGGAGGGGGTAGGCAAGGGATTGGAGGTAGAAGAGGGGGAAAGAAAAAAAAAAAAATAAATAAAAAAAAAGAAAAAAAGGAAGGGGGAGGGAGGAGGCCTGCACGCACTCAGGGGTAAACATAAAAAAGTAGGATGTTACAACCTTAAATTGTGGAGGAGAATGTCGCTTTCTGCTACACCATCAATTCTGCCACTTCCCCCATCCTAGAGGCTGCTTTGACATGTTCGTGAAATAAACCAAGAAATGGAACCTAATTATAATCTTATTGGTGCCATAACTTCAGTGTATCTTGGGGTGGAAGTGAAATGTTTCCAGCAGGACCAGATCATGTTAAATTTTGGAGTTGTATCTCTGGAGATGTGAATCAGTTCTTCCATATCGGCAATTTTGTTGATCTTATTAAACCAGTCTTTCAGTGTGGGAACCCTAGGGGAGCCCCATAGTATGGGAATGCATTGTTTCGCAGCATTAAGCATAAACATTGCCAGTGATTTATGGTAAGTGCGATGTGATAGAGGTGTCAGGTGAAGCAAACATTGGGCTGGAGTAGCGTCTATCTGGTACGTCGTCACCTGGGAAGTAATTTGACAAATATCTTTCCAGAAAGCCTGAATCAACGGACACTCCCACCAAATGTGCAGAAATGTTCCAATGTCGTTCCGGCATCTCCAGCAGGTGTCAGAGGCCGAAGGGTAACATTTTTTAATGAGAGCGGGCGTGCGATACCACCGAACCTGAATCTTGAACCCGTTTTCTTGCGTGTTCACATTGAGTGAACCTGAGTGTATATGCTTAAATATGTGTTCCCATTGATCATCTGTCACCGTTAGAGAAAGATCCTCTTCCCATTTCCGGCAGGGCTTACTCGAACTGGGACGTATATCTTCGAATAGGAGATTGTGTGTGATGGCGATAAGGTGCCGCTGTGGGGTGTTTTGAGTGCATAGTTTTTCAAATGTGGTGAGAGGTCTAGAGCAAACCGAATCTTTGTCAATCGATTTCAGGAAGTGAACAATCAGCAAATAAGACCAGGGAGGAATGGGCCCTTTATCCATTTGAGTCGCAATGTCTTGGGTCGTACGTAGTTTACCCGCGTCGAAGAAGTGAAAGGCCTGAACAAAATTTTTCGACCAGCTGTCTGCGAGGAATTGGGAAGACATCCCCGGGGGAAAGTTAGGGTTAAGCCTAAGTGGTGTAAGGGGGCCTGTCACCGACGATAGCTTTGTTTGGGAGCAAATTTGCTTGAAGCATAATAGGGTAGGACCTATTAGTGGATGTTGGTATAGTTCCGTCGGGATGTGGGTCTGCTCTATCCACGGGATAGTGGCTAGAGAAAGACTGGTAAAGGAGGCTTCCAATGGGATCCAGTCCTTATATTGACTATGAAGATTCCAATCCGCTATTCTAGTTAAATGGATCGCCCTATAGTAATTGTAAATATCGGGGAGGCTGATCCCCCCTAAGTGTTTCGGATAGGTGAGATGTCTAAAGTTTATTCTTGAGTTTTTTCCCCCCCACAAGAATTTGGTGCATATATTCCTATAGGACTTAAAAAAGGAGCTAGGCAGTTGTATAGGGATAGCTTGAAGCACATATAGCAATCTAGGAAGCACATTCATCTTTAGAATGGCGGCCCTGCCGAACCATGAGAACGTGGGCCTATTCCATCTGACAAGGTCGTCTGTTAATTTACACAGTAGGGGTAGGTGGTTTTTAGTATATAATTCAGACAAGTCTCTCCTTCTTTATTTCCAGATCCCGGATGGAGATGGAGATCCACTCTGCCCTCCCGGAGATTTCCCTCAGGGCTCTCTTCTCCAGGTCTTCCAGACGTCTCCTGAGATCTCTAAACAGGGCAGTGACTCTCTCGGTGTCACCAGCGGCTTCTTCTTCTACTTTCCTCCGGTGTTCCTGCAGACTCTGGACTCTTTCCTCCGTCTTCTCTCTCTTTGTCAGAAGTTTCTGCAGAACATTCTTCAGTGTCTCCTTCTTCTTCTCAGAAGCCTCATCCAGTGACTCCATCTTATGTCCTGTGTGTTCTCCAATCATACAAAACTTACACACACAGGTCTCATCCTCAGTGCAGTAATACTCCAGGATCTTCTTATGGACGGAGCATTTCCTGCTCTCCATGGACAAGGTGGGGTCACATAAGACGTGTTCTGGGGACTTTTTGTGGACTCTCAGGTGTTTATCACACAGAGTAACCTCACAGTGCAGACAGGATCTAACAGCAGGTACAGGAGAGTCCACACAGTGAGTACAGAAGACCCCGGACTCCTCTTGATCTGGATGAGTAGACAGGAAAGTCTCTGCTATGTTACGTAGTTTCATGTTCTTCTGCAATGCAGGGCGATCCGGAAACTTCTCTCTGCATTCAGGACAGGAATATCCTCCAGACCCCTCCTGTGTATCCAGCACACCATCAATACAGACCCGGCAGAAGTTGTGACCACATCTCAGGGTTACAGGATCCGTATAAATGTTCAGACAGACGGAACATTCCAACTCAGCTCTCAGATCACCAGACGCCATCGCTGACAGCAGAAGAGAAACGAAACTGAAAGTCTCTGACACCGGAGAGGAATGTGGATGGGGGAGGGGTGACGTCCTCCTACACAGGGTGAGGCTGGATGAATATTATAGGACACGGAGATCAGAGTACAGAAGGGAGGAGATTCGTTTTGCAGTAGTAATGAGAATTATACCTCCCAACATTAGAAGAGAGAGAGAGGGAAAGACGGATGTGGAGAAGAGATGCGGAGCACTAAGTGCAATGACATGAAAAGTGGAGATGACTACATCATGATGAAAAGGAAATTGGTTATATAATCATCTGACCTCCAGAAGATTTACCCCCCTTCATGACCAGGCCATTTTTTGCAATATGACACTCTATTACTTTAACTGACAATTGTGCGGTCATGCAACACTGCACATTAATTCAATATACATATTTTTTTTTTCCACAAATAGAGCTTTCTTCTGGTGGTATTATACAGAATTATGGGTTTCATTTTTTTTGTATAAAATTTTGAGTTTGACACTTAGAATTCTGAGATTGCCGGACGTGTGTGCGGTGAGCTGCGGCGAGCCTCGTGTGTGGCGTGCGTGGAGGAGATGAGCGGAGAGGAATGAGGGATGTGAGACCGCTGTGCTGATCCCCCCTCCCCCGCTCACTGCCTAACACAGCGGACGAGACTCTTCTGGTCAGGGACCCGGTGGAAAGGAGGCTGGTAGCGGTGTAAGGAGTACAAGAGACAGATGCAGCTGATGGCGGTAAGAGACTCTGAGGAGATGAGGAGCGGTGGGGAAGAGAGAAGGAGAGGTGAGAGACCTGTGTGGTGTTCCTATGAGTCCTGGAAGGCTGCCCTATACTATATTGACCCTGCAGTGACACCGCATTGATATGGACCGGGCTTCCTTCTCTTTCTAATCTGCATAAATCTGTTGAAGGTGAAAGTGAGTAAAGAGCCTGTGAGACCTTTAGACTCTGTTATATCTCTATCACAGTGTTACGACCGCTCAAGCATTCAAGCGTTTGGTGAATGGAAGTGTTAAAGTGGAGCCCCACATATTAGTTCAAGTGCTGGTTGAAGTGTAACTGTATCCTGAAGTTTGGAGACTGTCTGTAAAAAAACAGTAATAAGCATAAGAAAAATCAGCTGTTGGTGATTCGCTGAGCGCTGTCGCAATGTTATTGGCTGATAGCTGATAGCGGCGTACGCATTAACAAGTTAAGGACCGCCGCATGTAATTATACGTCGGCACAATGGCACTGACAGGCACAAGCACATAACCCGTACGTGCCTGCCTTCCAGCGGGTGGGGGGTCCGATCGGACCCCCTCCTGCTGGCTGCGGCGGTCCGTTTCACTTCAGGAGCGATCCGGGATGAGGGGACGGCCGTTGGTTTCTGGCCATCCCTTCGCGATCGCTCCTGATGAATGAGAAGCTTCCCCTGCCTGTGTAACTGTAAACACAGGCAGGAGGAAGTGATGTCACTCTCCTCGTGGCGGTCTTTTTGACCGGACGGCGAGGAGAGAAGACATCATAGTAAGTGCGTCAACAGTCCACTGACACGTAGGTACACATAGGCACACTTTCACCCCCAGTCACCCTCCGATCACCCCCCAGGTCACCCCCTGCCCCCCCAGTCACAGTGTCACTGATTGCAGTGATCATTTATTTACTGACCACTGCATTTAGTGTCTGTTGTGACTGTAAAAAGTGTCAGGGCAGTTAGTGTTAGGTCCAAGGTAGCCCCCTACCCCCCCTAATAAAGGTTTAACCCATTGATTGCCCCCCCAGGTAACCCTTTCACCCCCTTTTGCCAGTGTCACTAAGCGATTGTTTTTCTGATCGCTGCATTAGTGTCACTGGTGCCGCTAGGTAGCTAGTTATTTTTTAGGTTCACCACCAGGTTTTTATAGAGTTAGGTACCCCCATATACAACCTAATAAAAGTTTTAACCCCCTGATTGCCCCTAGAGTTAACCCTTTCACCAGTGATCACGTATAAGCGCTACTGGTGATGCTGGTTAGCCAGTTAGTTATTTAGGTTCCCCGTCAGGTTTTTATATAGCGTCAGGTACCCCCATATACTACCTAATAAAGATTTTAACCCCCTGATTACCCCTAGTTAATCACCGTATAAGTGTTATGGGTGACGCTGGTTAGTTAGTTTGCTTTTTATAGCATCAGGGCACCCGCCATTTATTACCCAATAAAGGTTTAACCCCCTGATCACCCGGCGGGTGATATCAATTAGGTTTTAGGGTCAGATAGGGTCTGCGTCGCCCCAGGCAGCGTCAGGTTAGTGCCAGTACCACTAACACCCACGCGCAAAGTATACACCTTCCTTAGTGGTATAGTATCTGAACAGATCAATATCTGATCTAATCAGATCTATATTAGCGTCCCCAGCAGTTTAGGGTTCCAAAAAATGCATTGTTAGCAGGATCAGCCCAGATACCTGCTAGCACCTGCGTTTTGCCCCTCCGCCCAGCCCACCCAAGTGCAGTATCGATCGATCACTGTCACTTACAAAACACTAAACACATAACTGCAGCGATCGCAGAGTCAGGCCTGATGCCTGCGATCGCTAACAGTTTTTTTTTGGTAGCGTTTTATACAGTCGCTGACAGCCTAGGTGCTTTTTTGCCTGTGAATCTCACTAGTTGTACCATTAAATTTAGAGCCCAAAATGGCAAAGCGAAGGTACACTAGTGAAGAGGCCTACGCGTTTCTGAGCATGACAGATAGTGAAGAGGAAGTCACTCATCTGTCAGATTCAGGCTCAGTGAAATTAAAAATGAATGCCCTTAGAAATCCTGAAGGCGGTGATTGGTTTTCAGGGTCCCGTATGTGGCTAGGCTCCCAAAAAGGCTCCCCGTACTCAGGAGAAGCAGCAGAATGTATTTTGGGGTGTAATTCCACATATAACCATGGCACGTGTGAGCAATATATCATTTAGTGACAACTTTGTGCAAAAAGGTTTGTAATATTTCCGCAACTTATGGCAAAATATAAAATATTCCATGGAATCAACGTGCCTCTCAGTAAATAGCTTGGGGTGTCTACTTTACAAAATGGGGTCATTTGGGGAGGTTTTGTGCTATTTTGGCATTTTATGGCCTTCAAAACTGTGATAGGTAGTGAGGAGTGAAATCAAAAATTTGCACCCTTGGAAATCCTGAAGGAGGTGATTGGTTTTCAGGGGACCCGTACGCGGCTCCCAAAAAGTCCCACACATGTGGAATCTCCTTAATCAGGAGAAGCAGCAAAATGTATTTTGGGGTGCAATTCCACATATAACCATGGCATGTGTGAGCAATATATCTTTTTTTTGCAAAATCTTTTTTTATTGAGTTTTCCATTAGCATACAAAGTTACCCACACAGGGGCCAAACATTGCCCACGCAGGGGCATATCCTCTGATGTGGCAACAGACCAAGCAATAAATCATTTAGTGACAACTTTTTGTAAACATTTTTTTTTTTTGTCATTATTCAATCACTCGGGACATAAAAAAAATATTCAATGGGCTCAACATGCCTCTCAGCAATTTTCTTAGGGTGTCTACTTTTCAAAATGGGGTCATTTGGGGGGGGTTTGTACTGCCCTGCCATTTTAGCACCTCAAGAAATGAGATAGGCAGTCATAAATGAGAAGCTGTGTAAATTCCAGAAAATGTACTCTAGTTTGTAGACGCTATAACTTTTGCGCAAACCAATAAATATACGCTTATTGACATTTTTTTTACTAAAGACATGTGGCTGAATACATTTTGGCCTAAATGTATGACTAAAATTGAGTTTATTCGATTTTTCTTATAACAAAAAGTAGAAAATATCTTTTTTTTTTTTCAAAATTTTCGGTCTTTTTCCATTTATATCGTAAAAAATAAAAATCGCAGAGGCAATCAAATACCATCAAAATAAAGCTCTATTTGTGGGAAGAAAAGGACGCAAATTTCGTTTGGGTATAACATTGCATGACCGCGCAATTACCAGTTAAATCAGTGCAGTGCGAAATTGTAAAAAAGACCTCTGGTCCTTAGGCTGACAATTGGTCTGGGGCTGAAGTAGTTAAAGAGGCTTTATTTTTTTTTTGTGCTGGAGTAATCCCCTAAGTATTAAAGGGGGAGCAAAATGCTGCAATTACGTTCCGCGAAAGATAAAAATCCTCACCAACTGGCCTCAACTGCTGCTGTAGCGGCCGCAAAACTTGAGCAGTACGCGCACACCCCCATGCAGTCCCCCACTAAGAAGGGGTCGCAGCCAAAATCGCAGCAGGGAAGATCTACGGATAGAAAAAGTCATGGTCAAGGCCAGGCTCATGCTCCTGGCTCCACTCCGCGGACACAGTCGTTAATGGCACAGAACAGTAAAAACGTGGGCCTACCTGACCAAACTGGAAAAAGCAATTGGCGCCTCCGAAATAGTGGACAATATTCCAGCAGAGCAGGAGCCAACGCTACTAGACGTGCTGAAAGCAGTAAAAACATCAAGTGAATCAATCAAAGATCTTGGTGAACAAATAAGGGGGGTTAAGGAGGATATAAATGTGGTTAGAGGTGAAGTACAGAAAATAGTAGAAAGGACAACAGTACTGGAAGGAAGGATTGGTCAGCTGGAAGATGGTGTGTCGCTGATGTTAAAGGAACTGAAAAATATGCAAGGACAGGTTCTTAAACAAGCCTCCAGATTGGAGGAATTGGAAAACAGAAGTGGAAGAGATAATGTACGGGTGGTGGGACTGCCCGAAAAGAGTGAGGGCCTGAACCCTGCGGTATTCCTGGAAAAGTAGCTAATTGAGCTGTTTGGGAGAGATTCATTTTCATCTTTATTTTGTATAGAGAGAGCTCATAGGGTGCCCTTTAGACCCCCCCCCCCCCCCAGCAGGAGGATACCCCCGGACGCTACTGATGAAGTTCTTGAATTACAAGGACAAAGTTCTGCTACTACAAAAAACTAGAGAAGCGGGAAACATCTTTTTCAATGGCGTAAAAATTTATTTTTACTCTGATTTTTCATTAGATCTTCAGAAAAGATGAATGGGGTATGTCCAGGTTAAACGCACTTTACAAAAACTTAAACTGTCATATGCCCTTCTCTACCCCGCAAAGCTACGTGTGACGGCTCTGGGTGGTACCCAGATTTTTGATACACCGGCTGGGGTTGAGAAGTGGATGGAGGAAAACATGGGACAATTATGGATACCCTGATGAGTGTATAAATGCGGATTTATAATGGTATAGTTTGCAGGTGTACAGATCCATGGGAGGGGGGGAGATTTGCACAGTGGGGGGCTGTAAAGTGATGGAAGGTAATGAATGGGTGCGGGGAAGTGAATAGCAACTGGTGTGGGAAAAGGTCACTGTAAGCCCCTTAGGTGGGGGAGGGAGGGGGGAAGGGATGAGAGGAAGTGTAAAGGGGATAGAGAAGGGGGGTGGGGGGGGGTGGTAGAGAATAGTGTAGGGGGAAGGGGAGGGGAGGGGAACACTAGTTTGGTTCAAAGCTTAAAAATGGAGAAGTGTGGGTTAAAGAATAGCACTTTGTTAAATAATAAGGATGGTGTAAGAGATGGGAAAAGGAAAAAAAATATAGGAAACACAGGGCAAAAATGGAGAAATTAGGTTTGTGTTTATACAAACGGATTTAAGAATATAGGGGTGCATATTAAGTTGGAGGTAAACACTAACGAGGTAAAAGGGGAAAAAAATTATAATATATAGGTTTGTAATGGGAGGTGGTATATATTGCAAAGTAGATATTTAGATCATGGAATGTGAGAGGGTTGGGCACAGCGGGTAAAAAAGCTGTGGTACTTTCCACACTAGAGAGAAGTGGGGTGGATTTGGTTTGCCTGCAGGAAACACACCTAACAAAGGACTCAGCACTATGAACTCGGTGGGGACAAAAATATCAAAGCCAGTACCACTCAACCCATAGTGCGTACAGTAGGGGGGTAAGTGTGTTGGTGAAGTCCAGGGTGAATTTTTCCTGCAGGCAATCTAGGGTAGACATGTTGGGCCGATATGTTTTCCTTTATTGTTTAACCACTTGCCTACTGGGCACTTAAACCCCCCTCCTGCCCAGACCAATTTTCAGCTTTCGGTGCTCTCCCACTTTGAATGACAATTACTCAGTCATGCAACATACCCAAATTATTTTTTTGTCCTTTTCTTCATACAAATAGAGCTTTCTTTTGGTGGTATTTAATCACCTCTGGGTTTTTTATTTTCTGCGCTATAAATGAAAAAAAAAAAACAGAAAATTTAGAAAAAAAAATGCATGTTTCTTCGTTTCTGTGATAGAGTCCACACGCTATGGTGCAAATCATAAAAAAATTATCACATCTGATGTACTGAGGCCTATCTCATTTCTTGAGACCCTAACAAGTCAGGAAAGTACAAATGCCCCCCCAAATGACCCCTTTTTGTAAAGTAGACATTTCAATGTATTTAGTAAGAGGCATGGTGAGTTATTTGAAGTTGTAATTTTTCCCACAATTCTTTGCAAAATTAAGATTTTATTTTATTTAATTTTTTTTTTCCACAAAATTGTCATTGTAATAGCTTATTTCTCTCAAACGGAATGTGCATACCACAAATAACACCCCAAAATACATTCTCCTGCTTCTCCTGAGTATGACGATACCACATGTGTGAGACTTTTACACAGCCTGACCACATACAGAGGCCTAACATTGAAGTAGCACCTTCAGGCATTCTAGGAGCATAAATTACACATTTCATTTCTCAACCACCTATTACAGTTTTGAAGGCCCTGGAACACCAGGGCAATGGAAACGTCCAGAAAATGATCCCATTTTGGAAATGTAACACCCCAACGTATAATCTATGAGGCATAATGAGAGAAGTTTTTAGAAAATGTGGAAAAAAATGAAAACGCATTTTCTTTTACACAAAGTTGTCCATTCATAAGATATTTCCAACGCATAGCATTTACATAGCAAAAATAACACCCCAAAATACATTTTACTACTCCTCCTGAGTATGGCAATACCACATGTGTGAGACGTTTACACAGCCTGGCCACATACAGAGGCGCAAAATGCAAGGAACACCGTCGGGCGTTCCAGGGACACATAGCATGCACATACCAAGAATTACACCCCCAAATACATTATTCTGAGCAAAGGGTAAAGAAAAGATTACCTGTGGTTTTAGAAGCGCAGTTGTCCACAGGAGGATATCACTGGTCCAGGCAGCAGGCAGGGACTTGGTCAGCAACAGCGAACACAGTTTTTCAGGCAGCAGGCAGGGATACTGTCTATATACAGTCCAGGGTCAGTGCAGAGATATTGTCAGCAGTGCCAAAAATATTGGTCCTGGTAGTAGGCAGATCCATGTGGTGTAGTCAGTGTGGCATGATGGCAGTAAGTCCTACAGGCAGCAGACAGAAGTAGTGCCTCGTTCAGGACAGAATGAGGATAGGGGTAGAGGCTTCTCCCACCCAAATCTCTTTGAAGCCTCCGAGTCTCCAGACCCTAATCTAGGAATAAGAAAGCAAATAAAATTGTTTTCTTCATCCAGAAAAACTATTCTGGAGCCCCTCACATATGTGCGACCCCGTGTTGAATCCCACTAGTCCAGTTGCAGAATACAAGATCAGTCCAAGAGGCAGGCAAATACCATGGTCAAACAGTCCAAGGTCAGTTCCAGATCAGGCAGAGGTATGTACAGAATCGTTAGGCAGAAGCATTGTCCAATAACAGTCCAGGGTCAGTTCCAGATCAGGCAGCGGTATGTACAGAATCAGCAGGCATAAGAGTGGTCGAATAACAGTCCAGGGTCAGTTCCAGATCAGGCAACGGTATGTACAGAATCAGCAGACAGAAGCGTGGTCAAATAACAAGCCAGGGTCAGTTATAGAGCAGGCAGTGGCATAAGGGGTGTGAAGGTGTATGAAGGCAGGAACTGAGGATTATGTTTACCATACTTCACTAATAATTTATTGAAGTATGGTAACGGCGAAAACAGTCACCTATGCAAGAGGCCTGGTTGAGAAGGACATTGTGCACAATAATAAGATGTGTCTCTTCTGACTCTGGTACACAACTTACATCTTTTTTTACGTCTTTGGCCGGTTGGTTTGGGAGGGATTTTATCGGGAAAGTGGCGCTCGGAGAGTCGATTAACAACATCTGGTCGGATATTTTCTTGTGGGCCGTTCGGGAAAATAAGGGCAGTGAAAACTTCCTCCTGGTAGCCAAAGAAGCGTTTGGGGTTTTTGGGTGGAGTTGCGGTAAATGACATAGGAATTGTATATGGCCAATTGAAAAAAAAAAATTGCTACTTTTATTATACCAATGGTATGTCCGTCTTGTGGCAAGGTATGGTTCCATCATTTGGTCATTGAAGTCGACTCCCCACATGAACAAATTATATTCATAAATGCATTTTGTTTTTTTTATGGGGGGCCATTCCTTCTGGGGATTTCCACAAACGTATCATTGTGGATAGAAGACAACATATATACATCCCTTCTGTCCCTCCACTTTACTGCCAGAATCTCCTGGTTTCGCAGACTTGCCGTTTCTCCCTTTCTCAACTTCTTATTGACAAGGCAAGGAAAGCCCTTCCGATTCCTTTTTACAGTGCCACATGCTGGCGTCTTCTTCCAGTGAAGGTTGTGGAACAGGGGCAGAGATGTGTAGAAGTTGTCTACATACAGGTGGTAGCCTTTTTCCAGTAGGGGGTATATGAGGTCCCAAACAACTTTCCCGCTGGATCCCAAGTAGTCTGGACAATTAGGGGGCTGCAGCTGGGTGTCCTTCCCTTCGTACACTATGAATGAATATGTGTACCCTGTGGCTCGGTTGCATAATTTGTAGACCTTCACCCCATAGCGGGCCCTTTTGCTGGAGATAAATTGCTTAACTTTAAGCCTGCCACTAAATTTAATAAGGGCCTCATACATACATATGTGTTGGTCCAAGGTAAACAATTTGGGGAATGTTTCTGAAAAATAATTAAGTATTGGACGAATTTTGTAAAGCCTGTCGTACTTTGGGTCATTTCGGGGAGGGCACTGGGTATTGTCACTAAAATGTAGGAACCTCATGATCATCAGATACCTGATTCTGGGCATTACCACGGAGAAGAGCGGAATGTGGTGGAGGGGGTGGGTTGACCAATAGATACGCAATTGTTTTTTTTTGTTGAGTCCCATATTAAATTTGAGGCCTAAAAAAACCTTGAACTCCTCCACTGTTAGGTCTCTCCATTCATAGGGACGGGCATAATAAGATGTTGGATTTTGCAAAATAAATTGTTGTGCATACAGATTGCACTGGGCCACAATTGACACCAACATGTCCTCCGTAAAAATGAAATTAAAAAAATGTATTTGGGTAAAATTCTCCGTGTCCACCTGGACTCCTGGCTGGGCAGTGAAAGGGGGAATAGTGATGGCCGAACGGTTCGCCCACGGCGAATTTCGGCTGTTCGCGGTCCGCCCGATCGGCGGACTATTGCCGCCTTTGGCCTGGCGGACTTCCGTGTTTTTACTGTGTAAAAGAACTTTGACCTATGATGACACATCCATCATGGGGTACAGGACAGCCAATTGAGACATTACAGCACATGGACACTTGGACATTCCCCCTAACTTATAAATAGACCCGATCCGGCGGCCATTTTACATTCTTTCTTCTGTCACTATAGGGAGAGGTTGCTGTGTGGAGCAGGGAGAGATTACAGTGACCCAAATCGCTAGCTATTTGGTACAGAAAAGTTATTTTCAGGACTGGTATAGGTGTTAGGTATAGTTCAGGATATAGATTTGAGGCAGTGCTGTGCTAGTGATTGTTGCAGCAGCCTGAGTGTCTTTTGTCAGTTTAGAGAAAGGGACAGGACGGTGTGTGCTGCAGGGACAGTCAGTTTAGTCATTAGCTGTTACTATCAGGTCCACAAAAGTGCTATTCCAGTTATTGTTCCAGTAGCCTCTGTTTTGTCAGTTTATATAGGGACAGGCAGGAAGCTGTGTGTGAGGCAGTGAGGGTCAGTTTAATCAGTAGCTGTTACTATATTAGGTCCACAAAGGTTGTTTTCAGGACTGGTATCAGTGGTATGGTAATAGGCTTGTACATGTATAATATTCTTTCTTCCAAATATAGAAAGAATGCTGCAGTCTGCTAATCATTCACAACCCACTTGTTCCACAAAGCTCCTTATAAGGACTGGTAACCTGGTGTAGGATGCTATAGTACATAGGGCTGAGTGAGGTACAGTCTGCTATTCTATAAGGACTGGTATAGGTCCACAATACATAGGGTTGAGGTGCACTACTGCTGACCGCTGCCCTATACTGCAGCAGTCCTCATCGGTATAGGGACTGACGTACAGTCTGCTAATCAGTCATACAACTTACTTGTTCCACAAAGGTCCTTATAAGGACTGGTAAGGTATAGGGTTCTACAGTACATAGGGTTGAGTGAGGTACAGTCTGCTATTCTATAAGGATTGGTATAGGTTCACAATACATAGGTTGAGGTGCACTACTGTTGACAGCTGCCCTATACTGCAGCAGTCCTTTATCGGTATAGGGACTGACTTACAGTCTGCTAATCAGTCACACACAACCTACTTGTTCCACAAAGGTCCTTATAAGGACTGGTAAGGTATAGGGTACTACAGTACATAGGGTTAAGTGAGGTACAGTCTGCTATTCTATAGGGACTGGTATAGGTCCACAATACATAGGGTTGAGGTGCACTACTGCTGACCGCAGCCCTATACTGCAGCAGTCCTTCATCGGTATAGGGACTGACGTACAATCTGCTAATCAGTCACACAACCTACTTGTTCCACAAAGGTCCTTATAAGGACTGGTAAGGTATAGGGTACTACAGTACATAAGGTTGAGTGAGGTACAGTCTGCTATTATATAAGGACTGGTATAGGTCTACAATACATAGGGTTGAGGTGCACTACTGCTGATCGCTGCCCTATACTGCAGCAGTCCTTCATCGGTATAGGGACTGACGTACAGTCTGCTAATCAGTCACACACAACCTACTTGTTCCACAAAGGTCCTTATAAGGACTGGTAAGGTATAGGGTACTACAGTACATAGGGTTGAGTGAGGTACAGTCTGCTATTCTATAAGGACTGGTATAGGTCCACAATACATAGGGTTGAGGTGCACTACTGCTGACCTATACTGCAGCAGTCCTTCATCGGTATAGGGACTGACGTACAGTCTGCTAATCAGTCACACACAACCTACTTGTTCCACAAAGGTCCTTATAAGGACTGGTAAGGTATAGGGTACTACAGTACATAGGGTTGAGTGAGGTACAGTCTGCTATTCTATAAGGACTAGTATAGGTCCACAATACATAGTGTTGAGGTGCACTACTGCTGACCGCTGCCTTATACTGCAGCAGTCCTTCATCGGTATAGGGACTGAGAGTTTTGTCACAGGGTCATTTAAAAAATTGCAGGCAGAGGAAGAGGCAGGCCCTTCCGCAGGGGTGGTAGGGGTAGGGCAGGAGCAACAGGCTTGAGCCAAAGTTGGAAGTTGCAGAAGGTGCGTTCAATTACTTTAAAGGACGCACCAGACTTGGTTGAGTGGCTCGCTCAGCCTTACTCTTCTGCACCCTCCTCATCCTCTCGATCTGCACCCTCTTCTTCACTCTCTGCTATGTGCACCCCCAAAGACACTACCACCAACAACACCACCACCACCACCACCACCACATACCTTCCGCTTGAGTCACAGGAATTATTTTCCGATCCATATCAAGACATTTCTGATGCACAGCCACTCTTGGTATTGGATCAGGAAGAGGAGGTAGCAACAACCGCTACTCAGCAGTCTGACGACAGTACCCAGATCAGCCCAAGGAGGAGGTTGATCCCGGTGTTGCTGCCTACTCCGAGATCTCTAATTATAGTGGTGGGGAAGGTGACGTCGATGATGACGTGTCTAGTGATGTCACGTGGGTGCCCACAAGAGAGGAAGAGGAGGGGAGTTCAGAGGGAGATATGGACCAGCAGATAGGGAGAAGAAGCAGGAATAACTTACATTGCACAGGAGGGACAAAGCAGACTGCAAATGTATCAGGAGCGAGTCATCGACCATGTACGGTCACATCTGGCGCTCTCAGGACGCCGGCACATGGCTCCGCAGTGTGGGCTTTTTTTAACGTGTCCGCTACTGACAATAGCGTTGCCATCTGCAATCTTTGCAGTCAAGGCATTAGTCGCGGTAAGCCCAACACTCACCTAGGGACGACCGCCTTAAGAAGGCACATGAGCAGCCATCAGCGAGCCCAGTATGAGCAACGGAACACACAAAGCCACACTGCAGGCTCTCACTGTCCAGCCTCGTCTTCTACTTCTCCTTCTCCTCTCTCCTCACAATTGTCCTCCACTCCACCTTCCATCACGCCAAGCTCACGTTTTTCTGCAAAAAGGCAGGCTTCCGTGGGCCTAATGTTCAAGCGTAAAAAAATGATGACGCCGGATAACCCTCTTGCCCAACGGTTGATGGCTGGCTTGTCAGAACCCATAGCCCGCCAACTACTGCCATATAAACTGGTGGACTCGGAGGCCTTTCGCAAATTTGTAGCCATTGGAACACCACAATGGAAGGTCCCAGGAAGGAAGTATTTCTCAGAGAAGGGCATCCCAGAGCTATATGGCCATGTTCAGCGGCAAGTGAATGTATCTCTGGCACACAGTGTCAGTGCCAAGATACATCTGACCACAGACACCTGGTCTAGCAAACACGGGCAGGGAAGGTATATCACTTTTACTGCCCACTGGGTGAACCTTCTGACGGCCGTCAAGCGTGTAACCCGTGGCACCCGTGTAGATTTGGTTTTACCGCCACGGATTGCATGCAGGCCTGACTCTTCTTCTCCTCCTCCTCCTACTCCATCCTCCTCCCTCTCCTCCTCGGCTGACTCCTCCTTTTCCGCTGCTACCGTCTCTTCCGCTGCGCCGCCCAAGCTCCCCAGAACCTATTTGACATGCCAGGTGAGACGTTGCCATGCCGTGCTGCGTCTGTTGTGCCTGGAAGCCAAGAGCCACACTGGCCCGGCACTCCTTTCAGCTTTGCGTTCACAGGCAGATCAGTGGCTAACACCGCTCAATTTGACAGTTGGTAAAGTGGTGTGTGACAACGGTGCCAATCTGCTTAGCACATTGAAACAGGGCAAAATCACGCACGTGCCATGCATGGCACACGTCTTAAACTTGGTCGTGCAGCGATTCCTTGTTAAATACCCTGGGGTCCAGGACATCTTGCGGCAGGTAAGGAAAATCTCGGCCCATTTCAGAAGATCTTACACAGCCATGGCTCGCCTTGCTGACATTCAGTGGCGACACAATCTGCCAGTCAGACGTCTTATTTGCGATTGCCCGACGCGATGGAACTCAACCTTCTATATGCTTGATAGGTTGCTCCAGCAGAAACGTGCAGTTAACGTCTACCTGTATGAACTCTGCGGCAGAACAGGTTCTGGGGAGCTGGATTTTTTTTCACCGCGCCAGTGGCTGCTCATGCGCGACCGCTTCCACTTTAGTGCAAATGGGGGCCTTCATGCTCCAGTGTTTTAATAGGGACCCCCGTATAAAAAGCATAAGGGTCAAGGACCAGTACTGGGTGGCAACGTAATTAGACCCCCGGTACAAACACAAAATGGCGGAAATGTTACCGCCGTCACAGAGGGCTAGCAGAATAGACACTTCCAGGCCTTGCTTCGAGAAATGCTGCATTCTGCCTTTGCGTGCGCTGGCAGAGGAGCAATTTCCACTCCCAGAGAAGGAGTTGCGGGTACCAATCCAACAGCGCCTGCAAGAAGAGGCCGGTTTGAAGATGTGTTGGTGACTTCGGATATGAGGTCATTCTTTCAGCCGACCCATCGACAGGTGTCATCCGGATCCAGCACCAGGGAACGCCTAGACCGTCAGGTGTCCGACTACATCGGGTTAACGGGCTATGTGGACGCTCTAAGGAGTGATGAACCCCTGGACTACTGGGTGGGCAGGCTTGACCTCTGGCCAGAGCTTGCCCAATTTTCAATCGAACTGTTAGCTTGCCCCTCATCCAGTGTCCTGTCCGAAAGGACGTTCAGCGAAGCAGGGGGGATCGTGACCGATAAGCGTACTCGCCTAGCTCACGACAGTGTTAACTACCTCACATTTCTAAAAATGAATGAGGCATGGATCTCGGAGGAATTCAATACATGTGACCAGTAGACCATGTATATGTCTATAAACAATTTTTTTAATCGAGCACAGAGACCTTCTTTCTTCATTTGGCTCACTTCCTTGTCCAAAAAAAGCACACCGTACTATATGCCTGTACCCTCCTCTTTGAAGAGGTTGAGCGGTGTCATATTTCTACTGGGACTGCTTATTATGAGGGGCTCCCACCATCCCTGTGCTGTGCTGACATCCTCCTGGGGCTGTACCTCTGCTGTGCATATTATGAGGGGCTCCCACCATCCCTGTGCTGTGCTGACTTCCTCCTGGGGCTGTACCTCTGCTGTGCATATTTTGAGGTGCTCCCACCATCCCTGTGCTATGCTCATTATGAGGGGCTCCCACCATCCCTGTGCTGTGCTGACTTCCTCCTGGGGCTGCTTATTATGAGGGGCTCCCACCATCCCTGTGCTGTGCTGACTTCCTAATGGGGCTGCTTATTATGAGGGGCTCCCACCATCCCTTTGCTATGCTGACATCCTTCTGGGGCTGCTTATTATGAGGGGCTCCCACCATCCCTGTGCTATGCTCATTATGAGGGGCTCCCACCATCCCTGTGCTATGCTCATTACGAGGGGCTCCCACCATCCCTGTGCTATGCTGACTTCCTCCTGGGGCTGCTTACGGTGCAGGTGTCAGTGCTGTATATCACCGTGCTGATGTCAGTACTCTCTATCATGGTGCTGCTGTCAGTGCTGTATATCACGGTGCTGGTGTTAATGCTTTATGTCACGCTGCTGATGTCAGTGCTTTCTATCATGGTGCTGGTGTCAGATGACTCTATCACGGTGCAGGTGTCATTGCTGTATGTCACGCTGCTGGTGATCATCTCCTGTACCCTCTTCTTTGCCTACCCTGGTCCCAGACCTTCCCTCTCCTCCATTGCCTTCATGCGCTCCACAGTCCTGAATTGTCACAACAATTTCCCATATAAAAAAAGGATGCTTGTAGTTGTCGATCCCAAATTCACCTCATACATGTGTTATGTCATTGGCCATGTGGTGGGACTATGTTTGCACAGCTATTAATTATTTTGTGGCTGCAAATTTGACCTGTAGGTCTGCAAAGTTCGCCTCCCATTGAAATCAATGGGGCCCGCCGCAAACTTTCCAGTTCGCGAACTATCGGCCGCGTTCGCGGTCCGCATTCGTGAAACATCCCGTCGGAAGTTCGTCCATCACTAACGTCTACCTCATACTCAGGAGAAGTATCAGAATGTATCTGTGGGAGTAACTGGAAGTTTTCTCTTCCTGGGTGTGACAAGTCATTTGTTTCATTTGTTAAATAATTTACCCACTTAAGCCCCGAACCTCTTTCTGAGATTTGTTGTTTACAAGTTTTTTGTTGCTAGAAAATTACTTAGAACCCCCAAACATTATACTTTTTTTTTTCTAACACCCTAGAGAATAAAATGGCGGTCGTTGCAATACTTTCTGTCACACCGTATTTGCGCAGCGGTCTTACAAACACACTTTTTTTGGAAAAAAATTAATTTTTTGAATTAAAAAATAAGACAACAGTAAAGTTAGCCCAATTTTTTTTTGTATTGTAAAAGATAATGTTACGCCGAATAAATTGATACCCAACATCTCACGCTTCAAAATTGCGCCCGCTCGCTTGGAATTGTGACAAACTTTTATCTTAATCTCCATAGGCGATGTTTAAAAAAATTCTACAGGTTGCATGTATTGAGTTACAGAGGAGGTCTAGTGCTAGAATTATCGCTCTCACTCTACCGATCGCGGCGATACGTCACATGTGTGGTTTGAACACCATTTTCATATGCGGGCGCTACTCACGTATGCGTTCACTTCTGCACGCGAGCTCGGCGGGACGGAGCGCATTTAATTTTTTTTAAATTTTTTTTTTCTCCTTTTTTTTTTTTTTTTACACTGTTTTAAAAAAAAATAATGTCACTTTTATTCCTATTACATGGAATGTAAACATCCCTTGTAATAGAAAAAAAACATGACAGGACCTCTTAAATATGAGATCTGGGGGTCAAAAAGACCTCACATCTCATATTTACACTAAAATGCAATAAAAAAAATGTCATTTAAAAAATAAAAAAAATAAAATGGCCTTTTAAGAGCTATGGGCGGAAGTCACATTTTGACGTTGCTTCCTCCCTGCAATGGTATGTAGACGGGTGGTGGCCATCTTCCCCTCATTCCTCTCCATACCCAGGAGGAAGAGGGATCCGATTGCCTCCGCCACTACCGACGGCTCCAGTAAGTGGTGTAGGGCACCGGAGAGCGACGGGAGGTGGGGGTCCTCTCCTGCCGCCGACAGAAGTAATTTTGCGGCAAATCCACCACAGAGACTACTCTTATCGGAAACTGGATTGCCTGCTGAAGAAGAGGATAGCGGGGTTATGGCAGCTAGCTGCTGCCATAACAAAGATATCCCTGTTCAAAGTTAGAGCCGCTTCACACAGGGGCGACTCAGATCCGACTTCAGGTCGCCCCTAGTCGCCTCAGGTCGGACAACATGTAAAAATCAATGTAAGTGAATGAGAGCCGTCTTAATGCACGCTACTGAAGTCGCTCCCACTTCAGAAAAGGTTGCTGTACTACTTCAATCCAACTTGTAGGTGACTGGTACCCATTGATTTTAATGGAGGTCGCCTACAAGTCGGATCTCCGTGTATACGGAGGCGACTCTCACGGAATTATCAGCTCTGAAGAGGGAACTCCACGCCAAATTTTTAAAAAAAAAAATTGGCGTGGGTTCCCCCTCCGAGAGCATGGTATGGATTCTAAGGGGAACCCCCTATACCGAAAAAACGGCGTGGGGGTCCCCCCATATCCATACCAGACCCTTATCCGAGCACGCTACCCAGCCGGCCAGGAAAGGGGGTGGGGACGAGCGAGTGCCCCCCCACCTCCTGAGCCGTACCAGGCCGCGTGCCCTCAACATGGGGAGTGCCTTGGGGAAGCATCCTCTGGGACTGTGATATCATAATGGGTGGGGACATCATCCGGTGATGTCCCTATATAAGTTGCCGTGTGCCGAGTCCCTGCCATTGTGAGCGGAGGCAGCGACGAGGCAACATCCGAAGAGAAGAAGAGAAGAACAGAAGACGGCGACAGCGGCGACAGAAGACGGGGCCACCGCCTGTAAAAGAGCTAGAAGAAGGCGCGGTGGCCCGGCAAGAAGAACTGAAGAGGGGGACAAGACCCCCGAAGAGGGGGACAAGACCCCCGAAGTCGGAAGAAGACCCCGTGCGGTGGCGAAGAAGAAAACTGGGCTCCTCCGCTAGTGAAAGAGCTAGCAAAAGAGCAGAAGATAGCGGAGGAGTCCAGCGAGAAGACCCCCGAAGACGGAAGACCCCCGGAGCTGTGCAATAAACAATTTTAACCCTTGTGTGTTGTGTTTTTTTGTTACATTTCTTTTCACAGGTGAATGGGTAGGGGTAAATTGTACCCCATACTCATTCACATAGGGTGGGGGGCTGGTATCTGGGGGCCCCCTTATTAAAGGGGGCTCCCAGATTCCGATAAGTCCCCCGCCCGCAGACCCCGACAATCAACGGCCAGGGTTGTCGGGAAGAGGCCCTTGTCCTCATCAACATGGGGACAAGGTGCTTTGGGGTGAGGGGGGGCATGCGGCCCCCCCTTCCCCAAGGCACCCCCCATGTTTTTTTTTTTTTTTCAAAAAATTTTTTATTGAGAAAAGAAAAGGGTGCATTACAAATGGGTGAACAGTACATATAAAATTTTTCTCATTTTCGAAAATGTACAGGCTATAAGATAGCAATATATCAAGTAACAATTGGTGCCGGGGCACCGACCCATAAACCACATAATGGAGAGTATCACTCTCCCTGACAGTCAAATAGAAACGAGGTAACAATAACTGGATGGATCATGGAACAATTATACACTAACTCAACCTCGGGGAGAAGAAAAACATCTAGATCAGATCATCAAGAGGGCTCTGATTGGGGGGGAGGGGTAGGAGGAGGGGGGGTGGGGGGGGGCCCATAGTTGTAGTCTTGTCGTGGGTAGTTACCCAGTGGTTGAGGGGGTTGCGGGGGGCCATTGGCCATTGTAGATAAAAGAGTGTTCATCTAGGTGGGCTTGTTCCTGAGGAGTAAGTTGCGATTTCACAAAAGAGTCCCATCTGTTGTGGAAGCGCTGAACGGCTTTTTTGTGGGCTAGATTAGCATTAATTTTGTCACGAAATAGGAGATGCAGGAGATCTCTGTGAACCTGTATAACTGAGGGTGGAACAGTAGTTATCCAGTTGGCAAGTATGGCCCTTCTTGCCATCAGGAGGCATATCAAGGCCCATTCTTTGTCTCGTGGGCCAGAAACTTTTCACCAGGGAAGTAGTGTGGCGTCCCAATATCCAAAAATAAGAAGTAAAGGGTCTTTGGGTAGCTTCAGCAGTGTGATCTTAAAGATGAAAGCCAGGATTTGGTCCCAGAACGCCGAGATAAAGGAGCAAGTCCAGTACCGGTGCACAAGAGAGGGTTTAGGTTGTTGGCATAGAGGGCATAGTGGAGACGGAGTGGACCCGGGTTGTTTAGCATAGAGAAAGGGGATGTGCGCCCGGTGGGCGATTTTGAGTTGAGTTTCCCTCCAGGATTCGTTGGGAACCAAGTTGTAGACTGTGCGAAGACCTTGAAGGATCTTGTCCACCATGCCGTCGTTCGGGAAGTCTTTTGCCCAATTGGACACTGATGAGGATTCCAAGGGAGGCGTCGTTTGGATGAGTAGAGGCTTATAGATATCCGAGATTTTGTATGAGTCCTTCTGTATAAGGGCCTCGAGGAATGACGACGTGAATCTCGTGGATGCATCTCTGCAGGTGTTGCGGAGAAAGCTGAGACATTGGCCATGATGAAACGATGAGGTTGCATTGAGGGAGAATCGAGCAGTTAGAGTATGGAAAGGTAGAGGCTGGCCAGTAGCAGGGTCACAAAGGGAGAAGAAGGTGGAGAGACCCTTTTGCCGCCAGGAGTCATAGGGATTATGTTCCAGACCTGGAGAAAAGCCCGGGTTGCCTTGTATCGGGAGAAATTTGGAGATGAAAGGAGAGAGTCTGAGGCTTTTCCTTACCTCCCTCCATGCTATAGCAGTGTCTCTCAGCAGAAGGTTATGTTGATGTGGTATTGGTATAGATTTCCACTTGCAGTGGAGAAGAGCTGTTAGAGAGTAGGGGTGGACCATTGCGGCTTCCAATTGGTAATTAGAGCATTTGGATGTTTGGGTTACCCAGTCCAGACCTACCCTTAAAAGACAAGCAAGATTATACATTCTAAGGTTTGGGAGATTAATACCGCCCTCGGTCCTGGGAAGATGGAGTTTTGAGAAAGCTATACGTGGTCGTTTGTTTCGCCATATAAATTTTGAGATCGCAGAATTCAGTAATTTAGAGTCTTTGTGTCTTAGCAGTAGGGGTATCGTCTGGAGAGGATATAACAGGCGAGCGAAACTGACCATTTTTACCAAATGACATCTTCCCAGGAGCGAGAGGGGCAGATCCATCCAGTTGTCTAATTCCTGAGTGATTTTAGCAAAAAGTGGGGGGTAATTCAGGTGGTAGAGAGATGACGGGAGTTTCCCTATTTTGATTCCCAAGTAAGTGATATGTGACTTAGCCGTTGTAAAAATGGAGTTTTGAACCCAGGCAGGTGGGGGGAGGGATCCTAATGGCATAATCTCACTTTTGGAATAGTTTATGCGCAACCCTGAGCATTTCCTGAATAAATCAAAAGTGTATTTTATTGTGGGCATATCTGCGGAAGGGTCAGCGGAGAAGATGAGGACATCATCCGCAAAGAGGGATGTCCTCAGCTCTTGGTTCCCTATTCGAATGCCATGCAGCGGGGCAACTGTTAAGAGATATCTCGAAAGTGGTTCCAGTGCTAAGTTAAAGAGGAGTGGGGAGAGGGGGCAACCCTGTCTCGTGCCTTTGTGAAGGCGAAATTCATTGGAGAGGAGGCCAGCTGCTACCAGCCTAGCCGCCGGGGAGGTGTACATGGAATTAATAAGATGAAGGAAAGGGCCAGAGAATCCCATTTTACGCAAAACCATGGCAAGCCAATCAAAGTTTACATTGTCAAAAGCCTTTTCGGCATCAAGAGTGATAATGGCATAATCCCCCCTTGGATGGCATCTGGCGTGTTCTAGCGCCATCATCACTTTTCTAATATTCATCGTCGCCGTTCTGCCCCTCACAAAGCCGGATTGGGCTGGATGGATCAGAAAGGGGACGATGTCAGCCAGTCTCGTGGCTACAATTTTAGAGAGAATCTTAACATCAAGGTTCAGTAGTGAAATGGGTCTGTACGAACCTGGTTCCTGGGGGTCTTTCCCTTTCTTTTCTAATAGTTTAATTATGGCCTGATTGCCCGTGGGAAGGTAAGAGCCACCAGACCACATACGTTGATAAACACTATGAAGAGTGGGTGCCAGGAGAGGATGCAGTGATTTGTAGAATTCGCTAGTTAGACCGTCTGGGCCTGGCGCTTTAGAGGAGGCTAACTGTCGTATCGTGGTAGTGATTTCCAGAAGAGAAATAGGGGCATTGAGGGTTTCTAATTGGGAGGGAGAGATTGGGGTCAGAGTAACCTTATCTAGGAAGTCACACGCCGTGGGTTTGTCAATGGGATCTGCGGCATATAGCGTCGAGTAATAGCGCAGCATGGCAGCGTTTATGCCTTTTTGCGTGGTCGTGACAGAACCATCCGGCTCACGGATGGAGGGGATAATGGTCGGGCGATAGGTTCCCTTGCTAAGGCGGGCTAGAAGCTTACCCGCCTTATTCCCAAATTTGTGAAGGGTGGCGTCTAGGTATGCTTTCTTGGTCGATTCCACAGTGTCTGCCCAGGTGTCAAAAGACTGTTTGGCTAGTTGCCAAGCAGCCCGGTTTTCAGGGGAGTCTTGTGCATACAATGCGCGTTGAGCCATGTGAAGTCTAGAGCTGGAGGAGTCGTAGTTGAGGTGAGCATGTTTCTTAAAGGACGACGCATACGAAATGATGCGGCCTCTGAGAAAAGCTTTTCCAGCATCCCAGAATAAGTTCGGGTCGTCAGCGTGCTGAGCATTAGTTTGCGTGTAAAACTGCCATTCTTTAGTGATGTAAGTTTGGAAATCCGCGTTGTGTTGGAGAAAGGAGGGGAAACGCCAAATTCTAGGGTTGGGATGTATGTCTGGGGTCTCAAGGGATAAGGATATGGGGGCGTGATCAGAAATGGCTATATCATGTATCTCTGCTTCTGGGATGAGAGGAAGGAGATCATCAGAGCAGAAAAGATAATCTATTCTGGTGAAGACATGATGTGGGTGCGAATAAGAGGAGAATTCTCTATCAGTCGGGTGGTGAAATCGCCATATGTCCCGAAGGTGGAGGATTTCCATAGTTGCTGCAAGTACCGTGGGGTTTAAAGAAGTTGGGACCGAGGTGGGGCGTATTCCCGTGGATTTGTCATCAATCTGGTGGATGACAGAATTAAAGTCGCCCCCAATAATCTGAGGGAGGTGTGGGTGGCGTAGAAGCCAAGTGGTCAGCATATTGAAAAAGTCCTTCGTGGGACTATTAGGGGCATACACGTCAGTTCTCTTGTCCCAATGAGGACGCGGATAGTGAAAAGTCTGCCCTGGTCGTCCGAGTCTGTGGATAAGAGTTTAAAGGGGAGACGTTTGTGAATGAGAACAAGGACTCCTGCTTTGTGGCCTAGAGCCGCAGAGCCCACAACTGTGCCCACCCAGAGTTTCCTCATCCGAGCAAAGTCGGGTGAGGAAAGATGGGTTTCCTGAAGTAACGCTATGTCTGTGTTCAGTCTTTTGAGATGGCGAAGGATCTTCATCCTTTTAGAAGGAGAACGAAGGCCCTTCACGTTCCACGAAATTATCCGTAGCATTGTGAGGATAAGTTAGGGATATGTTGTAAGGGTGTTATAGATATGAGAACAGCGGGGCCTGAGTGAGGAAGATAGCTAAAAACTGCCGAGGGCCTAGCTTCCCCAGGCCTATGAAGGGGATCAGTGCAGGGGCTCATAATATCAACGGGCCTTAAGGGGAGATGGGGAGACAAAAGGGGGGAGGGGGAGGGCGGGTATGTATACCAACAGTATATGGAACAAAAAAGAATATACGCATTAACCAACTTCGCTTTTTTCCGCATGGGGGTCACCGTGAGGACCAGCTCCCATAACCAGCCCTGTGCCTGAAGTGAGGGTTTCCGCCCTACAAATGATAAATAAGGTATAGTAACTGCGGCTGTAAGGAATAGGAGCGTGGGTGTAGATCCGCACAATGGCACCCAGGGGAGGAAGATATGAGCATACAAATAGTAAAAACAACATCTAAGGTATCAATAAAGATAAACTAAACCGTATCATACACTGTAGCAAAAGAATAGCACCTGAGAACAGCAGAGGTTTCAGGCCATAACGGACCTTGAGGACGCTGGGGATAAACCCCTTACCATAAAACTTTTGTCAAACAGTACCTGAGAGGTGTGGACGGTCCAGTAAGGAGAGTCCAAAAACAGTTCACCTGGAGTAGGTCAGTGGGGGCCAGGAAAGGCCTTCCGGGAGAGAAAAGAGAGTGTGCCGGGGGGGCACCGTCAAATGCTTTGCCCCTCAGCGGGCAGCGAGGCCATGTTGTGTTGGGCCGGAAGCCCTAAACCGCTTGGGGGAGTCTTTCCGTGGGCTCCGTTGATCCAAAGCTCGGTTGATTGGTTGGGCTTTGGGTGAGGGACTCAGATGCGAGCCAGAGCGGGAAGATTTCAAAAAGGATGCCGCCTCCTCAGGATCATGAAAAGAAAGTTGTTCCCCGGCGGGTGTTTTGATCCGCAGAATGGCTGGGAATGCCAGGGTGAACTGGAGTTGGCGTTGATGAAGTTCTGCGCAGATGTGCTGAAAAGCCTTACGCTTCTTAGAAACGTCCGCCGAGTAATCAGCAAAGATTAGGATTTTGACGCCATCAATCTGCACAGATCTGGATTGACGGTACTTTTGCAGTATGGTGGCCTTGTCGGAGTAGTTGAGGTATTTGGCAATTATCGGTCGCGGTGACTTGCGTTCCGAATTAAAGGCTCCCACTCGGTGAGCGCGTTCAACTGTGTAAGGGCCTCCCAGGCCCAAAGCCTCAGGAATACGGCGGGCACAGAAGTCAGACAGGGCAGACGAGGGAAGCGATTCGGGGAGTCCTACAAATCGCAGGTTGCTCCTCCTGGACCTATTTTCGAGGTCGTCGAGTTTTTCCAGAATGAACTTGTTCGTTCTATCTTGGGCATGTTCAAAGGATTGCGTCTGGTAGAGTTCATCTTCAAGATTTGAAATACGGTGTTCTGCCTCATTTAGTCTGGAAGCATGTTCCCCTAGTTGGGCTTGAATCTTTTGCATGCCTGCGCTGACAGCCTTTTCTACTGATGCTGCAATCATAGGGGATAGAAGAGCAGCCACAGCTTGAGCCAGAACTTCAGTGTTGTGGTCCTGCAATGGCTGAGGTATGAGAGGTTGCTGCGCATGGAAAGATAGTGCAGGGCCAGAGATTTGCGGCGATGCCTGGGGTTGTAGAGGCGAGGAGTCCCTCTGGTTGGAGTGTGTGGCCGACTGATCGCCTACCTCCATAGCCGGGGCCGTCTCCGCTGGATAGGCCGCGCAGGCCAGTTCCGTGTAGGCCGAAGCCGGGGCCTCGATTTGCGGCGGGGCCGAGCGCGCGGTTGCGGCGGGGCCGACCGCGCGGTTGCGGCCGCATAGGATTGCGGCCCGGTTTTTTCCACGAACCTGTCCATCGCGCTGTCGGATACGTGGGGATGATCGCAGGGAGCTTTTTAGGCGAAAAACGTCGAGTTTATATGCCGTTTTGTAGGGCGGTCTGCGGGAGCTGTGAGGAGAAACAGCTACTCCATGCGGTGCCGGAACCGGAAGTCGGCACCCCCCATGTTGAGGGTGTGCGGCCTGGTGCGGCTCAGGAGGTGGGGGGCGCTCGCTCGTCCCCACCCCCTTTCCTGGCCGGCCAGGGTAGCGTGCTCGGATAAGGGTCTGGTATGGATCTGGGGGGGACCCCCACGCCGTTTTTTCAGCGTAGGGGGTTCCCCTTAGAATCCATACCAGACCTAAGGGCCTGGTATGCTCTCGGAGGGGGAACCCACGCCAATTTTTTTTCATAAATTTGGCGTGGAGTTCCCCCTTCAGAGCTCATTCTCTGATTGGCCATGGCAAAAGTGGCCTGGCCTGGGGCGACTTAAAGTTGTGTTGTAAGTCGCCCCAGGTCGTGTCTAAGTCATGTTCAAGTCGTTTCCAAGTTGCCTCACAAAGTCGTCCTGGAAGTCATGTCGCCCCTGTGTGAACCGGCTCTGAGGACGTATATCGGTGTGTGGTGGTCCAGAAGTGGTTACATTTACAATAGAAAGTAATGGGAACATTGTTTTTATTTTCAATATTTTCTCTTTTTTTATTTATATACTGAAAAATAAAAACTCAATGCTACTTTAAAAACCACCAAGGAAAAGATCTGTCTTTCTCAAATAATTATATAAAATGAATGTGGCAATACACGACTCTATGAATGAATGAGCCCCCATGTGGTCAGATCCCCGCATGGCTGCTCTGTTTTTGTCTCATGTTTCAGGTGATGTGTAAATTGTTACCAAAGATTAACTTTTTTTTTGGAATTAATACATTTTTATTGAGCAGAAAAAGAGAAAAAAAAAGTGGTACATGTGGCACTTTCACAGTAACAATAACAATGATATTAAGAAGGCTCAAATATGCCAATAATAAATATAGTTTATAACACACCTTGTTATCCTTACATATGTAGCGGCGACTCCTGAATAGCATGCGCTATGCGTTTTTTAAAGTTAAACTTTGCCTAAATTGCAGTTTGGTTCGGGTATAATTGTCTAAATTGGACCTCTGCATCAGTCTGACTGGACTGTGAGATGTTCAGTCTGGCCACAGGGGGCACTATCTCTTGTGGCAGGCGTGGAACTGGTCTGGTTAGGTGCTTACGTTACTCTCTCTTGGAGCCTACCCAGTGGGAGTGGCGTTTTCACTGTGCTTTCTGGGAGAGGGTATTTAAGATGCGGACGTCACGTGGTTCGGGGTTCTGGTCCAGTATGAGGTGCTGACTACTTGGTCCTGGTCCTCCTGTTCAGCCCCCAGGAAGGCTATGGCCTGGGGTGCGAATCCACCTGACTTTAATGCCTCGGGGCTGGCTAGCCCGAGGAAAGGAAACTAAAGGAGGATTCTGGAGTGGTGGGGTGCCGTCTCTGGTTCGGGAGAGACCCAGTGTACTTCAAGCATTCCAGGGGAGGACTCTTTAGAAGAATACCACGTACGGATTGGTTTTCTTAACAAGAGCCTGGAAGGGCTGAAGTAACCAAGAGAATCCAGTCTTGTGGATATCGCCAAGCAGGCTGAAAGATCCAGGTATCCCAGCAGTGTTTCAAGTTTAGTTTCCCTACGTATTCTACAACAATGTCTGCGGCAAAGACTTTGTTCCTGAGTAAGCACCTTGTTGGCTGCTAGGCCTTGTGAGAGAAGGACTGTCCAACCTGAGTGATCATCCAGCTGCAAATGGCTATTTTCTGGATTTAGTCAAAGTAAGCAAGTTCTTTAACGTTTTTTGACTTTGGCACTAAGAGAACCTGAACTTCCTTTCCAACCCTCTGATCCCAAGTTGAAAGACTGTTCAATTGACTGAGTTTTGCAAAAAAAATCCATTCAAGTGGATCTATTGTCAGTCTCAAGTTACAGGGCCATCTACCACGGGACACCCCTAGACGTACAACGAGGAAAACAGAAGGTAACGGTAAGCCCAAAAATAACCAGCAGCTCCTTCGGGGGTTAGTGCTACACATAAATCTATACATTATAATATTATGTTTACCCTCAAGGCCACATCTTCCCCTCTAAAGGGGGTACCCGGAATGGTATAAACCAAAGGAAGAGAAAAAGGAAGAGGGAAAATATTTATTTGGTAAGATTCTATTGCCAGAACTATAATACAATCGGACATTACGACAAAAAAAAAACGTGGATTTTTTTCTGACAGATGTTGGCTCAAACTTGTCTTGCATACACACGGTCACACAAAAGTTGTCGGAAATTACGAACGTCAAGAACGCGGTGATGTACAAAACGTACGACTAGCTGAGAAAAATGAAGTTCAATAGCCAGTGCGGCTCTTCTGCTTGCATGGAACTTTGTGCGTCGGAATTGTGTACACACGATCGGAATTTCCGACAAGTTTTGTTGTTGTAAAATTTCAGAACCAGCTTTCAAACATTTTATTGTCAGAATTTCCGACAGCAAATGTCCGATGGAGCCTACACAAGCTCACATCAAACATTTGTTGTCGGAAATTCCGACCGTGTGTACGCGGCATTAGAAGTACTAAATGACACCTTTCAGAAACAGAGACTCCCTGAGTCAATGCAGGAAACGATAATTATAGTAATTCCAAAACGGTGTAAGGACCCGATGCTGCCTGAGTCTTATCGCCCGATTCTCCCTCCTCACCTCAGATGTTAAGATATTGGCCGGGGGTTCTTGCAAACAGATTATCATGTTATATTAACCACTTTCCGACCAGACCACTTTTTGCAATTCGGCACTGCGTCGCTTTAACCAACAATTGCGCGGTCGTGCGACGTGGCTCCCAAACTAAATTGATGTCCTTTTTTTCCCCCAAATAGAGCTTTCTTTTGGTGGTATTTGATCACCTCTGCGGTTCTTATTTTTTGTGCTATAAACAAAAAAAGAGCGACAATTTTGAAAAAACACATTATTTTTTACTTTTTACTACAATAAATATCCCCCACAAATGTATAAAAAAAAGATTTTTCCTCAGTTTAGGTTGATACGTATTCTTCTACATATTTTTGGTAAAAAAAATTGCAATAAGTGATTATTGATTGTTGACGCAAAAGTTATAGTGTTTACAATATAGGGGGTAGTTTTATGGCATTGTTATTAATATTTTTTTTTTACTGATCAGCCATTTTTATTATCATTGCGACATTAAGGCGGAAGCATCAGACATTTTTGACACATTTTTGGGACCATTGTCATTAATACAGAAATCAGTGCTATACAAATGCACTGATTCCTGTACAGTAAATGACACTGGCAGTGAAGGTGTTAACCACTAGGTGGAAGTGTAGGGGTTAAGTGTGTCCTAGGGGCATGTTGCTAAATGTGGGGGGTGTGGCTATGTGTGACACATCACTGATCTCTGCTCCAATCACAGGGAGCAGAGATCAGTGACACTGTTGTTAGGTAGAACGGGGAGATGCTTGTTTACTTTAGCATCTCCCTATTCTTCCTCCCTGTGGAACGATCACAGGTATCCCCACGGCGATCAAGTCCACGGGACCCGCGATCGGACCCATGGAGGTCCCGACTGGCACGCACACGCGATGGCACGGTGGCAAACTTAAAGGGACATACCTGTATGCCCATTTGCCTGTCCGTGCCATTCTGCTGACGTACATCAGCATGCGCCGGTCGGGAAGTGGTTAATACCTTGACTCATGAGGACCAAACAGGTTTTATTCCAACTAGAGCAACTTCAACTAATACACATATACTTTTTCTTTTTTTTTTTTTAAACATGCAGCTCCCTATCGAAAATACGGGATCCAGAGCAATATTGTGCCCAAAAAGCCTTTGATATGGTGGAATGGGAATACCTATGGGCGGTATTGGAGGTTTTTGGTATAGGCCCGGGATAAAATGGGTCAAAATGTTATATAGGGAACCAAAAGCAAGGGTGAGAATTAACAATACACTATCCAGACCCTTTAATCTGTCTAGAGGGACTAGGCAGGGATGCCCTCTGTCTCCACTATTGTTTGCAATAGCATTGGAACCTCTTGCCCTTGCAATCAGTGAAAATAGTCGGGTTTCGACGAGCAGGAAGAGAGGACAAAGTAGCTCTCTATGCAGATGATGCCCTTATTTTTCTGGGGGATACCACAAAGTCATTAACGGAACTTATGAGCCTTATCTCCATATTGTGGCGAATCTCGAGATACCAGATTAATTGGGATAAGTCTGAACTACTACCAGTAGACGAATGAAAAGTCCCTTTACTAAATCACACGTCTCAAATTCAAATTAAGCATGTAGTGAGATCCCTGGGGATTGAGATTTCACGAAATGCAAAAGATTATATTAAACTGAATCTTAAACCTTTATTGGTAAAATGTAAGGATAAATGACGAAGTTGGTGTAAATGACCACTCACAGTGATGATAGGCAGGGAGAACCTTGCTGAAATGATTTGGTCCCCACTGTTGCTTTATGTGTTTAATAATTCTCCCGTATGGATCTCAACATTTTGGTTTAGAAAAATAGAATCGCTCTTTAGAGGGCTTATTTGGAAGAAAAAAAACACCACCCATAAAGTTGACAACATTAATGTTAAATAAAGGAGCAGGTGGATTGGCGATTCCCCATCCAAAAAAGCTATATTTTATTTTCACAAATACAACACTTTTCTGGATGGACAGTAATGGCCGACTCTGATTCTATGCAGAGAAAACAAAATATAATACGGCGCACTCTGAATATGACTAGTAAACAAACTCGTATAGTGTTGAATGGGAATGAACATAGAGTATAAATAGTATTAATGACCACAATGGGCTGTTACAGTCAGTAATGTCCATGAAGTATAAGGAAAAATAATTAAAATAGTTAAAAGAATTAAAAAGAATTAAAAAGAAACAAAAAAACCTGGTTCTATGCAGAGCCTGCTATTACCAGTATATCCTGATTACCCATTGATCTCTTTATTGGAGACGAGAAACCAACGGTCTAACAAAGGCTTTATTACGGGAGAATTGTTTGACAAGGTATGGCAGGAAATGGAAAAAAAAAATGACGTAAATAAAAGGTTATACGGCATATACCCCTATATGGAATAATAGCAGCTATGCGGAACTGATGGAACTGGAAGGGTTTGAGATATGGAAGCCTCAAGGGACTAAGATATATGACACAGGTATTCCAGGATGAAGTGATAAAGACCTTTATTGAACTAAGAAATTAATAAAATATCCCAAACAAAAGATTTTTTTCCTACAATTTAAGCACGCATTACAAGCACAGGCGGAATTTAAATTTAATAATTCAGAGGTAATGTCCTTGTTGGAAAAGACAAAAAAAGGGTCTGATTTCACAAATCTGTAATATACTATATGATAAATTTAAAGGATATACCAGCAAGAGCAGCGCGGTCATGTGATATAGGGCCAATGTCAGATGAACGATTGGCAATCGGCACTGTCGGCAACATCCCTGTCATCTCTATCCCCAACACAAAATTTAACACAAATATTCATATTACACAGGGCTCATTAGACACCAGAGAAATTATTTAAATGGAAACGTAGAGATGCAGCCCAATGTCCCAGATGTAAAGGGAATCAGGTGAACTTAATCCATATGTTATGGAGATGCCCAAGCTCCACCGCTATTGGCATGAAGCGATATCAAGGATTAATATTGCTTTTGGGACCAGGATGTCTCCTGAACCGGGAGGCTGCCTCTTGGGTATCCTAGATGAATGGGGTATCCGGTGGGGGAAGACAGGATATCATTAACTAGGATCTTATTTGAGACGCGTAAGTTCATAGCGCAAAAGTGGACATCATCAAGCCCACCTACAATAACGGAATGGAAGATACAAATAAGGGGAACATTAGTTAAGGAAAAGTATATATTTTTACACAGAGGCTGCCAAGGGAACTTTGAAAAGATATGGAGAAGAGGTACGGACATTTTGTATATATAATGTGGCGGGAGAGGGGGGGGGAGAACTTTTATGAGGGGTTTTCTTGGGAAACATTATATAAAATATATAAAAAGTATATATTTTTACACAGAGGCGGCCCAGGGAACTTTTGACAAGATATGGAGAAGAGGGATGGACATTTTGGATATTTAATGTGGCGGGAGAGTGGAGAGAGGGGGATGGAGCACTTCCAATCTCAGATGAACAATGGGCATGGGCACTGTCGGCAACATCTCTGTCATCTCTATACCCAACACAAAATTGAACACAAATATTCATATTACACAGGGCTCGTTAGACACCAGAGACATTTTTTTTAATGGAAACGTAGAGATACAGCCCAATGCCCCAGATGTAAAGGGAATCCGGTGAACTTAATCCATATGTTATGGAGATGCCCCAAGCTCCACCGCTATTGGAACAAAGGGATATCAATTATTAATAGTGCTTTTGGGACCAGGATATCTCCTGAACCGGGAGGCTGCCTCTTGGGTATCCTAGACGAATGGGGTATCCGGGGGGGAATACAGGATATCATTAACTAGAAATAAGGGGAACATTAGTTAAGGAAAAGTATATATTTTTACACAGAGGCTTCCCAGGGAACTTTGAAAAGATATGGAGAAGAGGGACGGACATTTTGGATATATAATGTGGCGGGAGAGTGGAGAGAGGGGGATGGAGCACTTCCAATCTCAGATGAACAATGGGCATCGGCACGGTCGGCAACATCCCTGCCATCTCTATACCCAACACAAAATCTAACCCAAATATACATATTACACAGGGCTCATTAGACACCAGAGACATTTTTTTTAATGGAAACGTAGAGATACAGCCCAATGCCCCAGATGTAAAGGGAATCCGGTGAACTTAATCCATATGTTATGGAGATGCCCCAAGCTCCGCCACTATTGGCACAAAGTGATATCAATGATTAATAGTGCTTTTGGGACCAGGATGCCTCCTGAACCGGGAAGCTGCCTCTTGGGTATCCTAGACGAATGGGGTATCCTGGGGGAAATACAGGATATCATTAACTAGGATCTTATTTCAGGAGCGTAAGCTCATAGCGCAAAAGTGGACATCATCAAACCCACCTACAATAGCGGAATGGAAGATACAAATAAGGGAAACATTATATAAAATAAGTATATAAAAAGTATATTTTTTTACACAGAGGCGGACCAGGGAACTTTTGACAAGATATGGAGAAGAGGGACGGACATTTTGGAAATATAATGTGGTGGGAGAGTGGAGAGAGGGGGATGGAGCGCGTCCAATCTCAGATGAACAATGGGCATCGGCACTGTAGGCAACATCCCTGTCATCTCTATACCCAACACAAAATTCAACACAAATATACATATTACACAGGGCTCATTAGACACCAGAGACATTTTTTTTATGGAAATGTAGAGATACAGCCCAATGCCCCAGATGTATAGGGAACCCGGCGAACTTAATCCATATGTTATGGAGATGCCCCAAGCTCCACCACTATTGGCATGAAGTGATATCAATGATTAATATTGCTTTTGGGACCAGGATGTCTCCTGAACCGGGAAGCTGCCTCTTGGGTATCCTAGACGAATGGGGTATCCCGGGGGAAATACAGGATATCGTTAACTAGGATCTTATTTCAGGCGCGTAAGCTCATAGCGCAAAAGTGGACATCATCAAGCCCACCTACAATAGCGGAATGGAAGATACAAATAAGGGGAACATTAGTTAAGGAAAAGTATATATTTTTACACAGAGGCTGCCCAGGGAACTTTGAAAAGATATGGAGAAGAGGGACGGACATTTTGGATATATAATGCGGCGGGAGAGGGGGGAGGGAGCACTTTTATGAGGGGTTTCTTGTTTTTTTTTCCACCGCATCTTATTTCATGCCTGGGTTGTATGTTGGGTGTATGTTGTTTGCTATTTGTGATGTTTTTGTATAAGTAATAATAAAGAATGATCTGATTTAAAAAAATGAGCCTTTTTTACACAATGTGGAGGATTAATCAATTAAGTTCCACACTGTGTATAACAAGCATGCTATTCTGCATATAGAGACTGATTTTACTGTTGTGGGTTTAGCAACACTTTAAGGAATAACAATACAATCCAAAATGGAGGAATCGGAGGAAGGACAGGTCACCGCTCAGATCATTCCGGAATAACGTTCTGTAGATATCAGTCAGTAGAATCATCATCTGTATGTGAAGAAAAGGAAAATGATGAATAATCAGTGCAATGATATCATTCCATTCTGGACATTCTCTTCATATCAGGATCCGTGTATTACCTGCAGAGGAGGAGACGGCTTCACCAAGACCATGTTCTACTCTTCTTCTGTCTATAGATACCTCCCATCCTACTTCCCTTCAATAAAGAATCAAATGAGAGTGTTATCCACTTTAAGACCGGACCTACTTTTCAAACTTGTTGTTTACAAGTTAAAATCTTTTTTTTTTTGCTAGAAAATTACTTAGAACCCCCCAACATTATATATTTTCTTCTAATACCCTAGAGAATAAAATGGCGGTCGTCACAATACTTTCTGTCACACTGTATTTGCGCAGCGGTCTTACAAGCGCACTTTTTTTTTTTAAATACACTTTTTTGAATTAAAAAATAAGACAACATTAAAGTTAGCCCAATTGTTTTTATACTGTGAAAGATGATGTTACGCCGAGTAAATTGATACCCAACATGTCACACTTCAAAATTGCGCCCGCTCGTGGAATGGCGACAAACTTTGACCCTTAAAAATCTCCATAGGCGGCGTTGAAAAAATTCTGCAGGTTGCATATTTTGAGTTACAGAGGAGGTCTAGGGCTAGAATTATTGCTCTCACTCTAACGACCGCGGTGATACCTCAGATGTGTGGTTTGAACACCGTTTTCATATGCGGGGCGCTACTCACGTATGCGTTCACTTCTGCACGCGAGCACGGCGGGACTTGTTAAAACATTTTTTGCTTTGTTTTTTTCTTATTTCTTTTACCTTTTATTTTTACACTGTTCGGTGTCACTTCTATTCCTATTACAAGTAATATTATTCCTATTACAATGTAAACATCCCTTGTAATAGAAAGAAAGCATGACCCCTTAAATATGAGATCTGGGGGGTCAAAAAGACCTCACATCTCATATTTACACTAATATGCAATTAAAAAATTGTTGTTTGAAAAAAATTATTTAAAAAAAATGTCTCTTTATAAACTATAGGCTGAAGTGACGTTTTGACGTCCCTTCCACCCTGCAGTGATATGGAGCCGGGTGGGGGCCATCTTCCTCCTCACTCAGCTCCATACCTAACATGGAAAAGGACCCAATCACCTCCACCGCTGATGGTGGCTCCAGTAAGTAGCAGAAGCCACCGGGGCGCAGCGGGAGGGGAGCGATCTCGCAGCCAATTCGCCGCAGAGACCACTTTTATCTGAATGCGGACCGCCCACAGAAGAAGAGGATCCCGGGTTATGGCAGCTAGCTGCTGCCATAATAATGATATTCCACTTCAAAGTGGTGCCGTGTGCTCAGTAAGAAATTATGGAAAAGGGGGGGCTCATACTGTTCTCTGTAAGAAATGATGGAAAAGGGGGGGCTCATACTGTTCTCTGTAAGAAATGATGGAAAAGGGGGGGCTCATACTGTGCTCTGTACGAAATGATGGAAAGGGGGGGCTCATACTGTTCTCTGTAAGAAATGATGGAAAAGGGGGGGCTCATACTGTTCTCTGTAAGAAATGATGGAAAAGGGGGGGCTCGTACTGTGCTCTGTAAGAAATGATGGAAAAGGGGGGGGCTCATACTGTGCTCTGTAAGAAATGATGGAAAGGGGGGGGGCTCATACTGTTCTCTGTAAGAAATGATGGAAAAGGGGGGGCTCATACTGTGCTCTGTAAGAAATGATGGAAAAGGGGGAGCTCATACTGTTCTCTGTAAGAAATGATGGAAAAGGGGGGGCTCATACTGTTCTCTGTAAGAAATTATGGAAAGGGGGGGCTCATACTGTTCTCTGTAAGAAATGATGGAAAAGGGGGAGCTCATACTGTTCTCTGTAAGAAATGATGGAAAAGGGGGGGCTCATACTGTTCTCTGTAAGAAATGATGGAAAAGGGGGGGCTCATACTGTGCTCTGTACGAAATGATGGAAAGGGGGGGCTCATACTGTTCTCTGTAAGAAATGATGGAAAAGGGGGGGCTCATACTGTTCTCTGTAAGAAATGATGGAAAAGGGGGGGCTCATACTGTTCTCTGTAAGGGGGGCTCCTACTGTTCTCTGTAAGAAATGATGGAAAAGGGGGGGCTCGTACTGTGCTCTGTAAGAAATGATGGAAAAGGGGGGGCTCATACTGTTCTCTGTAAGGGGGGCTCCTACTGTTCTCTGTAAGAAATGATGGAAAAGGGGGGGCTCGTACTGTGCTCTGTAAGAAATGATGGAAAAGGGGGGGCTCATACTGTGCTCTGTAAGAAATGATGGAAAGGGGGGGGCTCATACTGTTCTCTGTAAGAAATGATGGAAAAGGGGGGGCTCATACTGTGCTCTGTAAGAAATGATGGAAAAGGGGGAGCTCATACTGTTCTCTGTAAGAAATGATGGAAAAGGGGGGGCTCATACTGTTCTCTGTAAGAAATTATGGAAAGGGGGGGCTCATACTGTTCTCTGTAAGAAATGATGGAAAAGGGGGAGCTCATACTGTTCTCTGTAAGAAATGATGGAAAAGGGGGGGCTCATACTGTTCTCTGTAAGAAATGATGGAAAAGGGGGGGCTCATACTGTGCTCTGTACGAAATGATGGAAAGGGGGGGCTCATACTGTTCTCTGTAAGAAATGATGGAAAAGGGGGGGCTCATACTGTTCTCTGTAAGAAATGATGGAAAAGGGGGGGCTCATACTGTTCTCTGTAAGGGGGGCTCCTACTGTTCTCTGTAAGAAATGATGGAAAAGGGGGGGCTCATACTGTTCTCTGTAAAAAATGATGGAAAAAGGGGGGGCACGTACTGTTCTCTTTAAAAAATAATGGAAGAGGGGGGGCTCGTACTGTGCTCTGTAAGAAAAGAGAGACATTTTTTACACCTTAAGGTATTTTTCTGTCTTCCTGTAAATGTGTGTGATGTGTAATGTACAATGTATTGCAGCCACTGTGCCCATCAATTTCAGCCATTTTGCCCATCAATTGCAGCCACTGTGCCCATCAAATGCAGTCACTTGTGCCCATCATATGCAGTCACATGTGCCCATCATATGCAGTCACATGTGCCCATCATATGCAGCCACTTGTGTCCCATCAAATGCAGCCGCTTATGCCCCATCGCATGCAGCCACTTGTGCCCATCATATGCAGCCACTTGTGCCCCATCAAATGCAGCCACTTGTGCCCCATCAAATGCAGCCACTTGTGCCCCATCAAATGCAGCCACTTGTGCCCCATCAAATGCAGCCACTTGTGCCCATCATATGCAGCCACATGTGCCCATCATATACAGCCACATGTGCCCATCATATACAGCCACATGTGCCCATCATATACAGCCACTTGTGCCCATCATATGCAGCCACTTATGTCCCATCAAATGCCGCCATATGTGCCCCATCAAATACCGCAACTTGTGCCCCATCAAATACTGCCACTTGTGCCCCATGAAATGTCACCACTTGTGCCCCATCATATGCAGCCACTTGTGTTCCATCAAATGCCGCCGCTTATGCCCCGTCATATGCAGCCGCTTATGCCCCATCACATGCAGCCACTTGTGCCCATCACATGCAGCCACTTGTGCCCATCACATGCAGCCACTTGTGCCCATCACATGCAGCCACTTGTGCCCATCACATGCAGCCACTTGTGCCCATCACATGCAGCCACTTGTGCCCATCACATGCAGCCACTTGTGCCCCATCACATGCAACCACTTGTGCCCCATCATATGCAACCACTTGTGCCCCATCATATGCAGCCACTTGTGCCCCATCATATGCAGCCACTTGTGCCCCATCATATGCAGCCACTTGTGCCCCATCACATGCAGCCACTTGTGCCCATCACATGCAGCCACTTGTGCCCCATCACATGCAGCCACTTGTGCCCCATCATATGCAGCCACTTGTGCCCATCATATGCAGCCACTTGTGCCCATCATATGCAGCCACTTGTGCCCATCATATGCAGCCACTTATGTCCCATCAATTCCCGCCACTTGTGCCCCATCACGTGCAGCCACTTGTGCCCCATCACGTGCAGCCACTTGTGCCCCATCACATGCAGCCACTTATGCCCCATCACATGCAGCCACTTGTACCCGATCACATGCAGCCACTTGTACCCGATCACATGCAGCCACTTGTACCCGATCACATGCAGCCACTTGTACCCGATCACATGCAGCCACTTGTACCTGATCACATGCAGCCATTTTTGCCCATCATATGCAGCCACTTGTGCCCATCATATGCAGCCACTTGTGTCCAATCAAAGGCAGCCACTTGTGCCCCATCATATGCAGTTACTTGTGCCCATAATATGCATCCACTTATGTCCCATCAAATGCCGCCATATGTGCCCCATCAAATGCTGCCACTTGTGCCCCATCAAATGTCGCCACTTGTACCCCATCAAATGCTGCCACTTGTGCTCCATCAAATACTGCCACTTGTGCCCCATCAAATGCCACCACTTGGGTCCATCAAATGCCACCACTTTTGCCCCATAAAATACAGCCACTGTGACTGCCATCTGCAGTCCACCTATTTTTAAGCCTATTAGAGCCTATGGCTCAAATCGGGTGCTTCAAAAATAAAATACCCCCGCTACTGTAATTCAGATGCCTGGCATCCAAAAAGGTCCGGATGCCTAAATAGGGGGTGGCAGTGGCGGCCATGGATAGATTCATGCAATGCATGAATCTATCCATTATTCATAGAGGGGGGTGGCTGGAGAGAGGGGGCGGCGCCCTGTGCCCTTAATGGATGGGCTCCCCCTACCAGTATGTAGTTACACCAAACAATCCCCTCTGTCCTCACACTTTAGGTATTTGAAAGGTGTCCTTTTATAGGGCCCCCCACCACCTTGCAAATCACCCACCTAATACAAGACCCCTCCTGGCCATCCAACCATTGGGATAGCAGACTGTATGCTGGGTGTGCTGGGTTGTCATGTGTACAGGCTGAGAACACACATCTGATTGGCTCAGTTATACTGCCGAATTGGGGTGGGGTGGAAGATTGTAGGACCTCACTACAATTTTTAGTGGAAGATCTGATTTTCCTCATCCACCCTTCTGTATTGATCAAACTTGGGATGAGGAATAAATTCTCCATCATCTGGGAAATCTGTGACTGGCACAGGAAATCTAAACCATCTCTCTTGTTATCTGTATAACTACAGAGACCTCCAGTGGGTTCTACAGAAATTGTATAGAATGTTTGTCACCCGTCCTTCCTTTTTTTTTTTTCATTACAGTGCAGCCCGGGTGTCAGAAGACCTCAAAACAATGTCCCACTTCCATCATCTCATCACCACCCAATGGTGCAGAATCTAAGACCCCATACACACTATTAGCTTTTCTGGCGATTTTTGTCTTCAGATTTACCAAATCATATAATATGAGGTCAAACCTTAAGAGTCCCCCCCAGGTCCATACGGGTCTAGTATGGATTTAACAAGGGGGTCCCCAGATCCTGGCCTCCCCCCCCTATGTGAATGAGTATGGGATACATTGTACCCCTACCCATTCACCAAAAAAAGTAGTGTAGTGTGAAAAAATACAGCAGACAGTTTTTGACAAGTCTTTTATTGAAAATATCTTCTTCTTCCTCCAGTTTTCCTGCATCTTCTCTTACATCTTCCTCCTGCGGGCTTCTCTTTCTCCTGGTTCTTCTTCTGCTCTTTTTCTTTCTCTGGTCTTCTTTATCCAGTGTGCTTCTTCCTGTGCCGCCTCTCCCGCCAACGACCCTCCACCAATGCTGCGTCCCGCTGATCTGTCCACGCTGATCTAAGCATTTCTTAAGCCCCGTACACACTATCAGATTGTCTGCTGAGTTTTTCCTTCAGATTTACCAAAACCATATAATATGAGGTCAAACCTTAGGAGTTTCAATGTGTATGCAATCAGGCAGGCCCTTCTACTACATGGTTTTGGTAAATCTGAAGGAAAAACTCAGCAGACAATCTGATAGTGTGTATGGGGCTTTAGATAGATGGGGGTGTGGTCATAGGATGACCTCACCCAGAGGCCCCACCCACCTTGTGACCATGGGTCTATGACAACATAAGGGGGTGGGCCTCTGGATGACATCATCCAATGGCCACGCCACCATTGTTATCCAAGAAATGCTTGACATTGTTGCGGACAGATTAGCGTGACACAGAATCGTAGGAGGGTCAGCGGTGGGAGCGACGGCAGAGAAAGAAGCACACCAGACAAAGAAGACAGAATAAGAGTGGAAGAAGCAGTGGGAGAAGGAGACACCCGGAGGAGGAAGATGCAGGAGAAGATGGAGGAAGAAACGTTTGAAGAAGAAGATATTTTTAATAAAAGACTTGTCAAAAATTGTCTACTGTATTTTTTCACAATACACTACTTTTTTGGGTGAATGGGTAGGGGTACAATGTATCCCATACTCATTCAGATGGGGGGGAGGCTGGGATATGGGGGCCCCCTTGTTAAAGGGGGCTTCTATATTCTGATAAGCCCCCCTGCCCGCAAACGCCAACAACAACCGGGCAAGGGAAGAGGTCATTGTCCCCATCAACATGGGAATAAGGTTCACCCACCCCCCCCCATGTTGAGAGCATGTGGCCTGGTACGGTTCAGGAGAGGGGGCACTCATTCGTCCCCTCCCTTTCCTGGCCTGCTGAACTGCATCCTCCAATAAGGGTCTGGTATGGATTTTGGGGGGATTCCACACCATTTTTTTTTTACATTTTGGCGTGTGGGAGTTCCCTCCAAAAACATACTAGACCTGAAGGGCCTGGTATGGACCTGGGGGGGACCCCACGGCATTTTTTTTTTCACAATTTTTTTTTTGCCGGCAATTCTTTTTTTCATTTAGCTGTCAGCAGAGAAGCCCGCTGACAGATTATGACTCATCGGTTGTTAAGGACACGGTGGCCGGCTTCCTGGCCCTCTCCTTAACAACCAGTTATATACAGTGTATGTACAGAAAAAAAAATACACAAATCGCGGAGAATTCGAGGCAAAAACATGGTACTTGCGTTTTGGATGTGGGTCAATTACATGCAAAACTCAGCATTTTGCATGGAAAAATTCCCTGACCCTTTCCAAAAAATGCAGAGGCACAAAAATGCATTGATGTGAACATGTTCCATAGGAACCCATGTTAAAAAAATGTCCCTGCATTTCTGCAAAATGCATCAAAAAATGCATTAGTGTTAATTGGAATTTTGGTTGGAAAAAGCTCTGATGATTTTCACAAATCACATTTGCGGACATTTTCCCAACCAAAAAAATTGAGAACATGCTCTCAATCTTTTGCTGGCTGGAATTCGGCCAGCAAAAGTCCGATGGAGCGTACACACGGTCGCATTTTCCGACTAAAAAAACTCTCATCGGTCTTTTGCGGGCCGAAATTCCGATCGTGTGTATGTGGCATTAGACTTAGCATGTGTGTTACCTCCAATGTAACAGGTCTTACCATTTTTTCAGAGTGAAGCCGGCTTTCCGGAAGACCTCACAACAACGATCCACTTCTGAGTCCGACATCTTCTCATCATCATCCAATGTAACCTCCAGTTTGGTCAGAGTTCGGTTTGTGTTGATAATGGAGCAAAGATCATCACAGCACGATAATGTCATTTTACAGCAATAAACTCTGGTGGGAGAAGCAGGAAAGAGAGGTGAAATGTTCTTCCAGTGACATGAAGTAGGCAAGTCCAATGAATAATTAGCGGGTTCGGTCTTGGAAAATGAAATTTTGGGACATTTGGATGGATTTTTTCATGGAATATTGTTTGGACCTCCCCTGTGAAATGTAGATGAGTTGTCACCCAACCGGAAAAGTTTTAGGGCTCAATTCACTAAAGAATATTTCAGGAGATAATTGGATCATGTGACATATTTTTTTTTCCAATTATCTCATGCTATATTTAAAAAAAATTCAATGTCACCGTCAGTAAAAAAATGCATGGTACATATGGCATAAACTGACTCTAAAGTCAATTCACTAAATTATATAAATAAATAAATGCATTTGTTGAAAAAGTAATGGTCTAGTCTCGTGTTACTCAAGAAATATATTCAACTAGTGCTGGTTGTTAAGGAGGCAGCAGCTGCCAGCATCCTTAACCGGTTCCCGACCAGCGCACACCGATGTACGTTGACAGAATGGCACGGGCAGGCATATTGGCGTACAGGTACATCCAATCTTCAATGCCGCCCTGCCATCCCGAGCATGTCGCCGGCGGCGCACTCGCATGCCGGTCGGGACCCCCGTGAGTCCGGTCGTGGGTCCGGTGGACTCGATCACCGCGGGCATACCCGCGATCGTCTCACGGGACGGCTGAATGGAGGAAATGCCGTGTAAACAGCATTTCTCCATTCTGCCTAGCAACTAGTGACGCTGATCTCTGCTCTATGTGATTGGAGCAGAGATCAGTGTTCACTAAATGAAAGCCCAACCCCCCCCCCCCCACAGTTAGTAACACACCCCTAGGAACACTTAACCCCTACACTGCCACCCACTGGTTAACCCCTTCACTGCCAGTGTCATTTACACAGGAATCACTGCATTTATATAGCAGTGATTACTGTAGAAATGACAATGGTCCCAAAAATGTGTCAAAAATGTCCAATGTGTCCGCCACAATAAAAATCGCTGATCGCCGCCATTACTAGTAAAAAAAATTATTAATAAAAATGGCATTAAACTGTCCCGATTTTGTAAACGCTATAACTTTTGCGCAAACCAATCAATAATCGCTTATTGCGATTATTTTTTTTACCAAAAATATGTAGAAGAATACGTATCGGCCTAAACTGAGGGAAAAAAATGTTTTTATATATATTTTTGGGGGATATTTATTATAACAAAAAGTAAAAAATAATGCGTTTTTTTCAAAATTGACGCTCTATTTTTGTTTATAGTGCAAAAAATAAAAACCGCAGGGGTTATCAAATACCACCAAAAGAAAGTTCCATTTGTGGGAAAAAAAGGACGTCAATTTTGTTTGGGAGCCACGTCGCACGACCGCACAATTGTCAGTTAAAACAACGCAGTGCCGAATCGCAAAAAGTGGTCTGGTCTTTGACCAGCAAAATGGTCTGGTCTGTAAGTGGTTAACAGCCAGTAAACAACATGGTTGTTCTGCATCGGATGGCCGCCACGTCCCGCTGACTCTTCTGTCAGCGGGATTTCCGGATCCCCCTATGTGGATGAGTAGGTGTTAAACAGCACCCCTACTCATTCACAAAAAAAAGGCAAAAATAATATTAAAAACACAGTTTTTGACAAGTCTTTGATTTAAAAAAAAATGTCCCCACAGTTGACCGAGCGTAAAGTGCGATAAACGCCAGGCCGCTGACCTGAACAAAAAAAAAAGAAATACCCGACATTGCACTGAAGCTTGGCCACCGCCGAATGACAGCTCTACCACCTTCCATTGCTAAATAAACGAAGGGGCAGACCACCCGATGATGTCACATGTGACCTCACCCCCTTATTACACTAATGAACAGGCATGCTGGGGCGATGATGTCACAATGTGGCAGGGTTACCCAGTGATGTTATTGGGTGTCCCTTACCCGTTCATTTATTTAGCAGCGGGAGGTGGTGGAGCTGTCATTTGGCAAAACCCCAGCGTCAGTGCTTGAATCTACTTTGGGATTGTTTTTTGGGGTTTTTGAATAAAGGACTTGTCAAAAAGTGGCTGTGTTTTTATTTACTTTAAACTTATTGTTTTTTGAGTGGTGGTGTATTCCATTGGAAGAAATCGCATCCTGGCACATGTGAATGGTCAAGTTGGTGACAAGATACACAGTGGGTCCAACCAAAAAAATCACAGTGTTACCTAACTAGTGATAGAAGGTCCATCCATTGAGTATAAATCCATGTGGGGTCACCATGGAAGTGGTCTTGTATTCATCTGTTACTAATGGCACCAGCACCTGTTCCCTTACCTTTTGTTTTTTAAGCAACTATTATCTGATTGGGACTTATCCCGCGTACACATGATCACTTTCTGGCAAACTAGGTCCGACGGGATTAGTCAGTCGGACAATCCGACTGTGCGTGGGCTAATCCATTCGTTTTTTGGGGAAAAAATCTGGTGGACCAAAAAAATAGAACATGTTTCAATCTATCCAAGGGACTCAATTCGGGAAAACCGCTCCTCTGTATGCTGGTCCGACGGACCAAATACGACGCAAGGGCAGCTATTGGCTACTGGCTAATGAACTTCCTTTTTTAGTCCTGTTTACGTCACCATGTTCAAAATGAATGGACTTAGTCCGTTCATTTGTGGCCAAGTCCGTTCTTTCAGAAGGTCCATCAGAACTTTGCCGGGAAGACCGTTGGACCTAGTTTGCCGGAAAGTCCGGCCGTGTGTATGCAGCATTACTGATACATTGGACATTAGTTTAATTAGACATAATGTTCTGGTGTTGTTCATTTGTTTATTTATCGTTTGCACATGTGGCAAAATATTTAGCAACTTTGATTCCCATTTTTGGTAGCACAGTCTTTATGCACATTTATAGAGCTCACATTATAGAGTTGGAGTTATAGAGTTAGACACATTTTGAAGACTACAGCAGCCACAATCACATGTATCTGCGTTTCCCTACTTTTGGTTTCTTTTGGTTTGTAGCGTAGAGTTTTCATTGTTATTTGTCAAAATAGAGCTTTATGGTCACAATCATAAGTGCTATGTTTGGGGAGGGGTCAACAAGGCCTATAGTGACCAGAATACCATCCCCACTGTGAAGTATGGTGGTGGCTCACCGATGTTTTGGGAGTGAGTGAGCTCTAAAGGCAGGGGGGGGTATCTTATGAAAACGGATGGCAAGATGAATGTAGCATGTTTTTAGAAAATACTAGCAGACAAATTGCATTCTGTTGCACGTAAGCTGCGCATGGGATGCTCTTGGACTTTCCAGCATGACAATGACTCTAAGCACAAGACAATGGTTGAGCCTCCAGACTTGACTTGGAGGCATTTTGCCAAGATGAATGGGCAGCCACCTGCAAGAATTTAGGCCTTATAGACAACTATTACAGAAGACTGACTGCTATCATTGATGCTAAAAAGGGGCTATACACGGGATTAAGAACTAAGGGAATGCAGACTTTTGAACAGGGGACTTTGATTGTTGCCATGTTTTGTTTTATGATTGTGCCATTCTGTTATCACCTACAGTTACGATATGTGAATCCCATAAGAAATAAAAGAAATGGGTTTTGCCAGCTCGCTCATGTTTTCTTTAAGAATGGTACATGCTGTATTTTACCAATTCTCCAAGGGAAGGCAAACTTTTGAGCACAACTGTAAGAATGGAATGGACACCATCAAAGAACAAGGAAGTCATGCCACATTCATACAGACTGCAGAGACAAATACAGACACGTGATAGTATATTAGGGAAAATAACCAAAAACTCGAATGCCGCATACACACGAGCAGACTTCTCGTCGGACTGAACTCCGAAGGACTTTTTGACAGAGTTCCGCCAGAGTTCCCCGCCAAAACGGACTTGCCTACACATGATCACACCAAAGTCCGATCGTTTAGAATGCGATGATGTACGACGGGACTAGAAAAGGGAAGTTAAATAGCCAGTAGCCAGTAGCTGCCCTTGCGTCATTTTTGGTCCGTCGGAACAGCATACAGACGAGCGGTTTTCTAGATAGGAACTGGTTCCTCCGGCAAGATTTGAAACATGTTCTATTTCTAGGTCCGTCAGAATTTTAGAAAGAAAAAGTCAGATAGAGCCCACACATGATCGGAATGTCCGACAGAATTATTCCGTCTGACCTTTTCTGCTGGAAAGTCGCGTGTCTGGGGCATTAGGGAATGGCCATCACAAAATTAGTAGAAAAGAGAACTGGATACCATCATCAAGGGGAGAAAAGTCAGTAAAATCCACTTATGATGATCCGTAGAAGGAGTGTAAATATCTCAAGCAGTCCAGTCACTCTGTAGAGAGCGTGTCTCTGGAGTAGAATGTCCCCCATATCATTACTGAGATCCGCACAGAGAAATGAGGAGCACATATTGATTAGGAGCAGACAAGGCCCGACATAGGGGGGGGGAACTCGAGGGAAAACTTGGTTAGGAAATGACCCATAAGTCTTTCGTGAAGTCAGACATCTGCAGATAGAACTAATGGCACAGACTTACAAATACAAAAAATACTTCAAAGAGAACAACTATTAAAAACCGGACAACAAGCAGCTCCCAACCACAGGAAGACATCTACTCGACCACTACAATTAGATTGCGCCTTGATTAACGCCAGGTCTGCAGTCAAACATAGACTGGAAGTACACGACTTCATCATCGAGAACAATGTAGACTGCCTCTTCATCACCGAAAGCTGGTTAACCTCTGACTGCAACACCATCCTCACCGAATTGGTGCCGGAAAACTACAGGATCCTAACCGAACACCGGATAGGGAAAAAAGGAGGAGGCCTAGCAGTGATCTTTAAAGGTCACCTGGATCTCACTAAACCATCATCTCAGAACCCAGTGTCTTTTATGGAAACCCTGACGCTACATTTTCAACCAACACCCCATGACACCACTCATATACTACTGTGCTACAGACCACCGGGACCAAAGTCCAATCTTCTTTCACCCCTCACGGAATCCTTTGCAATGCACACCCTAAAATTCAAAAATTTCCTGGCACTCGGAGATTTCAACCTTTGGGCAAACGAGCCTAAAGACCCCATCGCGACTGCCTGCATCAATCAACTAGAAGAACTGGGTCTACAGCAACTGATAAAGACTCCCACACATGGGTCAGGACACACCCTGGACCTCATTTTCAAAAAGAACATCGACGTCAACATACTCGACAACATAACTCTGCCATGGACGGATCATCACGCCATCAAATTCAAAATCACTACCAACATCACCAACGCAAAACGGAAACCTGTAACAACGCACTGGACCAGATCGCATAAAAAACTGTACTCCGAAGCCTTCAAAACCACTCTGTCCAAAAAAATATCTACAATAACCTTAAACCACTCTACGGAGGAAACACTCAACTCCCTGAACAAGGCATTACTGCAATCAGCAGACTCGGTAGCACCAAAACGCAGGGCTCTCATCAGGAAGAAAAATGCTGGATGGTTTAATAGCTCCCTCTCCGTACTAAAGCAAGAACGCAGAAGAGCTGAAAGAACATGGAGAAGAAATCCCACCGAGGAAAACCTATTTAACTACAAAGGTCTGACAGAGAATTATCAGAAAGCAATCTTCAAAGCCAAAAAGGACCACTTCTCATATACAATCTCAACGGCCGCAAACCAACCACGGGAACTGTTTAAACTGGTTAATCAATCAATGAATCCGGTGTGCCTAGAACCCCCAGAAAGCGAATCCCAGGATTACTGTGACAAACTGTCGGATTTTTTCATCGATAAAGTCAAAACCATCAGGGAAACAATTTGTCAAAAGAAAACATCCAACCTCAGCCAGCAAATACATAAAGAGGATGTCCGCACCAACATACCGCAACCGCCAAAATTTTCACTATCCCCAATTACTGTAGACACCGCAAAAAACATCATTAATAAACTGCGTGACAGTACCTCACCTATTGACATCATCCCCACAAAACTACTGAAAGAATGCTCCGACATCGTGGCTCCAACCATAACCCACCTCATAAACCGATCATTCCACGAAGGGATTGTTCCCAGCATCCTCAAACAAGGCATCGTCAAACCTCTACTCAAGAAACCAAACCTGGACCCTCAGGATCCAAACAACCGTAGGCCAATTACAAGCCTCAACACCATTTCTAAGATCATGGAGAAAGCTGTAGTACATCAGCTACAACTTCACCTGGATACTCACAAACTCCTGGACCCACTGCAATCAGGCTTCCGCCCGGGTCATGGAACAGAAACAGCTCTCCTCAAGATTTGGGATGACGCCCTCGAAGCGGCAGATGACGGAGAGCCGTGTCTCCTCGTACTGCTAGACCTAAGTGCAGCGTTTGATACAGTAGATCACAATACTCTACTCGTCCGCCTCACAGAAGTAGCCGGAGTCCAAGACATAGATCTCCAATGGTTCGCGTCCCTCCTAGGAAATCGGTCACAGACAGTGAAACTAGGAAAATTCCTCTCCGAAACTCGGGCAGTCACCTGCGGAGTCCCTCAAGGCTCTCCGTTGTCACCCGTTCTCTTCAACATTTACATTCGCCCACTCCTTCAAATCATCAGATGCTCAGATCTCTGCTTCCACTCTTACGCTGACGACACGCAACTTTATTTCCGGATCAATGGAAAAAAAGATCACCAACAACAACTTGAAAACTGCCTCAAATCAATAGAGGACTGGATGACCACCAACTCCCTCCAGCTGAACCAATCAAAGACAGAGCTTCTTATCTTACACCCAAATCATAAGCCCGCAACCAAAACCTCCTGGTCTCCACCAACCGTCTTTGGGCAGACTATCTCCCCAAAGACCAAAGCGAAGAGTCTCGGGGTTATTTTAGACGCACAAATGTCAATGGATGCGCAAATAGGAGCAGTAGTCAGTCGATCTCACCATCTGCTGCGCATGCTTCGCAGACTCATCCCTTTTATCCCAAAGAATGACAAAGCAGTGGTAGTTGGAACAATCATTAATTCACGACTGGACTACGCAAACTCGCTTTACATAGGATTACCACAATATCAACTTGCGCGATTACAACTGATCCAAAACACAGCGGCAAGGCTGATAACAGGAAAAAAACCCTGGGAATCCATTTCTCCTTCACTGAGGAGCTTACATTGGCTAACCGTAAAAAATCGGATCACGTTCAAGACCCTTTGCCTCACCCACAAATGCGTGCATGGAGAAGCTCCGCAATACCTAATGGAGAAAATAAATCATTACACACCAAACCGCAGTCTTCGATCAGCCAACAAAAACCTCCTCCTCGTGCCCAAAGCCCGGTATAAATCCAAGGGGGATCGGAGATTCGCTGTCCAAGGGCCTCGGCTATGGAATGCTCTACCAATCAACATCCGCCTGGAAGAAAATCACCTGGCTTTTAGGAAAAAACTCAAGACCTTCCTCTTTTAGCAGATGATCAAAGCTCGCCACAGCGCCTAGAGGCGATTCAGTTCGCATTGTGCGCTATATAAGTATTTCATTCATTCATTCATTCAGACTTGAGACACAAAGTCCACTTTCTTGTTGATATCACCCAGAAAAACTGAAATTCAAAAACAGGTAAAACCGCCAAAAGGAGAATATAAGGAGGAAGATCTTCACCAGAGGAGAACTCTACTCATTTTTTGGAAAAATACTGTAGTTTGTATTGAGGAAATCAAACAGAAAGGAACAAAGTACAATAAGATGAAGTTCTACATACGGTAGTATAACATGTCATTGTGGAGGGACTCCGGAGGAGGGTTTATATCCATAGGATACAACCTTCATACCTGAAGAGAACCCCCACCAGGAGCAGAGAGGGGGAGATAGACAATCACTGCCCAGAGCCAGGACAGTGGAAGCCTTGGGACTTTTTTATGGCAGACAAGGACTCCTATAGGGAATGTGAGTTAGGGATGTTCATCATTTCTTTTATTGATGGGGGATGGGTAATGTTCCAGGATTTATAACTACTATCCTGCAGAAGGGAGACAATGAAAGAGAATATTTCTGGAGTATGGGTTGTATTTGAAATGGGACGGCCTTTTGTACAGAAGTGAGAACTATATTATGTTGTTGCCTTCAGAGGAATGTATCGTGTTTTCTGTCTTTAATATAGTCAGGATTTGTGTATAAAAAAATAGCATTTCCATTTCAACCCAGCAGGTGGAGCTGAAATCTTTTTTTTTCCACATGTTTACCTGCCTGTTTTTCCTGGTTCACTGTACAAACCATGTTATTTACAGAGCTCAGTAGCTCAAGCTGCAATTTCCACTCACAACTTATTGACTCAGAGGAGTGAGAGAAGAGGGGAGAGCAGATGTGTCTGCAGCTACAGGGGTCAGTGATGGTTTGTTTTAAAGCTTATTTACTGCTTGTTAAGATTATGGATGTTCATTACATGTGTACATAACCTGATCACAGTTCTACTTTAAGGGGGACCCCAAAATTCCATGGAATAGATAACAACGAGGAAGATTCCCTTAGAGAGGGGAGAACACAGGAGAAGAGGACAGGTGATGGAAGATACTACATCGGGGAGGATGGAAGACATCCAGATATGTAAGGAAAAACAGAGAGACGGGAACAATCACAAGACATTACATTTCCCGATCACTGCAGGATCACAGATTTCTCTTACTCTAACTCCTGAATTTTACTCTCCGGGTTCATCAGAAAGGAAATATTAACAGATTTCATTTTATCTTCTGAAGAGGAGGACTCTTCTTCATCCTCTGCTTTGTCCTCTCCTGGACAATCTTTACTGGAAATAGCACAATGCCAAAACCTAAAACACAATAATGAGATAATAATTACCACCAAGAATGTATGACCTCAGGCACTGAGAATAACAATGTAACACCCGACATTTCCCTTCCACATGGCTGCCTTCCCATTGGCTCATACTGGACCTGATGAGGACTTTTCATTGGTGTCTATGAGCAGTATTTGAAGTCACACGCAAGACAAAACTTAGATGAAGCCTCTGACATACGGTATATACAGGATCTCTGGCCTATCTACACAGGGGTCTCCATTCATCAACAGTTTATAGAAATTCTGGAAAAAAAACTCTTTGGTTCCTAATATAAAATGCAATGGCATTTTTTCCATTCCACAGATCTCCGAACATCAAGCCATCCTTTCATTGGCTGGACACACCCATTTATGCCTACCAATGAATGACTAGCAGATCACACCTGACCCGGCAGTAGGAGGGCGATATGTCAGGTGGCACCACTGCTGAACACTGGACAATCTCTATGAGATGCAGACACACTGGGAAGGTCATAGAATCTATTGATGGGACATAATATCACAATACTGGGGGGGGGGGCTATGAAGTTAAATGTGAGAGATTACAGTCATCATTTCATTCTGTTTTTACGGGCACCCAGCTCACACTTCCTCCGCTGGCTCCACGGCGCTGGAAGGAATTTCACCTCCCCCCCCTCCCTGCAATCTTCTGGGACTCGTCACAGGTCCCAGAAAATTGCTCGGCCATTCACAGCACGCAGCGTGGCATCGGGCATGTGCAGTGTACACCTGGCTGTGAAGCCACAGCCGGGCGCCCACGGTTACAATGCCGGCTCCTCAGAGAGGAGGGAGAGAGGATCGGGGCTTTCGTGCGCCCGCAAAGCTGGACCGTAGGACAAGTGAGTGTCTGATTATTAAAAGTCAGCAGCTACAATTTTTGTAGCTGCTGACTTTTAAATGGGTGTAACTCCGCTTTAAAGAGGAAGTAAACCCTGATGGGTTTACTTCCTCTTTGATTCCCTGCAAAGGTAAAGCATAATGGACTACTATGCATCGCATAGTAGTCCATTATGTGTCACTTACCTGACACAGGAGCCAGGGGAGTCACCGCTGTCGCCTGTAGTCAGGAGCATCCATCTTCTTGGTGGGTCTTGCTGCTCCGGCGCTGTCAATCGTCCGAGCAGCAATGATGTCACTCCCGCACATGCGCACAGGAGCCGCAACTCGCGGCATATTGCCGTTAACTGCGGCGCGCTCAGTGCGCCTGTGCGTTGCTGTCTATGGCGCATGCGCCGTAGACAGCGGTGCCTGTCTTTCAGCAAATATCTCCTAAACCGTGTAGGTTTAGGAGATATTTCTTAGACCTACAGGTAAGCCTTAATCTAGGCTTACCTGTAGATCAAAGTGTGTTGTAAGGGTTTACAACCACTTTAAACAACGCTTTCTCTCCAGTTCAAATGTTTTTCCTTTACCTACATCTACAATATGACCACTAGATGGAGCTGATGTCCAAAGGAAATAAGTATTTAGTGTAATGAATCATCTACTGCAGAGAGTGACCTTCTATACAGAACTGATACAAAGTTGCAGGGAGTGATCTCCTATACAGAACAGATACAATGTTGTAAAGATGAGACTCGGTTGTGTGACACGTTTTCTGGACTGAACCCTTCACAGATTACCTAAGGTACACAACGGAGTTCTGTCTCTGCAACATTGTATCCATTCTGTATAGCAGTTCCCTCTACAGTATGTGATCATTACACTGTCAGTGGTGAGCAAAGGAATCTCTGTATACTGAGAACAGCTCTCCCTCACATTATTTCCTCTTCTGGTTGAATGTTCTTAGGGCTATTTTCTCTTAGGATCAAATGTTAGGGAATGTTACAGATAGAAACTAACATTTCACACACATTGCAAACATTGCCGGGACTTTTTGTGACTTCTGTGCAAATTCTAGAATATTAACACAACTTGTTTAATAAATAGACCCCTAACTTCTAACAAGTGTGCTGGATGGAGAACATATCTGAAAATCACCATTATACTGTATGCAGGTTCCTGCCCATTCTGTATATTCAGTTAGGATATCCTCACACTCACTTACCCGGCCTTCTGACACCTATGTAGTAATGGAGATATCATTTTCTGGCACTCTGGACCCACCGTGAGCCACTCAAAATATAAAGACTGAAAACTTTCTCTCTTCAAAGTCTTCAAGCAATAGCTCAGCTGCTTGGAATAATTACTGTCCATCCACAAGTGACCAGTGTCTGAGCTGTAGAGCTTCAACCCTGAACAACCAGACATGACGTCTCTAATGAAGTCCTCATCCTGAGTCTCATACAGACAGAAGATTGTCTGAGTATAGAAACTCTGATCGATGTCCTTCATGGCCCATTCTTTCATTGCAGGTCTGGCTCGAAGAGAAATGTTGATTCCTGTGCTCTCTGAGAATGTCTTTGTCAGCTTTTTATTTAGGAGACCAAACAGGAATTGTACAGCTAATGCTAAATGTGGGGAACCCTTAGTGGAGCCACGGAGTGATTTCCCTGTACAGATCTCCGGGAGGAAAGTACCTTCCATAGACCCAGACCCATCATCCATCCCATAATAGAGAGCAGCAAGGAACTCCTGTACACTCAGGTGGATGAAGCTGTAGCAGGTCTGGTGACGGACGTCCCAATGAAAGATGTTCTCATTCAGAAATACAGACTCCACCTCATCCAGAGAAAGTCCATGTCTTTCTAGATCTTTCTTCTCAAATAAGATTTGTTGGTTCAGAACTCCCTGATTGGCCAGAGCACACAGCTTCTTCAGACAGGTTTGTTTCCGGTGTACAGACTGCTCCTTCTTGCTGTGATGGGTTAGTAAGACCTCCAGGTAGAGAAGGTAAATTGAAGTCGTTGTATTACACCAAATTGGACCCAAACCTTTTTGTATTTCTTGATTCATTACAGTGCAGACAATCCAGCATGTGATGGGGACGGCACACATGGTGTACACAACTTCATTGGCTTTTATTATACTCAGAACCTTGTCTGCATCTTCTTTATTTCCAAAGAATTTATGGACAAATTCCTCTCGATCGTCACTTGTAAATCCCTGGATTTCCACATTGCGAGAATCATCGATGAACGTGTTAAGTTTCTCCATGGCCAGTGACCTTGTGGTGATGATCAGAGAAGATTCTGGGAGAACCTGTCCCCTGAGCAAGCTTTGGAGAATTATTTCTTTGTGGGTTTCCATAGAAATGTCAGGACAACCCTCAGATTTCTCCTCCAGAGTCCACCTCAGTTCATCAAACCCATCGACTAGAAAGAGAAGTCCTCTATGACTTCCAGGATCCTTCAGAACATACACCAGGTCATCTGAACTCAGTCTGCAGGTTCTGGATAAAAGCCCCACAAGACTTATGATTTCAGGGATGGTGTTGATTTCTCTACAGCTCAGATAAAACACAAAATCAAACTTGTCTTGGTAGAGATCCCCAGAGGCCCAGTCCAGCATGATCTTCTTGGAGGTCATTGTTTTCCCAATCCCAGCAGCTCCTTCTAACACCACAACCTTAGGGATGAAACCTTCTTTATCAGGGTCAAAGAGGGCCTGGATTGTGGTTGGGGGTCTTTTCTCCAAGATCTGTAGATGTCTTTTGTCTGAACTCCTTATTTCTTGTTCTTTGTCCACTTTATTCCGGGGTCCGTTTATCATCAATAACTTGATGAATCTTTTCTGTAGATAAACAGCCTCCCCCATACGGGAATTATATACTTTAATCCTCTGGAATGTCTCTTTCGTGGACTCTTTGTGTTCCTTTCTAAAGTCTTTATGAGAAAAAAGGAGAATATTTTATTCCTCATACACACACGAAATTGTATTTATAAGATAAAGTTGGAAATATTGTATTCTAACCATAAACCCCAAGAATGTAACACTAAAAGAAGATATCCCATGAAATACAAGAGGATTGTGGAAGTATCCAAACTATGGACACATCATCCAGACCAGAGGAGTGACTAGAACCTTCAGGGCCCCAGTGCAACAAAACATGAAAGGCCCCCTGAATGCTAGAGTGCTTTCTATTGGTCCTTGGGCCCTTTCCTCTGGTCTTAGACCCCATTCACACCTTAGAGTTTTGTAGCTTGAAGCCTGAAGCTTCAAAATGCTAGAGGGGAAAAAAATCTATTATTCTCAATGGAGATGGTTCACATCTCCACTCCATGTCGCCTGAAGCCGAACGCCTGAAGCTCAAACAAGTTCTGGACCCTTTTTTGTCACTCGAATCGAGCAGATTTGGGCGTTTTTCTTCTTTTAACATTGGTGGCCCTTTGCCCTGCACAAAATCGCGGTAAAAATGCCCCAAAAAATCGCGGCAAATCCGCGTGATTTTCTGCTTGAAAACGCTATGCTCAGGTGTGAATGCAGCCTTAGGGTTTCCCTCCAGCCCATGGCCCTTGCCTCTTATTGCTGTTGTGGGGCCCTTTATAAGCCCAAGTTCAAACTGCTGCAACTTATCATGGGACTCGCGACACATTAAATTACATGACAATGTAATGTCAATACACATCCATTTCAATGAGTGCCATTCAAATCACTGCAACTCAAGTTGCAGCAACAAAGAAAAACTTTCCGCCCCACTTTTATGTTACTTCTGTGCGATTTTGAGTGCCATAGATGGCAATGTTGAATAACAAAAGTTGCAAGCAAGTTGCATGACTTTGGGGTTGCAGCAGTGTGAACGGAACCCATGATCTGCACCAGGCCCTCCTCCTGCCATCTCGGGCTCCCCCACAGTGGGGAAATGCCAGGACCCAGTTGCAAATGCAACCTTTGCAACCCTGGTAGGTCCACCACTGATTCAGACTACAACAGATCAAAATGTTCATCTAGAAGATATTTCATATCAGACGTGGATGTCCTACTAACCAGATAATCTGTTGTCATGTGTCGTCTTCTTCCGTTTGGCTGGAAATAAGAATAGGGAAGTGATTAGTCCTGATGAACCTCTGAAATGTATAAAGTAATAACTAAGAGAGTTATTAGTGTAGCAGATCCTCCCAGACACCATCATCCCACCAACCCTCTGTAGATTGGAGTCTCTCTCATCCTATTTCTCCATGTAGGTGATGGGGAGTATCTTTGCTTGGCAACATCTCAGCACATTGCAATGACATGTGACCATGGTGGTGGGGGGAGTGGAACCAGAAAAGCCCCCAATTCTCTATGCAGGGTTTACAGGCACACACCTAGAATCTGGAGCCTTGATTCCTCTTTCTGAAGGAGGTTCTGATCGATGAATGGGACATAAGGCTAATGCCGCATACACACGATCGGACTTTCCAGCGGACTTGGTCCGGCGGACCAGAGTTTGTTGGACAATTCGATTGTGTATGGGCTCCAGCGGCTTTTTCTTCCCAAAAGTCCAACGGATCTAGAAATAAGACTGGCTTCAAATTTGACCTCCGGACTCGGCTTTTAGAGGACAATCCGGTCGTCTGTGTGGTAGTCCGACGGACTAAAATTGACGCTAGGGTAGCTATTGTCTACTGGCTATGAACTTCCTTATTCTACGTCATCATGTTTGAAAATGTCTGACTTTTGGAGTGATCGTGTGTGGCCAAGTCCGTTCATTTGAAAGTCTGGCGGACCTCAGCTGCAAAGTCTGTCGGATTGTCCGCCAGACCAAGTCCGCCGGGAAGTCCGATCGTGTGTACGCGGCATTAGAGTCAGAATACTGAGCAACAGTCATGAGGGTCTCCCAGGAATACAGATCTAAATATGGAGGTTCTGTAAAATAGGCAAGTGGTGCTCGGCATGAGTGATGTCATTGTGTTATGGTGACTGAATGTCGGCATCCTGGAGAAGTGTTACTCTGCTTCCCTTTTAGATTGTTCCTGAACTCTGTAGCCTTTTCTTTCCTCCACAATTTTGAAACCCAATTTTATTTTATTCTGTAAAAAAAAATGCATATTTTTTTTTTAAAATGTAGCTGTATACAGTGGTGTGAAAAGGTATTTGCCCCCTTCCTCATTTCCTGTTCCTTTGCATGTTTGTCACACTTAAGTGTTTCGGAACATCAAACCAATTTAAACCATAGTCAAGGACAACACAAGTAAACACAAAATGCAATTTGTAAATGAAGGTGTTTATTATTAAAGGTGAAAAAAAATCCAAACCATCATGGCCCTGTGTGAAAAAGTGATTGCCCCCTAAACCTAGTAACTGGTTGGGCCACCCTTAGCAGCAACAACTGCAACCAAGCGTTTGCGATAACGTGCAATGAGGCTTTTACAGCGTCCTGGAGGAATTTTGGCCCACTCATCTTTGCAGAATTGTCCTAATTCAGTTACATTAGAGGGTTTTCGAGCACGAACGGCCTTTTTAAGGTCATACCACAACATCTCAATAGGATTCAGGTCAGGACTTTGGCTAGGCCACTCCAAAGTCTTCATTTTGTTTTTCTTCAGCCATTCGGTGGTGGACTTGCTGGTGTGTTTAGGATCATTGTCCTGCTGCAGAACCCAAGTTCGTTTCAGCTTGAGTACACGAACAGATGGTCGGACATTCTCCTTCAGGATCTCTTGGTAGACAGCAGAATTCATAGTTCCTTTTATCACAGCAAGTCTTCCAGGTCCTGAAGCAGCAAAACAGCCCCAGACCATCACACTACCACCACCATATTTTACTGTTGGTATAATGTTCTTTTTATGAAATGCAGTGTTCCTTCTACGCCAGATATACTTGGACACACACCTTCCAAAGAGTTCCACTTTTGTCTCATCGGTCCACAGAATGTTGTCCCAAAAGTCTTGGGGATCATCAAGATGTGTTGTGGAGAAATTGAGACGAGCTTTGATGTTCTTTTTGCTCAGCAGTGGTTTTCTCCTTGGAACTCTGCCATGCAGGCCATTTTTGCCCAGTCTTTTCCTGATGGTGGAGGCATGAACGCTGACCTTAACTGAGGCAAGTGAGGCCTGCAGTTCCTTGGACGTTGTTGTGGGGTCTTTTGTGACCTCTTGGATGAGTCGTCGCTGCGCTCTTGGGGTAATTTTGGGCGGCTGGCCACTCCTGGGAAGGTTCACCACTGTTCCATGTCTTCGCCATTCGTGGATAATGGCTCTCACTGTGGTTCGCTGGATTCCCAAAGCTTTTGAAATGGCTTTATAACCCTTTCCAGACTGATAGATCTCAATTACTTTCTTTCATAATTGTTCCTGAATTTCTTTGGGTCTCAGCATGATGTGTAGCTTTTAGGCCGGGTTCACACTGCTGCGGGGGGAGATCCGGATGTGATTCGCACCGCACTGCAGTGCAAATCACATCCGATCTCCGTAGCGATGCGAGTACAGCCATACAGATAGTATGGCTGAATTCGCATCGCTCCCGCAGCAAACTCGCACGGGACCCTTTTTTTGGTCCGCAACAGAATCGGATCGCATGGGTGTTCACACCATGCGATCCGATTCCTGTGCGAGTCGGCAGATCGCACTGCGATATGCGGACGGATCTGGGGGTGTCATTAACATATCATTGACACTCCCAGCCGTTCGCATAGGGCAGTGTGAACTGCCGGCGGGAGTAATGAGATGTGGGAAAACGCCGCGGATTCGCGGCGTTCCCGCATCGCAGCAGTGTGAACCCGGCCTTAAGGATCTTCTGGTGGACCTTACTTTGTCAAGCAGCTCCTATTTAAGTGATGCCTTGATTGTGAACAGGTGTGGCAATAATCAGGCCTGGGTGTGGCTAGAGAAATTGAACTCAGGTGTGGACAACCACAGTTATAGTATGTTTTAACAAGGGGGGCAATCACTTTTTCACACAGGGCCATGATGGTTTGGATTTTTTTTCACCTTTAATAATAAACACCTTCATTTACAAATTGCATTTTGTGTTTACTTGTGTTGTCCTTGACTATTGTTTAAATTGGTTTGATGTTCCGAAACACTTAAGTGTGACAAACATGCAAAGGAACAGGAAATGAGGAAGGGGGCAAACACTTTTTCACACCACTGTATATCCTGCTGTTACCATAACTTACCGCCAAAGAACAACCTAAAAAAAAAAGAAGAATTTTCCTGCTCATAACTGTCGCAGTGACACCACTTTTGCGGATGTAATGCCGCGTACACACGACCGGACTTTTTGACAGCAAAGGTACGACGGACTCGTTCCTGTATGGGCTCCATCGGACCTTTGCTTGCCAAAAATCCGGCGGACTTTAGAAATAGAACATGTTTTAAATTTTTCCACCGGAACTCCGCCGGACCGGGAAATCCGTTCGTGTGTATGCTAGTCCGACGGACAAAAACCGACGCTAGGGCAGCTATTGGCTACTGGCTATGAACGTCCTTATTCTAGTCCAGTCGTACGTCATCACGTTCAAATCCGTCGGACTTTGGTGTGATTGTGTGTGGCCAAGTCTGTTCATTCAGAAAGTCCATCGGAACTCCACCGAAAGTCCGTCGGGAAGACCGTCGGACCTAGTCCCTTGAAAAGTCCGGTCAAGTGTACGCGGCATTAATTGTTGTTTGTACCCGCAGTACGGCCCGGAAACAATAGTGTGCGTTACATTTTTTTCTACCTAAAACACACTGACACGGATACCAATTTAAAAATGTTTTTCATTAAAAAAAATCCTACTTAGTATTTACTGATCCTTACCTTTGACCCTGACCTTTGATCCTGACCTCTGACCCTGACCTTAACCCCAACACTAAACCTGGCACTGGCCTGGATCCAACCTAAAATTAGATATTATTTTTCTTTCTTTTTTTCCACACTTTTGTTTGATTACATCTTTCCCCCAGCAAGGAGAGAAAAATGCAATGTATTATACAAGATATCCTGTATGTACAGTGCCTTGAAAAAGTATTCATACCCCTTGACATTTTCCACATCTTGTCATGTTACAACCAAAAACGTGAATGTATTTTATTGGGATTTTATGTGATAGACCAACACAAAGTGGACTAGACATGTGCATTTGGTTTCGTTCCGAATCAAAATTCGGATGAATTTTCATTATTTGGACATTCGGATGCATCTGAATTACCGAATTACAATGCTAAAGAATTCAACCGAATTCAGACGAAATTCAAATCAAATTAGAAAAAAATGACATTTTGCGACCCGAATTTGGGGCCACGTATCTCGGGGCCACTTATAGCTAGAAACCCCAAATTTGGTATGCAAACACAGTAGAACTATAATATCTCCAAATGTGGGGGTCGGGTCGCAAAATGTCAAGCACTTTTCTGCAGCAGAGAATGACATTTTGCGACCCGACTTTGGGGCCACATATCTCCGGGTCACTTGGTGCTAGAAACCCCAAATGGAGATGTTGTAGTGCTAGTTCTACTGTGTTTGCATACCAAATTTGGTGTTTCTAGCTATAAGTGACACAGAGATATGTGGCCCCAAAGTCGGGTCGCAAAATGTAATTCTCTGATGCAGAAAAGTGAAATCTTTTCTATTTGAATTATAAATTCTGGAAGATGGTTAGTTACTTACTTATATATATATATCTGTCACATCAACTTCTCATACTTGCAGTGTACAGTGCAAAAAAACACACACATCTTATTTCATTTATATTTATCACATCAAATAAGTTGTCAGCATGCCTGATTGAAGAAGTCATGGATGTTGATCGCAAGGCAAGTACATATGCTGTATGTCATTGTCCACTTGCCACGTCACCTGCCACAAGTTGTGTATTGTCCACTTGCCACATCACCTGCCACAAGTTGTGTATTGTCCACTTGCCATGACACCTGCCACGAGTGCCACGTGACCTGCCACGAGTGCCACATGACCAAGTTGTGGATTGTCCACTTACCACGTCACCTGCCACAAGTTGTGGGGTTCCTAGCACCAAGTGACCCCGAGATATGGACAATATGTCAAGTATGTTTCTGCAGAAGAGAATGACATGTATGTATGTCATTGTCCACTTGCCACAAGTTGTGTATTGTATTTCTTCACTTGCTACATGAGTGCCACATAACCAAGTTGTGGATTGTCCACTTGCCACGTCACCTGCCACCAAGTGACCCCAGATATGGGCAATATGCAGCAGAGAATGACATTTTGCGACCCGAATTTGGGGCCACATATCTTGGGGTCACTTATAGCTAGAAACACCAAATTTTATATGCAAACACAATAGAACTAGCACTACAACATCTCCAAATTTGGGGTTTCTAGCGCCAAGTGACCTTGAGATACATGGCCCTAAATTTGGGTCGCAAAATATTTTTGAATCCGGTTGAAATAATTTCGAATTTGGTTGAAATATTTTCGAATGCGACTGATTTTTCGAATTCGGTAGAAAACGAAATGAAATCCGAAAACGAATTTAACAAATATAACTAAAGGAAATAAATTAATTAAAAAATTAAAACGAAACTAAACACATTTTTTCCTTTTGCACATGTCTAAGTGGCACATAGAGAACAAGTGAAGTGGAAGGAAAATGATAAATGATACAAATAAACCTGTAAAAAGTGTGTGTGGGGGGGGGGGGGGGGGCGTTTGTATTCAGCCCCCCCCACCCCGAGTCAATACTTTGTAGAACCCCCTTTCTCTAAAATTACAGCTGCAAGTCTTTTTTGGGGATGTCTCTACCAGCTTTGCACATCTAGAGAGGACATTTCTGCCCATTCTTCTTTGCAAAATATCTCAAGCTCTGTCAGATTGGATGGAGAGCGTCTGTGATCAGCAATTTCAAGTCTTGCCACAGATTCTCAATTGGATTTAGGTCTGGACTTTGACTGGGCCATTCTAACACATGAATATGCTTTGATCTAAACCATTCCATTGTAGCTCTGGCTGGATGTTTCGGGTCGTTGTCCTGCTGGAAGGTGAACCACCCCCTGGTCTCAAGTCTTTTGCAGACTCTAATGCCCCGTACACACGGTCAGACATTCCGACAACAAAATCCGATGGGTTTTGTCCGAAACTGGTGTTGCATACACACGGTTGGACAAAGTTGTCGGAAAAGGACCAAGTCCCTTTTTGCGATTCGGCACTGCGTTGCTTTAACTGACAATTGCGCGGTCGTGCGACGTGGCTCCCAAACAAAATTGGCGTTCTTTTTTCCCACAAATAGAGCTTTCTTTTGGTGGTATTTGATTACCTCTGCGATTTTTATTTTTTTGCGCTATAAACAAAAATAGAGCGACAATTTTGAAAAAAAATGCAATATTTTTAACTTTTTGCTATAATAAATATCCCCCAAAAAATATATTAAAAAAACATATTTTTTCCCCAGTTTAGGCCGATACGTATTCTTCTACATATTTTTGGTAAAAAAAAGGCAATTAGTGATTATTGATTGGTTGCGCAAAAGTTATAGTGTTTACAAAATAGGGGAAGTTTTAAAGCATTTTTATTAATATTTTTTTTTAATTATAATGGCGGCGATCAGCGATTTGTATTGTGACTGCGACATTATGGCGGACACATCGGACATTTTTGACACATTTTTGGAGCCATTGTCATTTATGCAGCAATCTGTGCTATTTAAATGCACTGATTCCTTTGTAAATGACACTGGCAGTGAAGGAGTTAACCACAAGGGGGCAATGTATGTGTTATGTATGACGTTATGTGCTTTTTTCATTCTAGGGGGGTGTGGCCTGGCATGTGACGTCACTGATCGTCCTTCCTTATATAAGAGAACAGGCGATCGGTGACAGCCACACAGGGAAGCACGGGGAGAGGTTTGTTTACACAGACCTCTCCACGTTCTTCAGCTCTGTGACCCGATCGCGGGACACCAGTGGCGATCGGGTCCGCTGGTCCCACGGCCATGCCATATCATTAACAGTCTATTGGTCACTGGCTTTCCCTGGATGACATTCCTAGTTCTTCCTCACACAGATATTGATCAGGAATTGGTAGGAAATTGTCATTATAGACCGGAACTCACCATTCTGTTCTCTCCTCTTCTGGAGGTCATTTGCAGGTCCCATCAGACCAATCACTGTAAAGACTTTATTTGTGACATCCAGAGCCCCTTCTTCTCCATATGTGTCTATCAGGATGTCCTTGGTGGTGATCCAGTCTGCATTTTCTAGTTTTCCTCGGGGGATGGGACGTTTATCTCCATAGGAGAAATCAGACAATTTGTTCCTAAATCTCTTGAAGTCACTTCCTTTCAGATCCTCCAGAGAATATATGATAAGATCCCCGGGGGTTTGTGGGACCTTTCCCAGGACACCAGGAGCCGACCCTGCAGAGAGGACAATCAGCAACTATAAACATTCATTCTGATTGGATGATTCCTGACACATGACAGCAGATAACGTTGTACTGATAGCCAGAAATGTTAGAAAAGAACAAATAAGGAAAGGAAATTATCCCCCAATATGTCTGTATGTACATTGTCCTATAGAGAGATTGGTTTTCTTGTGATAAACTCACATGACTGCCTACATCAGGGGTCTCAAACTGGTGGCCCTCCAGCAGTTACAAAACAACAAGTCCCATGAGGCATTGCAAGGTTGACAGTTACAAGCATGACTCCTACAGGCAGAGGCATGATGGGACTTGTAGTTTCGCAACAGCTGGAGGGCTGCCAGTTTGAGATCCCTGGTCTACATGATGGTGAGTTACCTCTCAGATGGATGAATGTCGGGTGTAAACACCTGGGGGGGGATCTATTGATTGTGAACATTGCCCATAATATGTCTAATATGTTTATTTACTATAACCATCAGCTCCATCTAGTGGTCATAATGCCATATCTTACTGGTTGAGGTATTTCAAGAAAATATGGTAGTATGGCCACTAGATGGAGCTGATGATCATAGCAAGTAAACCTATTAGACATATCATGAGGATTATCATTGATGGCAGTGGAACTGACCCAAACTCACAGTACATTTTTTTTATATAATGACCTCCTAATATATATATGTATGGATGACAACTTTAAACTTCAAGTTTATTGATTGTTATGAAACAAAACTAAAATAAACCATAAATCCTTTACGAAACCCAGCAGTGTCATGTTATACTGGCCCATGTTCTGCTTAGGATTATAGGCAAAGGATTCCCCCGAACACTACACAAATAATCATAAAATGTGGGGCCATCCAATCATTATGGGACACTTGGACATCTCAGAAGATCATTTCCATTAAAAAAACTTAAAAAAATGTGAAGACACGGGAATGTGATTGTGGAATTGATGAACGTTCCTAAACTCTCCGAATAGGTGAACTGACCAGATGTCTACAGGAAATGTCCAGACTACAGAGACATAGGACGTCCTATCATCTAATTCCAATCCATAGAGATGTGAGATGGAAAACATTGGAAAGGATTGTCAGAAACAACAGTCATACCTTGTGAGGAGGAGGATGAGGAGGAAGAGGCCGCCATGACATCAGGAGGTGACCCGAGATGACATCACCTGGAAGGAGCACAAACAATAATAAACTCATTTGTAGTGCGCGGAACGGAACCAATAAGGAGGATTTTGTTCCCTTATGTGAATAGCGATTGGCTGTCTAGTTGTCCAATCAGAGAAGATCAGAATTGGATGGACTTCTGTCATTTACTACCCATAACTATGAAGGTCTATCAGAACCTTCATCCTGGCATTCATCTGGTTGGTATATCGGGGGGTCACCAAGGCAAAAATGGTGGGTGAGATGCACAAACGATCAATCAAACAAATGTGCGATATTTATATCAAACTGACAGATTGTAATCAATTATTACATGTTTCTAGTTTTCACCCCCCCAGGTGTATTTAAATCCATTCCAAGAAGTGTTGCGAGGATCACTGATAAATCTATCCATAAGGAGGACAGACTGAGTGAGATGGAGGTTAGGCTGCGACAGCGGGGTTATCCTAGTGATATAGTACATCTTGAACGCATTCATTTAGATAAAGAAAAAACACAACTCCCAGACTTCCCTTCATCTCTCAATTTCATCCTTTTTCTAATAAAGTTAATAATATCATTAACCACTCAAGGACCACCTCCTGCACATATACGTCGGCAGAATGGCAGGGCTGGGCATAAGCACGTACCTGTACGTTGCTTTTTAAGTGCCCAGCTGTGGGTCCTGAGCTCCGTGACCGCGGCCGCGGGACCCGATCGCCGCCTGTGTCCCGTGATCGGGTCACAGAGCTAAAGAACGAGGCGAGGTCTGTGTAAACAAATCTCTCCACGTGCTTCCTACTGTGGCTGTCACCGATCGTCTCTTCCCTTTTATAGGGAAAGACGATCAGTGATGTCACATGCCAAGCCACGCCCCCCTACAATAAAAAAAACTCATAACATCATACATAACACCTACACTGCCCCCTAGTAGTTAACTCCTTCACTGCCAGTGTCATTTACACAGGAATCAGTGCATTTAAATAGCACTGATTGCTGTATAAATGACAATGGTCCCAAAAATGTGTCAAAATGTCCGATGTGTCCGCCATAATGTCACAGTCACAATAAAAATCGCTGATCGCCGCCATTACTAGTAAAAAAAAAAAAAAAGATATTAGTAAAAATGCTATAAAACTATCCCCTATTTTGTAAACGCTATATCTTTTGCGAAGCAATCAATAATGCTAATTGCGATTTTTTTTTTTACCAAAAATATGTAGAAGAATACGTATCGGCCTAAACTGAGAAAAAAAAAATTATATATTTTTTGGGGGTATTTATTATAGCAAAAAGTAAAAAATATTGAATTCTTTTCAAAATTGTCGCTCTATTTTTGTTTAGCACAAAAAATAAAAATCGCAGAGGTGATCAAATACCACCAAAAGAAAGCTCTATTTGTGGGGAAAAAAGGACGTCAATTTTGTTTGGGAGCCATGTCGCGCGACCGCGCAATTGTCAGTTAAAGCGACGCAGTGCCGAATCGCAAAAAGGGGCTTGGTCCTTTGGCTGCAAATTGGTCCGGGGCTTAAGTGGTTAAAAAGCATTGGTCCATACTAAGTAAAAAAACGATCCTTTTGTCCCTGAATTTCGTTTATCTCCTTTACCATCATACCGTAAGTGTAGGACTATATATAACCGATTGGTCAGATCTGACCAATATAGTGTACCTACTTCACGGGTTATGTCTTTGGGACCCCCCAATTTTTGTTCATTTCCTTGCTTATCATGCATCCAATGTACTAGTATGATTAGGGGAAATCCTTTAATCATCTGACTCCAGGTTATAACATCCCTATAAAAGATCATTTTACATGTCAATCGACATATGTTATATACATAATTAAATGTCCATGTGGTTTAATTTATGTACATGAAACTACACAAAAAGTCAAAGACAGAATAGCTAGACATACATATTCTATTAGGGATAAAAATGTGTATATATATATATAATTAGGCCAAAATGTATTCTACTACATGTCTTTGGATGGGAAGGGGTTAACATCAAGAGGCAATTACGGGGTTAATTGTGTACCTACCAGGAAAAAAGGGTTGGGACTTTGTATGAGGCATAGGACAGTTACGTCATAATTGCCTCCATCCCTGTCAAAATGAAGCAAGAAAAGAAGTTGGGACTTTGCATGAAGTATGCGGATTTGGAAGCAAAAAGTGAGCTGTAAAGGTCTGATAATGTTAAATGTATTAAATATTTCACAGTAAAATACATCAAAAGCAGTGGTACATATTGCATCTTTCATCATAATTAATTGATTCATGCATTGGCATATTGCACATTGACGATGATATTCAAGTAAATTCGTTAAAACAGTATATACAGAATATGTTACAAAACTGCATGATTATAGAATATTTGGCATCTGAAGCTCGACGCGTTTCATGGCTGACTTGCCACTCATCCGGAGCTGATGTAAATTGGATGTCTATAAAACGAAAGTATTATATCAGACAATGGGTAGGTCGTGTATATAAAAAGTAAAAGTAGAGATAGATGGAATTTGCTTGAATCAACCACCCAAAATCACAGGTGAGGCAATGGAAAGGGCATGGCAGTGGTTGGGTGGGCAGTTGGGGACAGGACCTGGTGCGGGAGCTGAGGCAGCACATGCAGAAAAACAGGGAAGCAAGCCCGTGCTAAAACAGTGAAAAACGATAATCAGTGAAAAATAATAAAAAATAATAAAAAATAAATAATAAATACAAAATGAGGAGAAATGTGTGATAAGAATCACAGATTCCCATCACATTTTTCCTCATTTTGTATTTATTGTGGGTGGTTGATTCAAGCAAATTCCATCTATCTTTACTTTACTTTTATATATATATTTAATAAATTTAACATTATCAGACCTATACAGCTCACTTTTTGCTTCCAAATCCGCATACTTCATGCAAAGTCCCAACTTCTTTTTTAACCGTGTACCTAACACGTGAGCGGTGTGTAATGCCTCACACGAACGGAATTTCGGCCAGCAAAAGGCCGATGAAAGCTTTTTCGTTGGAAAATGCAACCGTGTGTCGGCTCCATCGGACTTTTGCTGGCCGAATTTCCGCCGGCAAAATTTTGAGAGCATAATTCTCAATTTTTCAGTTTCTATCGGAAATTCCGATCATCTGTAGCAATTCCGACGCGCAAAATTCCGACACATGCTCGGAAGCATTGAACTTAATTTCCGCGGCCCGTCATAGTGTTGTACCATTGACCCTCGGAATTTGGTGTGAAGGCAACACAAGCTTGAGCGGAATTCCGATCGCTTTTACTTACAGATCTGGCTGTTTTTCTTTTTTTTTCTCCCTGCAAGGGCCAGATCGCTGATCTGTGTACAACTCTGTGCTGTGATTGGATGCAGCCAATCAGCAGGTCTCAGCCATAAATCATTGGTTGGGACCTGCTGACAAAATGCCACCGGAGATTATATTGAATAAAATCAAATTTTTTTCTCAGAAGTCATAATATAAGGACTTCTAGCCTTAAAGTGGTTGTAAACCCTTACAAACCACTTTGACCTACAGGTAAGCCTAGATTAAGGCTTACCTGTAGGTCCAAGCAATATCTCCTAAACCTATATGGTTTAGGAGATATTTGCCCGAAAACGGGCACCGCTGTCTACGGCGCAGGCGCACTGGGCGCGGCATTTCCAAAAATTGAGCTGCCGCGCGTGTCGACTCCTGTGCGCATGCGCAGGAGTGACGTCATCGCGGCTTCGCCGAATGACAGCAGCGAAGCTGTGAGACGCCACCAGCAAGATGGATGCGGCGGACTACAGGGGACAGCGGCGACTTCGCTGGCTCTTGTGTCAGGTAAATGACACATAATGGGCTACTATGCGATGCACAGTAGTCCATTATGCTTTGCCTTTGCAGGGAATGAAAGAGGAAGTAAACCCATCAGGGTTTACTTCCTCTTTAAGCCTCGTACACACGATTGGATTTTCCCAACGGGAAATGTTCGATGTCAGGCTGTTGGCGGAAAATCCGACCGCGCGTACGCTCCATCGGACAATTGTTGTCAGATTTTTCGCCAACAAATGTTGGCTAGCATGTCTTCAAATTTTCTGTCAACAAATGTCTGTTTTCGGATTTTCCGATCGTGTGTACTCGGAAGCAGAAGCGGTCGGTCTTGTAAACTGGCGTTCGTAATGGAGAAATAACGTTCGTGACGCGGCAAATTATGAAATCTTCAAATGCGGCGCACAATTCTCTTCTTCTATAATGGGATAATAATGAAGCTGCTTTGCTGGTGATACTGATGGAGTTATTGCAAACTCATTTCCAAAGGCTTTTTTTTTTTTTCTAGTGATATCAAGAATAATATTAAGAAGAATAATATTATTATGCTTGGATAATCAAGAAACAGCTTCCCCAAGTGAGTCTGGTAAACAGAACAATACAGCAGGTGATTCAGGTCCCTCCGCCACGCATATTCAAGCCTCTCACCTCATATATTCGACCTGAAACAGGTCACAGAGCCCAATACCCTCTGCTGGGGTGATAATCCTACATCGATATAGCCGTTGATCTTTTCAAAGTGTGCAATCATATAAAAGAAGGAAGAGGACAATCTAGTTCTCTCTGTAAACACTCATTTATTCTTAAATCAAAAATGTACTCACAAAGATTGCACTCAGAAATGAGTGCTGATTATAAACACATGTCAGGTTGTTTCTGACCCAAGATAGCCGCTGGTGACGTCAGAACGTGACACCTCCCCCCCGTACACGTTACGTCCTAGTAGGCATAGAGTAAGGGATGGTTATAGCCCCCTGTCAGTTTATTTTTTACCATCCATGTCCCATTGCAGAGATTTCCCTTCACTTCCTGCCCCATAGCCAAACAGGAAGTGAAAGGAAATCTATGCAAATTAAGGGAATCCATTGCTTCCCCCAGGCCTTCAGAACTAGTGTCCCCACTCGAAAATATCAGGGTGAGTCTTAAACAGAAAGGGGTGTGGCCTTGAAAGGAAGGGGTGTGTCATATTTAAATTAGGGGTGCACGAGTTTAGTCAGGCCTATGGCAGCACAAAACTTAAATACACTACTGCAGTGCCCTTCGGTGCCACCTATCAGTGCTCATCTGTACCGCATATCTGTGCCACCTACCAGTGCCCATCAGTGGGCATATTAGTGCCCATCAGTGCAGCCTATCAGTGCCCATCAGTGGAGCCTATGAGGGGCCATCAGTGCCACCTATCAGTGCCCATCAGTGAAGCATATTAGTGCCTCCACATCAGTGCCAGCTAATCAGTGCCATCTCACCAGTGCAACCTATCAGTGCCCTTCAGTGCCGTCTATCAGTGCTCGTCTGTCCTTGTATCCTTGTACCTATCAGTGCACATCAGTGCTGCATATTAATGCCTCCACGTCATTGCCACCTAATCAGTACCCATCAGTGCAGCCTATCAGTGCCCATCAGTGCCATGTATCAGTGCCCTTCAGTGCCGCCTATCAGAGCTGATCTGCACTGTATATCCGTGCCACCTATCAGTGCCTATCAGTGCAGCATATTAGTGCCTCCACATCAGTGCCACCTAATCAGTGCCCTCCATTGCCACCTAATCAGTGCCCTCCAGTGCTGCCTCATCAGTGCCCATCAGTGCAGCATATCAGTGGCCATCAGTGCCACCTATCAGTGCTGCCTATCAGTGCCCATCAGTGCAGCCTATCAGTGCCACCTATCAGTGCCCTTCAGTGCTGACTATCAGTGCTCATCTGTACCGCAGTAATCCATACCACCAATCAGTGCCCATTATTGTGGGATATTAGTGCTTCCAAATCTATGCCACCTAATCAGTGCCCATCAGGGCAGCCTATCAGTGCAGCCCATCAGTGCAGCCTATCAGTGCCCATCATCAGTGCCGCCTATCATTGTTCATCTGTACTGCATATCCATGCCACCTATCAGTGCCCAGTAGTTTGGAATATTAGTGCCTCCACATCAGTGCCACCTAATCAGTGCCCATCAGTGCAGCCTATCAGTTCCGCCTATCATTGCTCATCTGTACTGCATATCCGTGCCACCTATCAGTGCCCATCAGTGCAGAAGATTAGTGCCTCCACATCAGTGCCCATCTCTGAAGGAGAAAAAATACTTATTTACATCATTTTCTGACAGAAACTAAGAAAAACTCTTTTTTTCTTTTTTTTATGGTGATTACATACCACCAAAAGAAAACTCTATTTGTGTGAAGAAAAAGCTAGAAATGTCATATGGGTACAGTTTGTATGACCGCGTAATTGTCATTCAAAGTGCGACAGTGCTAAAAGCTGAAAAATGGCCTGGGCGGGAAGGGGGGGGTAAACGTGCCCGGTATTGAAGCAATTAAATAATTAGTATTACCAACTTAAATGTTGTATAAACTTCCTGAGAGACAGATAGGATAGATCCATACATACAGTACATACAGTACATACATACATAAACAGTAGATATATAGATAGATCCCTATTTCTTCTTCTCCTGACTCCTCTAGGTCAGGTGATACTTCAGGTTTGGGGTCACCTAGGGGAAGGGTGGTGAAGGGTTGAGGATCAGTTAGGATTAGGAGGTGAAATATAAAGATTTATTTTCTACTCCATCAACTTTATCTCCAACATTTTGTAATACTCCGCATCAGGGGCATTGCTAGGTCTACAAAAGATCTGGGGTTAGAGCCCATAGCAGCGTAGTAAAGAAAGTCATACGCTTGGGCGGGCATATATATATATCCCCAGAGAGCTACCCTTAAATCAGGGTCTCCAGAAAGCCCCCCCTTAAATAAGGGTCCCAAGAGAGCCTCCCCCTTAAATCAGGGTCCCCAGAGAGCCCTGTTTAAATCAGGGTCCCAAGAGAGCCTCCCCCTTACATCAGGGTCCCCAGAGAGCCTCCCCTTACATCAGGGTCCCCAGAGAGCCTCCCCTTAAATAAGGGTCCCCAGAGAGCATCCCCCTTACATTTTGGTCACCAGAGAACCTCCCCCTTAAATCAGGGTCTCCAGAGAGCATTCCTCTTAAATTTTGGTCACCAGAGAACCTCCCCCTTAAATCAGGGTCCCCAGAGAGCCCCCCCTTAAATCAGGATCCCAAGAGAGCCTGCCCCTTAAATCAGGGTCCCCAGAGAGCATCCCCCTTAAATCAGGGTCCCCAGAGAGAATCACCCTTAAATTAGGGTCCCCAGAGAGCCCCCCCACTTACATCAGGGTCCCCAGAGAGCCTCCCCTTCCCATGGGGACCCCTGCAGAGACTCTGGGCTATGGGACCCAGATTCAGGGATATAGCTCCAAAAGCCACCCCCTAGCGACTCCACTGCTCAGCATTGTACAGACTCCACATCTGGACATCCATCCCTTGCAGTCTTTATCATATCCCTCCAGTCATCATGGTAGAATTCATGGTAGAACTCAGGGAGTGTCGATGAGGGTATGCTGACACCTGCAGTTCACCACAGCTAGATAATTCTCATAGATGGATGCTGGAAATTTTAGTTCCCTGTGACGTCAGTGGAGGGATACTGCGACTTGTAGTTCCCCCTGATCTCAATGGAGGGATGCTGGGACTTGTAGTCCCCCATAATATCAGTGGAGAGATGCTGGGACTTGTAGTTCCCCCCTGATATCAATGGGGGATGCTGGCACTTTTAGTCCCCCCCATGATATTAGTATGGGGGTGCTGGGACTTGCAGTTCCCCATGATAGCAATAGGGGGATGTTGTGTACGGAAATACATCGAATTATACAGACTCTTCTCCTTTCGATGCAGTATAGACCATCCATTTATATACTATCTATTTGACGCCTACATCATATACAGATTTCTAGCCTATTTGGTATTAAAGTGACATTAAAACTTCATTTTTTATTAAAATAACAAACTTGTTATACTTACCTGCTCTGCATAACCGTTTTGCACCATCCTCTTTATCTGGGCTCCCCCTCTTAGGGAAGTGCACCCCGTGGAAAGTCCTATTCTATGGGGACACCTGTGCGGGCTTGCTCCCGAGCCCCGTCTGCGTTACCATTGACAAGAGGGGGTGCCCCACCCCCGCTTTCTTTAAGTGCTGTGAGCAGTCAGTGGAGTTCCCATTTCCTACCAGCCCTCAGAATATTGAACTCCGCTTTGTTTAGACCAAACAGGAGAGATGCTGAACACAGAGATATATAGAAAGATACAGACTCTCCTCCTCTCTGTACAGTATACATAGTCCATGTATAGTATACACTAAAACCTTGGATTGCCAGCACAATTCGTTCCGGAAACATGCTTGTAATCCAAAGCACTTGTATATCAAAGTGAATTTCCCCATAAGAAATAATGGAAACGCGGATGATTCGTTCCACAACCATTTATTCATAGGGCCTTCAGTTTAGGCTCCATGCACACTGAAGCTCGAAAAAGCTTTTTCTGGACGCCAGATTGCTGGCAGAAAACGCTGGTTGAAAAACCTGCTTTCAACAGCGTTTTATACTAGCGTTTATGAGCGTTTTACAGCGTTAGCGTTAAAGGGCGTTTTTTATAAAAATACACAGAGTACATTCCAAAAATCCCACAATGCATTGAAAAATAGAATGCCGAACACTAATTAACGCATGTTTATGAGCGTTTAATAGCGTTTATGAGCGTTTATCAGCGTTTGCCGTTTTTTGGCGGTGAAAAACGGCACTTTGAACGCGAATTTCTGGCGTTCAGAAAAAAGCCCATAAACTCCACTGCTCATTAAAGCTAAAAAACGTCCATGTATGCATGGACACATAGGATAACATAGAGTGGAGTTTATGGGCTTTTAAAAAAAATGCCCAAACTCCAATAAACTGCAGTTTATCAGCTCCAGTGTGCATGGAGCCTTATAGTCCATATAAAAAGATTGTAGCAATGTGACCAGGTTGTGTAACCATAAAATATCCATCCACAAATGGAAGACTCCACAGGGGGATTAGAAGGAAAATCCATCAAGAGCTACAGAGTATAAAAGAGAAGAGAAGAGCCTCTAAGTGTAGCGATATGTTACTAAATGTTGTACCTTCATTAAATGGAACTCTTTTATACTCAGCTGTGACATGACTCTACTTGTATATCAAGACATCGCTTGTATATCAAGACATCGCTTGTATATCAAGTCAACATTTATTAAACATTTTTTTGCTTGTCTTGCAAAACGCTCTCAAACCAAGGTTGTACTGTACACGATCTATACGGAGCCTACACAATATACAGACTTCAGGTCTATTTGGAATTAGAGTTAGTTCCCATTTCATGCCGGCTCTTCCAATATGGAACTCGGTTCCATTAGAATTAATGATTTAACCTCCCTGGCGGTATGATTATTTCGGATTTTAGGGGCTGAAAGCGGTACAATTATTTTGCATGAAAATTTGGCGTTTTGTATTGTAGTGCTGTAATTCTTAGGAATAACTCACTTAACCACTTAAGGACCGCCGTATTGCCATTCTACGTCATCAGAATGGCACAGGCAGGCACAAGCACGTAGATGTACGTGCCTGCCTTCCAGCGGGTGGGGGGTCCGATCGGACCCCCTCCCGCTGGATACGGCGGTCTGTTTCCCTCCGGGAGCGTTCCGTGATGAGGGGATGGCCGTTGGTTTCTGGCCACCCCCTCTCAATTGCTCCTGGCCAATGATGAACTTCCTCCCAATGTGTATTGTTTACACAGGAAGGAGAAAGTGATATCATTCTCCTCGGGGCGGTCTTTTTGACCGGACTACGAGGAGAAGACTAAAAGTAAGTGCACCAAAACACTACACTGACACATAGGTACACATAGGTACACAAACCCCCCCCGATCCCCCCCCGATCGCCCCCCCTCCCCCCCAGTCACAGTGTCACTGATTGCATTGATCATTTCTTTACTGATCACTGCATTCAGTGTCAGTTGTAAAAGTAAAAACTGTCAGGGCAGTTAGTGTTAGGTCCAGGGTAGCCCCCTATCACCCCCCAATAAAGATTTAACCCCCTGATTGCCCCTAGAGTTAACCCTTTCACCCCCTTTTGCCAGTGTCACTAAGCGATAATTTTTCTGATCGCTGCATCAGTGTCGCTAGTGTCGCTAGGTAGCTAGTTATTTTTTTAGGTTCACCGCCAGGTTTTTATATCGCTAGGTACCCCGATATACTACCCAATAATGGTTTTAACATCCTGATTGCCCCTAGTTAACCCTTTCACCCCCTTTTGCCAGTGTCACTAAGCGATCATTTTTCTGATCGCTGCATCAGTGTCGCTACTATCGCTAGGTAGCTAGTTATTTTTTTAGGTTCACCGCCAGGTTTTTATAGCGCTAGGTACCCCAATATACTACCCAATAATGGTTTTAACATCCTGATTGCCCCTAGTTAACCCTTTCACCCCCTTTTGCCAGCGTCTCTAAGCGATCATTTTTCTGATCGCTGCATCAGTGTCGCTACTGTCGCTAGGTAGCTAGTTATTTTTTTAGGTTCACCGCCAGGTTTTTATAGCGCTAGGTACCCCGATATACTACCCAATAATGGTTTTAACATCCTGATTGCCCCTAGTTAACCCTTTCACCCCCTTTTGCCAGTGTCACTAAACGATCATTTTTCTGATCGCTGCATCAGTGTCGCTACTGTCGCTAGGTAGCTAGTTATTTTTTTAGGTTCACCGCCAGGTTTTTATAGCGCTAGGTACCCCGATATACTACCCAATAATGGTTTTAACATCCTGATTGCCCCTAGTTAACCCTTTCACCCCCTTTTGCCAGTGTCACTAAGCGATCATTTTTCTGATCGCTGCATCAGTGTCGCTACTGTCGCTGGGTAGCTAGTTATTTTTTTAGGTTCACCGCCAGGTTTTTATAGCGCTAGGTACCCCGATATACTACTCAATAATGGTTTTAACCCCCTGATCGCCCCTAGTTAACCCTTTCACCAGCGATCACAGTATAAGTGTCACTGGTGACGCTGGTTAGCCAGTTAGTTATTTAGGTTCCCCGTCAGGTTTTTATATAGCGCCAGGGACCCCATATACTACCAAATCTGAACCCCCTGATTGCCCCTAGTTAACCCTTTCACCACTGATCACCGTATAAGTGTTACGGGTGACTCTGGTTAGTTTGCTTTTTATAGCATCAGGGCACCCACCATTTATTACCCAATAAAGGTTTAACCCCCTGATCACCCGGCGGGTGATATCAATTAGGTTTTAGGGTCAGGGTCTGCATCGCCCCAGGCAGCGCTAGGTTAGTGCCAGTACCGCTAACACCCACGCGCAAAGCATAAACCTCCTGTAGTGGTATAGAATCTGAACAGATCAATATCTGATCTGATCAGATCTATACTAGCGTCCCCAGCAGTTTAGGGTTCCAAAAAAACGCATTGTTAGCGGTATCAGCCCAGATACCTGCTAGCTCCTGCGTTTTGCCCCTCTGCCCAGCCCACCCAAGTGCAGTATCGATCGATCACTGTCACTTACAAAACACTAAACACATAACTGCAGCGATCGCAGAGTCAGGCCTGATCCCTGCGATCGATAACAGTTTTTTTGGTAGCATTTTATATTTAAATCCGGAAGGCAGTGCTTGGTTTTCGGGGTCCCGTACGTGGCTAGGCTCCCAAAAAGTCCCCCACATGTGGTATCCCCGTACTCGGGAGAAGCAGCAGAATTTATTTTGGGGTATAATTTGACTTCTGCCCATAGCATGTGTGAGCAATATATCATTTAGTGACAACTTTGTGCAAAAAAAAAAAAGTTTGTAATATTTCCGCAACTTTTGGCAAAATCTAAAATATTCCATGGACTCAACATGCCTCTCAGTAAATAGCTTGGGGTGTCTACTTTCCAAATGGGGTCATTTTGGGGGGTTTTGTGCTATTTTGGCATTTTATGGCCTTCGAAACTGTGATAGGTAGTGAGGAGTTAAATCAAAAATTTGCACCCTTAGAAATCCTGAAGGTGGTGATTGGTTTTCGGGGTGCCGTACGCGATTGACTCCCAAAAAGTCCCACACATGTGGTATCCCCATACTCGGGAGAAGTAGCGGAATATATTTTGGGGTGCAATTCCACATATAACCATGGCATGTGTGAGCAATATATCATTTAGTGACAACTTTTTGTAAAAAATTTTTTTTTTTTTTTGTCATTATTCAATCCCTTAGGACAAAAAAAATAAATATTCAATGGGCTCAACATACCCATCAGCAATTTCCTTGGGGTGTCTACTTTCCAAAATGGGGTCATTTGGGGGGGGGTTTGTACTGCCCTGCCATTTTAGCACCTCAAGAAATGAGCAGTCATAAATTAAAAGCTGTCTAAATTCCAGAAAATGTACTCTAGTTTGTAGACGCTATAACTTTTGCGCAAACCAAAAAATATACGCTTATTGACATTTCTTTTACTAAAGACATGTGGCTGAATAAATTTTGCCCTCAATGTATGACTAAAATTTAGTTTATTCGATTTTTCTTATAACAAAAAGAAGAAAATATCTTTTTTTTTCAAAATTTTCGCTCTTTTTCCATTTATATCGCAAAAAAAAAAAAAATCACAGAGGCAATCAAATACCATCAAAAGAAAGCTCTATTTGTGGGAAGAAAAGGACGCAAATTTTGTTTGGGTGCAATATTGCATGACCGCGCAATTACCAGTTAAAGCAGCGCAGTGCGAAATTGGAAAAAGACCTCTGGTCCTTAAGGTGTTTATTGGTCCGGAGCTGAAGTGGTTAAATCTGTCCAAACCAGAGTCTAGCAGACATCCCGGGTATGATAAAGTTTGAAAAATGAAATCATAAATTATAATATAATAAATAACTATAAATAATTATACCAAATAATAATATAACAATAATAAAAATGATTCAATAATGTAATCAAATCAAAAACACTGAAATTTGCTGAGTTGCAGAATTGTCACTGTCATTACTTTTCAGTGTTTGATGACGGATCTCCCCACAAATCGCTATCCCTCAATTCTGCGAATGATTCCAATTTATTGTCGCTGTTTTCTAGCTGGTCTAAAATAATTTTTGATGTAAAGGTACAGTTTGGATTGCTATGGACAATCTCCAGTTTCCAGGCAGAAAGAACAGTTTTTATAATATAAAACTGCATGCAGGACACTGGGCAGACCACTAGGGACAAAGGGGATGTGGAATATTTACATACAGCAATGTAATCTGTAAGATCACATTATACTGTATATATACTGTGTGTGTTTCACTTTTTGAATTTGGCGCCGATCTCCGTCCCCGTGCGTCGCAATGCTCGCAGGGAACGGAGATCGGCTCCGTGATGAATCGAGCGGAGGATGAGCCGCTCGTACAGCGTGGGGACATCGCTGGATCCAAGGGAGAAGGTAAGTAAACCTCCTCCTGGATTCAGCGATGCGGTCCCGAGTCTGGCTCGGGGATACCGCTTTTGGTATAAAACTTCCACCCCGAGCCAGACTCGGGAATACCGCCAGGGGGGTTAAGAATGGTTGGTGGAGTCTCACCTTGTTATATCTATCCATACATCCTCCAATCAAATTATTTGTACTTCCGACAATGAAGAGGCTTGAAAATATCTTCCAGAAAGGTGAAGAGTCCGATCACAGAAGATTCTGGAAGAGAAAACCTGGAATCACAGCACTGGCAGAGTCCAACTTCTTCTTATCCTATGAAGACCAGAAGTGAGCGAAGACGTGTTTCTGCCTCGTCTCATATAACGTCCTTCCAGAATCCAGGAGGAGGGTGAGAAGGGATTTCTAGTAACATAACACACCTCCACCTGTATAGACTGCTCGGACGTCATTCATCTCCAACGCGACACGGCGCTGGGTGTGTCCACATTCCTCGTCCTGTATAATGAGGTGAATACGTTTCACCCTGAGGGGTCTAGTTATAAAAAGATCTGCAAAGATACTCAACCAGCAAACTGAATGTCTATCTGTCATAGACGGGGGACTGAGGGTGGAGGGATGAGGGAGCCTTAATCATTTTCCACGGCCTCTGGCTCTAATCACATACTTAAAAAAATAAAAATTATTATTGTAATTCATGCGTCTGGCGCCCTGCGTGTAGATTTTTTTTTGTTCTCACCTTCTATTGGCCATATAGACTTACAAGCCTAAATATATACAGTGGAACCTCGGATTACGAGCATAATCCGTTCCAGGAGAATGCTCGTAATCCAAAGTATATCAAAGCAAGTTTCCCCATTGAAGTCAATGGAAACAAAAATAATTTGTTCTGCATTGATTTCAAAGGCATGCAATACCGCATGCTGCCAGAGCCGGGGGGGGGGGGCGGAGAGCCTCGGAAACAGCTGAAAAGGCCAGAGGACTCCTCGGCTGATCTCGGCAAACTTTGGAAAGACTTTGTTCCCGAGATTTACCGAGGTCAGCAGAGCTGTCCTGGGGCCTTTCTGTGCATTTCCGAACAGCGCTGATCGGCGCTGTTTGGCTCGGCTCGGGTGCCCCCCCCCACCTCAGGCCAAACACGGTACTGCACACCACTTTGGCCTGAATCGTGCTTGTTTTGGGAGACAACACTTGCAAACCAAGTTATGATTTTTTTTTTTTTAAATACAGTGCTCTTATTGCGAAACGCTCATTAACGGCATTACTCGCAATCCGAGGTTCCACTGTATATATATATATATATATATATATATATATATATATATATATATATATATATATATACATATTGTAGACATGTCACTGGAGAGGTGGTCGAGGGGGTGTACATCTCACCTAGGTTGCTACACAGTGTGAGATGGTAAGTCCAGGATGGATCAGTTTCTCAGCAGCAATATGCTGCTCAGTTGTTATTTAATCTTGCCGGGCCTGGGTTTATATGGAATGGCAGGTAGGTTTGGTAGAGGGACCTGTCATTCCACACACCCCCCGATCCAGTTCTGGGTTTTGGATCAGGTGAGCTTTGATCCTAATTAGCCTGGGAAGGTAAAGGCTCTGCGGGGCCTGCAGGTGATTGCTCTCAGCCAGGGAATGAACAGTCTGTGTGTTGGAGGAAGCTGCGAGCGCAGCCACTGCTGGAGCTAAAACCCACCCTGCGATATCCAGGCGAAAGACGCTGTGTTTATAAGTGTCAGATAGGTGAGAAGAACCTGTTAGTAAGCGCCCAGCCGGGCTAGGTTGTTTTTTTTTATTTATTTCTGTTGTACTTAAAAAGCACGGTGTTGCCGTATATTTTTGTTTGTTGGACTGTTTGTACCACGAATAAACGCCAAGGTCTGCTTTATAAATTCCAAGTCTGCTGTGAACTGTGTCCAAACTCACCCTACCCCGGGAAGATCCCTTACAATTGGTGGAGAATTCGGGCAACACGGTTGCTAGGGGCAACGGTGTGGACAGACTTGGCTACAGCTGCTTATGTCCTGGGTGAAAGCTGCAACTACACTCCAAGAACAGTCCAGCAACATGGAGGAGATGCTGAAGCAGTTTATGCAAGTGAGTTTGCAACAACAGCAGGCTCAGACAGAGGCCAATAGACGACATGAACAGTCCATGGCTGCACAACAGCAGATGCATAAGGAAGAGTTGCAAGCTTTGCGCCAAAGCCAACAACAACTTATCGAGCACCTGATAGTAAATCGAGAGGCGCCTGTGGTTGCTAATCCACCCACAGTGGAGGGAGCCGCTCCAGAGATTTTTTTTGGGAGAAGGACTGTGCAGCAAGCGCTGCAAAAGATGACTGCTGAGGACGATGTTGAAGCCTATCTAACAGTATTTGAGCGCGTGGCTGAGCGAGAGAAGTTACCAGCCGCTGAGTGGGCAGAGGTAATTGCGCCCTATTTAACAGGTGAACCTCAAAAGGCCTACTATGACCTCAGTGAGCAAGAGGTTAAGGACTATACTCGGCTAAAAGAGGAGGTACTTGCCCGACTAGGAGTTACTACTGCAGTCCGTGCCCGGAGGGTACGCAACTGGAGCTACAGTCTGGACAAATCAGCGAGGTCCCAGATGTATGACCTAATCCATTTGGCAAGAAAGTGGTTGGAGCCAGACACTTCTACTCCTGCACAAATCCTAGAGAAGGTCGTGATGGATCGCTACCTCCGAGCGCTTCCTACTGACCTGCAACGCTGGGTGGGACAAGGTGATCCTAAGAATGCAAACGAACTTGTCAACCTTGTGGAGAGGTTCCAGGCGACTGAGGACTACCTCCGTGATGTTCCTGCAGCATCTTCACCTCCCCGGAGCGCCAGATCTGTGCCGTCAGCTGGTAAGAGACTTCCATCTATTGGGGGAGTGTGGAGGGGTGCTGATGGAGGGAAAAGGGCTCAAGTGGTGTCTCAGGGACAAAAGACTGGTGATGGTCCCGGGTGGCTAAGGGGCTCTAAAAAGGACTCCTTGCCAAGGAGACCAGTCCCTATCCAGTGTTGGAGATGCCATGAGGCGGGACACGTGTCTGCCCATTGCCCTCTTACCACTGAACCCATGGAGTGTGATGCTAGCCGGCGTCAGTCGCTATTTGCGGAACCATCTTGTGCTGCAGTTCCTGGACTAGAGACTGAACCGCAAATCTGCAATATTACAATCAATGACATTCCTGTTAAGGCGTTAATGGACTCGGGAAGCCTCGTAACCTTGGTGCATGCTAGCCTGGTGGCTGGGGACTTAGAGTCTAAAAAGCATATGAGTGTTGTGTGCATACATGGTGATACAAAAGTGTACCCTATAGTGCTGGCTAAAGTCGGGACTGAACAAGGCACCGTACAATATGAAGTGGGTGTGGTTAAAAACCTCATGCATAATGTAATATTGGGGCGCGATTTTCCATTTTCTCTGGGCTCTCTGGGAAAAAAGAAAAATCCCCAAAAGGAGTGAGGATACCTCTAAGGGGGTTGCTTTGTCCCCTGTGAATGATAAAAGTGTGCAGGATGAAAATGATTGTTTTCCTTTGCAGGTCCTGGCTGGGGAGGAGGAGGCTCCTCCCACTGAGCAAAATATACTAGACTTAGAGGTGTCTAGGGATAATTTTGGCGCTGCACAATTACAGGACCCCACTCTCAAAAATGCGAGAGAGCAGGTTGCTGTTATGAATGGGGTACCTCAGGAACCAGATGCTGAAAAAAGATTTCCACATTTTTCGGTGACTAATGATCTTTTCTATAGAGTCAATAAGGTTAAGGATGAGATTGTGGAACAGCTTCTGGTACCTAAGCCGTACCGGCGTCAGGTGCTTGACATGGCACATAACCATGTTCTTGGGGGACACTCGGGGACTGACAAAACGCGAGAGAGGGTTCTCCAGAGGTTTTTTTGGCCGGCGATATATGATGACATTAAAAAATACTGCGAGTCGTGCCCCACATGTCAGGTTAGTGCCCCAGTGTCACATTTTCGCAGTCCTTTGGTTTCGCTCCCTATTATAGAGGTGCCTTTTGAGCGTATTGCCATGGATTTAGTGGGTCCCGTTGTAAAGTCAGCTAGAGGACACCAGTATATTTTGGTAGTCATGGATTATGCGACCCGCTATCCTGAGGCTGTACCCTTAAGAAACACTGCATCTAAAACAATTGCACGTGAGTTGTTTTATATGTTCTCTAGGACTGGGATCCCCAAAGAAATCCTAACTGACCAAGGTACGCCATTTATGTCAAAACTGATGAAGGAATTATGCAAACTATTTAAAGTCTCACACATCCGTACCTCTGTATACCACCCCCAGACGGACGGATTGGTGGAGAGATTTAATAAAACTTTGAAACATATGTTGAAGAAAGTGGTGGGAAAAGATGGTCGTGACTGGGATCATTTATTACCCTACCTCATGTTTGCTATTAGGGAAGTGCCCCAAGCGTCCACAGGGTTCTCACCATTCGAGTTGGTCTATGGTCGTCACCCTAGGGGTCTACTGGACATTGCAAAAGAGACATGGGAGAATGAGTCCACCCCATACAAGAGTGTTATTGAGCATGTAGCACAAATGCAGGACCGTATAGCCACTGTAATGCCCCTGGTAAGGGAACACCTCCAGAGAGCTCAAGAGGCCCAAAGTAGAATTTACAACCGGTCCGCAAGAATCAGGACATTCAACCCAGGCGATAGGGTCCTTATACTAGTCCCCACTGTTGAGAGTAAATTCTTGGCGAAGTGGCAAGGTCCTTATGAAATTGTTGAAAAGATCAGTGAGGTGAACTACAAGGTGCACCAACCAGGTAGAAGGAAGCCTTTCCAAGTTTATCACATAAACTTGATCAAGCCCTGGAAAGACAGGGAATCCTTGGTGGCGACAAATACTGTTAATAATTTGTCACCACCAATCCCTCCAGTCAAGGTAGGTGATACTCTATCAGTGTCACAGAAACAGGAGGCTCAGGAATTTTTACAGAAAAACAAAAACAAGTTCTCTGACCTCCCAGGGCGTACCCACCTCATCCATCATCACATTGAAACTGAGCCTAGAAGCAGAGTAAACCTAAAGCCCTATAGGATACTGGAGGCACGTAGGAAAGCCGTATCTGCCGAGGTAAAACGTATGCTTGATCTGGGGGTAATTGAGGTGTCACAGAGTGAATGGTCCAGCCCGATTGTGCTAATCCCAAAGCCCAATGGAACTTGGAGGTTCTGTAACGATTTCAGAAAGTTGAATGAGATCTCCAAGTTCGATGCTTATCCTATGCCCAGGGTAGATGAGTTGATTGAGAAGTTAGGTAACGCCAGGTACATAACCACCCTCGATCTCACAAAGGGCTACTGGCAGATTCCACTTTCTGGTGAGGCTAAAGAGAAAACTGCATTCTCCACCCCTGATGGGCTATTCCAGTATGTAGTGATGCCATTCGGGTTACATGGAGCGCCTGCAACTTTCCAGAGGTTGATGGACTTGATTCTGCGACCACATCGTGATTACTCAGCCGCCTACCTCGATGATGTGGTCATTTTTAGCCCTGATTGGGAAAGTCACCTCTGTAAGGTACAGGCCGTGTTGGATACCATAAGTGATGCAGGGTTGACCATAAATGCCGAGAAGTGTGCTCTAGCCCTAGAAGAAGCCAAATATCTGGGCTACATTGTTGGGAGAGGATTGATTAAGCCACAGCTAAATAAAATTGAGGCAATACAGAATTGGCCTAGACCCCTGACAAGGAAACAGGTTAGAGCTTTCCTGGGTATTACGGGTTATTACCGTAGATTTGTGCCGAACTTTGCCTCAGTTGCTGCTCCACTAACTGACTTGACAAAGGGCGGAAAGACAGCAATGGTCACGTGGACCCCAGAGGCCGAGAAGGCTTTCCAAAGCCTTAAGTCTGCCTTGTGCCAACCACCTGTGTTAGTTACCCCCGATTTCAGGCGAGAATTTCTGGTCCAGACAGATGCCTCTAACACAGGCTTAGGTGCAGTACTCTCACAAGTAGTGAATGGTGAGGAGCATCCGGTGACGTACTTGAGTAGAAAACTAACCCCGGCCGAGAAAAATTATGCCATTGTGGAGCGAGAATGTTTGGCAGTGAAGTGGGCCCTAGAATCTTTAAAGTATTACTTGCTAGGCAGGAAATTCAAGTTGGTGACAGACCATGCCCCCCTAACATGGATGAAGTTAAACAAGGAGAGAAATGCAAGAGTGACTAGATGGTTTCTGTCCCTACAAAACTTTAATTTCACTGTGGAACACAGGCCAGGGAAATTACAGGCAAATGCTGACGCATTGTCGAGGGTAAGTTGTCTGTGGGGACAAAAGGCTCAGCCCTCCGGTCTGAAAAAGAGGGGGGGGATATGTAGACATGTCACTGGAGAAGTGGTCGAGGGGGTGTACATCTCACCTAGGTTGCTACACAGTGTGAGATGGTAAATCCAGGATGGATCAGTTTCTCAGCAGCAATATGCTGCTGAGTTGTTATTTAATCTTGCCGGGCCTGGGTTTATATGGAATGGCAGGTAGGTTTGGTAGAGGGACCTGTCATTCCACACACCCTCCCCCCCGATCCAGTTCTGGGTTTTGGATCAGGTGAGCTTTGATCCTAATTAGCCTGGGAAGGTAAAGGCTCTGCGGGGCCTGCAGGTGATTGCTCTCAGCCAGGGAATGAACAGTCTGTGTGTTGGAGGAAGCTGCGAGCGCAGCCACTGCTGGAGCTAAAACCCACCCTGCGATATCCAGGCGAAAGACGCTGTGTTTATAAGTGTCAGATAGGTGAGAAGAACCTGTTAGTAAGCGCCCAGCCGGGCTAGGTTGTTTTTTTTTATTTATTTCTGTTGTACTTAAAAAGCACGGTGTTGCCGTATATTTTTGTTTGTTGGACTGTTTGTACCACGAATAAACGCCAAGGTCTGCTTTATAAATTCCAAGTCTGCTGTGAACTGTGTCCAAACTCACCCTACCCCGGGAAGATCCCTTACAATATATACATACACATATATACATATATATATTTTTAGAGGGGAACTGGTTAACTATTTTCCCACTTGCTCATTTCAATGTTGAGGGCTTTAGCTTTATTTTTCTAAGAGTGAACTCTCCTTTAGCTTTTTGATCTGCTGTGACTGCTACTTCTGCCGTTCAATTTAGATTTTGCAGCCAAAACGACCAAAAAAAACCCTTTTCAGGTTGAAATCAATCAGCTTGGGGTTGTCTTGCTGTATTTAAGCTGTGATCAATGTAAATGCTAATAAATCAATTTACACATCCAAAATATGTAATGCCATGGCTAATGCCGCGTACACACGACCGGACTTTCCGGCAGACTAGGTCCGACGGTCTTCACGATGGACTTTCGCAAGAGCCACACATGAATGGACTGAAGTCCGTTAGAAAGTCCGTTCGTTTTGAACATGGTGACGTAAACGGGACTAACAAAGGAAGTTCAATAGCCAGTAGCCAATAGCTTCTCTTGTGTCGTATTTAGTCCGTCGGAACCAGCACACAGACGAACCGTTTTCCCGATTTGAGTCCGTCGGAATTGAGTCCGTCAGATAGATTTGAAACATGTTCTACTTCTAGGTCCGTCAGATTTTTTTTTTTTCCGAAAAACGATCGGATTAGCCCACACACAATCGGATTGTCTGACGAACGAATCCCTTCGGACCTAGTCTGCCGGAAAGTCCGGTCGTGTGTGCGCGGCATAACACTGTCTAATCACACTCTTCTCTAAGGCCTCATACAGATTAAAGGGATTTCCTAAGCATGTAATTACAAGGCCCATGTCACCTTTGAAGCTCCAATAAAAGGAACCTCTCCCCGCATTTGTAAACGTTCCCCATGACATCCCCCCCTTTCCACTTTTTTGACAAAAGCTTGCCCCTATTAGCCTTTCAGATGGCCATTATTATGTAACAAGATTTCCCCCATAGACTTCAATAGGGATCACTGCTGAGTTCAGGTTTTTTTTAGATTTAAAGAATATTTTGATGAACCCAAATTATGAACTGAACCCGGGCAGGCTCTCTTGTCACTAGGTGGCGCTCTGCACTACACCCATTACATTACATGTCCATACCGGGGTCAGCAGGTTGTGCCTTTGTGGATTTGACTCTATTCCTATCTCATCTGTACAAAACGCCAGATAAATTGTGTGTACTGAATTCTCAGCTGGATACAGAGCTAATATGTAAAGGGGATGCTGGGACTTGTAGTTCCCCATGACTGTACACACAGGTGGAATTAGTAGTGGGATGCTGGGACTTGTAGTTCCCCATGACTGTACACACAGGTGGAATTAGTAGTGGGATGCTGGGACTTGTGGTTCCCAGAGAGAGCTAAAAGTGTATATCCCAAATACAGCCAAAGAGCATACTGATGGTAAGTATCAGCCCCAATTTTTTTACAAAATACAGTCCACAAGGGAAATGGGGAGTAGAGAGTAGAACTGGGGCTTTGTGATACCAAAGCAACACGTATAACACACAAACTGTCATAAAAATAAATATTTATTTAAGAATATTAAAATATCTCCTGTAAATGCTGATAGTCGGGCAAAATTAGTAAACACTTAAAAGACACATTGCATAAACCGTGCCGACGAAAAAAAATAAAATAATGCACCGTGAAAAGTTATATCTGATTGTGCAATTTGCAGTGGCCCTGAATCGTTTCGACCAGGGTTGTCTGCCTCAGGGGATTGCCCTTGGGCAGATCATCAAGGGGTCTTATGGCTCATACAATATAGCAAACAACTCGGGTTATATGATGTTGAAGATCACCAAGGATGGAAAGACTGGAGGACTGGGGGACAGGAGGGGAGGGATGCAAGCACATTTGTCCCGAGCACAAGGGATATCAGCCGTGGTCGAGATATAATTTGACTTTTTTGCGAAAATATCAGAGAGCATGTGCTGAAGTAGTAGCCGTAGATCAAAAATATAGTATGGTGAGGGCAATTTCAAAAGCCCCTGTTAGATTAATTAGCCAGAGTCCATCATAAAGAGGAAACAAACAACATGCAAAGCTGACATTCAAACAAGGAAGTCTTCAATTTTCTCACAGCACCTCCATCCTGCACCTACTCCATATTTTCGCAAAAAGGTAATATTATATCTTGACCGCGGCTGATATCGCTTGTGCTTGGGACACATGTGCTTGCATTCCTCACCATCCAGTCCCACCCCTCCTCCAGTCTTTCCACCCTTGGTGGTCTTCAGCAAGGGCAATCCCCTGAGGAAGACCACCCTGGTCGAAACACGTCAGGGCCACTTGGAATTGCACGATCAGATATACCTTTTCAGAGTGCATTATTTTCTTTTTCGTCTGCACTGTTTATGCAATGTATCTTTTAATTGTTTAATAATTTACCCAACTATCAGCATTTACAGTAGATTTTTTAACCACTTCCGCAGAAGATTTGACTGCTCAATAACCAGGCCATTTATTGCAATACGGCACTGCGTCGCTTTAACTGACAATTGCGCTGTCGTGCGACGTTGTACCCAAAAAAAATGACGTCTTTTTCGCACAAATAGAGCTTTCTTTTGGTGGTATTTGATCATCTCTGCAGTTTTTATTTTTTGTGCTATAAACAAAACAATATCGACAATTTTGAAAAAAAACACAATATTTTGTACTTTTTGCTATAATAAATATCCCCAATTTAAAAAAAACAAACAAAAAAAAAAAACATTTTTTTTCCCCTCAGTTTAGGCCAATATGTATTCGTCTACATATTTTTGGTAATAGAAATCAAAATAAGCGTATATTGATTGGTGTGCGCAAAAGTTATAGAGTCTACAAATTAGGGGAAAGATTTATGGCATTTTTATTATTATTATTTTTTTTTTATAGTAATGGCGGTAATCAGCAATTTTTATCAGGACTGCAACATTATGGCAGACAGATCGGACACTTTTGACACATTTTTGGGACCAATGGCATTTATACAGTGATCAGTGCTATAAATATGCACTGATTATTGTGTAAATGTCACTGGCAGGGAAAGGGGGGTGATCAAGTGGTTAACCGTGTTACCTAGGGAGTGATTCTAACTGTGGGGGGATGGGACTGCCTGTGTGAGGAGAACAAAGTTGTTTATACTTAGTATGAACAACAGATCGCTCTTCTCACCCCTGACAGCACAGAGATCTGTCTGTTTGCATTGACAGATCTCTGTCTCTGTGTGGAGCGATCGCGGGTGCCCGACGCTCATCGCTACCGCCGGGCATACGCATCGGATCTGGAATCCAGCCACTGGTGCATGCGCGCGCATCCGCCGGTGGCATCACCCTTAGGCCGCGTACACACGGGCGGACTGTTCGCCCAACTTTGTCCGCTGAACAGTGTTTCAGCGGACAGTCCGCTCGTGTGTGGGCTTCAGCGGACAGTTTCAGCGGACAGTCTAACGAACAAAGTTTTTCGGAATTCCCGTTAGACAGTCCGCTGAAACTTGGTTTGAGTGGACAGTCCGCTCGTGTGTAGGCTTGTTCGTCAAACTAAGTTTCGCGCATGCTCAGAAAGGATTTCCACGGCGAAGGTTGCATTGCAGTGTATTGCACGTCGATTTTCTAGTCCCGTCGTATGTGCTGTACACGTCATCGCGCACGGTTTCAGCGGACTGTTCGTTCGTCGTGTGTGGTCAAGTCCGTTCATGCTAATTTTGAGCGGACTGTTTCTCAAACTGTTTGACGAACTAAGTTGAGCGAACAGTCCGCTCGTGTGTACGCGGCCTAAGGCTCTGAGTGGGAAGAAATATTTGCTAATGTAATAATATCCCGCCAAGAGGAAGGAGGATTTCCTTCACAATGATCCTTCTAGAATTACATCTAATGCAAGACTGTAGCTTCTATTGACTCCGGAGAGAGAGGTATAATCTGCCCCCTTTTATAGCAGGAAAACACTCATTGACAGGTCCCCACCACACATTGTTCCCTCTGATGGCACAAACTAGAGGCGGGTCATGTCTTTATCTCCTTGGACAAAGTGGCTAAGCAATGCAGCTACTGAATGTACAGGAGGTATAGTAGTTGACTGACACAAAACCGCCATCATCTACCTCCTCCCAGGCACAGAGCAGCCAGTTATCCATGTCTTCCTTCTTCTCTTCCATTTCTCCTTATATACCTGTGAGGGTAAGTCATAGCAAGTGCACCAGCAACGTTTTGTAAGATATAAAGGTCAAACCGCATGGAGCTCCACCACAGGTTTCTCTACATTCCCCTGAAATATTCAGCTCTATATCATCTACATCAAAATAAAATACAATAGAGAAAAGGTTTAAGAGGGGGCCCAGAAACCTTTCCTTTTTTATCTCTAGCAGTTAATTGGTTATTGGGTCCAGACCTTGCAGCCTTTGCCTACACCAGCTCCACCATCTCCTGTAACAAACTTCCCATGCCGGGTTTTGCTTTCCCCATTACTGGAGCATAAAAAAAGCTGTAAACTGTCCCCAATCCACACTGGGCTTGGCACAGCAGCTGGTGCTCCACAACAGCTGAGGGAAACAACCCCCTTCTGCCAGTTTATGGCCTCAGCTGCCCCATAGTGCAGATATCCAGCCGCCATATTTTTTGAACAAGTAACCTATGGCCTCCACATTGAAATAAAACACATCTCTGACTCTTATTAGGTGCTGATACCTTGTCTAGTAAATATGGGCAGAGACAGTATATATCATTCACTGTGGACTGGGTGAACCTATTTAGTAGTCAATGGCGGTTGACAAGGATTCTAGCTGTCAATGGCGGTTGACAAGGATTCTAGCTGTCAATGGCGGCTGACAAGGATTCTAGCTGTCTATGGCCATTGACAAGAATTCTAGCTGTCAATGGCGGTTGACAAGGATTCCAGCTGGCAGTGGCGGGTGACAAAGATTATAGATTGCAAGGCCCCAAGGCTATTCACACGAGGAATGACTTTCATCGGTGTTATTACAGCATCTACAGTACTCCCTTGGCAAGCTTTCAACAGATAGTGGAAAATTCTTATGCTGCGTACACACGACTGGACTTTCCAACCGAACTGGTTCGATAGAACAAATCCGCCAGACAATTCGACCATGTGTGGGCTTCATCAGACCTTCAGCTGACCTTTTCTGTTGAAAATCAGACAGACTTTAGATTTAGAACATGTTTCAAATCTTTCTGACGGACTCGAGTCCGATCGAAAAATCAGTTAGTCTCTATGCTAGTCCGACGGAAGAAAACCGATGCTAGGGCAGCTATTGGCTACTGGCTATGAACTTTCCTATTCTAGTCCAGTTATACGTCATCACAGTCAAATCTGTCAGACTTTGGTGTGATTGTGTGTAGACAAGTCCCATTCGTCAGAAGTCTGTCAAAACTCCGTTGAAAAGTCTGACAGAATTCAGTCCGTCAAAGTCTGGTCGTGTGTACATGGCATTAGTGCAGTTTTCTTGCATTCATCCTCTACACGCATGGGTAGGCAACCTCAGCCCTATGGCCACCAGCATATACTTACCTATTACACTATATAAGAACACCATTTCTATCTGTTGTTATCCCCTGATGAAGTCACGTGATGCGTGACGATATGCGTCAGGATTGGGCAACAGATAGACTGGAAGTGATGTAGGAGTACAAGCTCATTGCTCATGGATTATGTCTTGCTAATCGATTATAATGTGAGTAAAACCACGCTGTTTTTATAATAAAATCTGTTTGAGAAACTACAGTATATCACACTATTGGAGTCCCTTTTGTTTATATACCAATATCATGGAGGAGACTAGGTGGAACACTAGGATTAGTGATGGACGAACTTCAGACGGGACGTTTCACGAATGCGAACCGCGAACGCGCCCAAAAGTTTGCAAACCACAAGGTTCGTGGCGGGCCTCATTGACTTTAATTTCAGGTGAACCTTAAAAACTTCCAGGTCATATTTCCAGCCACAAAATACTTACTAGCTGTGCACACATAGTCCCACAACATGGACACTGACATAACAAAAGTATTACGTGAATCTGGGATCGACAACGACAAGCATTCTTTTTTATCTGTGAAATTTTGACAATTCAGGAGCACGTGAAGGCCATGGAGGAGAGGCAAGGTCAGGCCAGGCTATGAAGGGAGTGCAGGAGATGATCAGTGCAACAGTCAGAGCAGCGCAGTCCTGTGCCGTGTCCCAGTGTGCCAACCTGTGCTTGAGCCCCTGACCCCTCCCTCTGCCCGGCCCTTACCCCCACCTATGCAGGGCTCCACTGCGGTGGTCCAGAGGTGCCAGCCCAGTGCTGAACCTCAGCCATGGTACTGGCACTGCCTGCTAATTGGCTTCTCCGCTGCTATCTCCCTCACTGTCTGAAACCAGCACCGCGCTAGAGACTGAGCACTGACACCAGCACCGTGATAGAAAGCACTGACACCAACACCGAGATAGAGAACACTGACACCAGCACCGAGATAGAGAACACTGACACCAGCACCGAGATAGAGAACACTGACACCAGCACCGAGATAGAGAGCACTGACACCACACCAGCACCGAGATAGAGAGTACTGACATCAGCACCGTGATAGAGAGCACTGACACCAGCACCGTGATAGAGAGCACTGACACCAGCACCGTGATAGAGAGCACTGACACCAGCACCGTGATAGAGAGCACTGACACCAGCACCATGATAGAGAGCACTGACACGAGCTCTGTGATAGAGAGCACTGAGACCACACCAGCACCGAGATAGAGAGCACTGACACCAGCACCGAGATATAGAGCACTAACACCACACCAGCACCGAGATAGAGGGTACTGACACCTGCACTGATACCAGCAACTCGCTGCAGGACCCAAAAATATGACACCGCTCAATCTCTTCAAACAGGAGGGTACGGGCATATAGTACGGTGTGCTTTTTTTGTACAGGAAGTGAGCCAAGGGTAGAAAAACGTTCCATGTGCTAGATTAAATAAATCGTTTATAGAGTTATGCATATACATGGTCTACTGGTCACATGTGTTGAATTCCTCCGAGATCCATGCCTCATTCATTTTTATAAATGTGAGGTAGTCACCACTGTCATGAGCTAGGCGAGTGTGCTTATCGGTCATGATCCCCCCCTGCTGCGCTGAACGTCCTTTCGGACAGGACACTGGACGAGGGGCACGCCAACAGTTCCATTGCAAATTGGGCAAGCTCTGGCCAGAGGTCATGCCTGCCCACCCAGTAGTCCAGGGGTTCATCACTTCTCAGAGCATCCACATCGGCTAACCCGTTGTACTCGGACACCTGTCAGTCTAGGCGTTCCCTGATGCTGGATCTGGATGAGACCTGACGATGGGTCGGCTGAAAGAATGACCTCATATCAAAAGTCACCAACACATCTTCAAACCGCCCTCTTATTGCAGGCACTGTTGGATTGGTACCCGCAACTCTTTCTCTGGGAGTGGAAATTCCTCCTCTCTCAGCACACGCAAAAGCAGAATGTAGCATTTCTCGAAGCAAGGCCTGTAAGTGCTCCATTCTGACAGCCCTCTGTGATGGTGGTAACATTTCCACCATTTTGTGTTTGTACCGGGGGTCTAAGTACATTGCCACCCAGTACTGGTCCTTGACCTTTGGCCTGGCTCCTGCTCATCATCCAGCATAATGTCGTCCTCCTCGTTCTCCTCTCCCCATCCACGCACAACAGGGATCCCAGAAAGGTTTAAAGCATGCTCTTTTTGCTCCTCCTCATCCGCCCCGGCACCATCCTCCTCTGACTCCTCTTCAGACTCCTGTTGTTCACTTGTCTCAGATAGAGCAGACCCCCCTGGGAATTCATCCAGCATTGCGACTTCCTCATCTTCCTGCTCCTGCTCCTCCGTAGCTTGATCAATGACACAACGCAATTCACACTCCATAAAGAAGGCATAAGGTACGATGTCACTGATGGTGCCATGGCTGCAACTGACCAGTTTGATGATCTCATCAAATGGCTGCAGAAGTCTGCATGCGTCGCGCATGAGTAGCCACTGACGTGGTGAAAAAAACCAAGCTCCCCAGAACCTGTTCTGCTGTAGAGTTCATACAGGTAGTCGTTAATTACACGTTTCTGCTGGAGCAGCCTATCAAGCATATAGAAGGTTGAGTTTTATCGTGTCGGGCAATCGCAAATAAGACGTCTGACAGGCAGATTGTGTCGCTGCTGAATGTCAGCAAGGCAAGCCATTGCCGTGTAAGATCTTCTGAAATGGGCCGAGATTTTCCTTGCCTGCCGCAAGATGTCCTGGACCCCAGGGTATTTGACAACGAATCACTGCACGACCAAGTTTAAGACGTGTGCCATGCATGGCACATGTGTAATTTTGCCCTGTTTCAATGCACTAAGCAGATTGGCACCATTGTCACACACCACTTTACCAACTGTCAAATTGAGCGGTGTTAGCCACTGATCTGCCTGTGAACGCAAAGCTGAAAGGAGTGCAGGACCAGTGTGGCTCTTGGCTTCCAGGCACAACAGACGCAGCACAGCATGGCAACGTCTCACCTGGCATGTCGAACAGGTTCTGGGGATCTTGGGCAGCGCAGCGGAAGAGGCGCTAGCAGTGGAAAAGAAGGAGTCAGTCGATTAGGAGAGGGAGGAGGAGGAGTAGGAGGAAAAGAAGAAGAGCCAGGCCTGCATACAATCCGTGGCGGTAAAACCAAATCTACGTGGGTGTTATGGGTTACATGATTGACAACCATCAGAAGGTTCACCCAGTGGGCAGTAAAAGTGATATATCTTCCCTGCCCGTGTTTGCTAGATCACGTGTCTGTGGTCAGATGTATCTTGGCACCGACACTTTGTACATTCACTTGCCGCTGAACATGGCCATATAGCTCTGGGATGCTCTTCTGTGAGAAATACTTCCTTCCTGGGACCTTCTATTGTGGTGTTCCAATGGCCACAGATTTTCGAAAGGCCTCTGAGTTCACCAGTTTATATGCCAGTAGTTGGCGGGCTATCAGTTCTGATAAGCCAGCCATAAACCGTTGGGCAAGAGGGTTATCCGGCGTCATATTTTTTTTTTACTCTCAAACATTTGGCCCGCGGAAGCCTGCCTTTTTCCAGAAAAACGTTAGGACGGCATGATGCAAGGTGGAGTGGAGGATAATTGTGAAGAGAGAGGAGAAGGAGAAGTAGAAAACGAAGCTGGACGGTGAGAGCCTGGAGTGTGGCTTTGTGTGTTCCGTTGCTCCCACTGGGCTCGGTGATGGCAGCTCATGTGCCTTCTTAAGGCGGTTGTCCCTAGGTGAGTGTTGGGCTTACTGCGACTAATGCGTTGACTGCAAAGATTGCAGATGGCAACACTATTGTCAGCAGCGGACACATTAAAAAAAGCCCACACTGCAGAGCCATGTTCCAGCGTCCTGGGAGTGCCAGATGTGCCTGTGCATGGTTGATGCCTCGCTCCTGATACATTAGCAGTCTGCTTTGTCCCTCCTGTGCAATCTAAGTTCCGCCTGCTTCTCCTCCCTATCTGCTGGTCCATATCTCCCTCTGAACTCCCCTCCTCTTCCTCTCTTGTGGGCACCCACGTGACATCACTAGACACGTCATCATCGACGTCACCTTCCCCACCGTTATAATTAGAGATCTCGGAGTAGGCAGCAACATCGGGGACCAACCTCCTCCTTGGGCTGTCGTCCTGACTGCTGAGTGGCGGTTGTTACTACCTCCTCTTCCTGATCCAATGCCAAGAATGGCTGCTCATCGGCAATGTCTTGTGATGGATCAGAAAATAATTCCTGTGACTCAAGCGGAGGGTATATGGTGGTGGTGGTGTTGGTGGTAGTGTCTTTGGGGGTGAAGAAGAGGGTGCAGATCAAGAGGATGAGGGTGCAGAAGAGTAAGGCTGAGTGAGCCACTCAACCAAGTCTGGTACGTCCATTAATGTAATCAAACTCACCTTCTGCAATTTGCCACTTTGGCTCAAGCCTGTTGCTCCTTCCCTACCCCTACCACCCCTGTGGAAGGGCCTGCCTCTTCCTCTGCCTGTCATTTTTTTAAATGACCCTGTGACAAAAGTCTCTAGAGAAGTGCTGTATCTATGTGGAAAAAGGTATATAACACCCCGCTTCAATCTGTCATTTTGGGGGGCCACTGCTCTATCACACCAGTTATAATACTTTTTTTTAAGTACAGGAGATGATCAGTGCAACAGTCAGAGCAGCGCAGTCCTGTGCCGTGTCCCAGTGTGCCAACCTGTGCTTGAGCCCCTGACCCCTCCCTCTGCCCGGCCCTTACCCCCACCTATGCAGGGCTCCACTGCGGTGGTCCAGAGGTGCCAGCCCAGTGCTGAACCTCAGCCATGGTGCTGGCACTGCCTGCTAATTGGCTTCTCCGCTGCTATCTCCCTCACTGTCTGAAACCAGCACCGCGCTAGAGACTGAGCACTGACACCAGCACCGTGATAGAAAGCACTGACACCAACACCGAGATAGAGAACACTGACACCAGCACCGAGATAGAGAACACTGACACCAGCACCGAGATAGAGAACACTGACACCAGCACCGAGATAGAGAGCACTGACACCACACCAGCACCGAGATAGAGAGTACTGACATCAGCACCGTGATAGAGAGCACTGACACCAGCACCGTGATAGAGAGCACTGACACCAGCACCGTGATAGAGAGCACTGACACCAGCACCGTGATAGAGAGCACTGACACCAGCACCATGATAGAGAGCACTGACACGAGCTCTGTGATAGAGAGCACTGAGACCACACCAGCACCGAGATAGAGAGCACTGACACCAGCACCGAGATATAGAGCACTAACACCACACCAGCACCGAGATAGAGGGTACTGACACCTGCACTGATACCAGCAACTCGCTGCAGGACCCAAAAATATGACACCGCTCAATCTCTTCAAACAGGAGGGTACGGGCATATAGTACGGTGTGCTTTTTTTGTACAGGAAGTGAGCCAAGGGTAGAAAAACGTTCCATGTGCTAGATTAAATAAATCGTTTATAGAGTTATGCATATACATGGTCTACTGGTCACATGTGTTGAATTCCTCCGAGATCCATGCCTCATTCATTTTTATAAATGTGAGGTAGTCACCACTGTCATGAGCTAGGCGAGTGTGCTTATCGGTCATGATCCCCCCCTGCTGCGCTGAACGTCCTTTCGGACAGGACACTGGACGAGGGGCACGCCAACAGTTCCATTGCAAATTGGGCAAGCTCTGGCCAGAGGTCATGCCTGCCCACCCAGTAGTCCAGGGGTTCATCACTTCTCAGAGCATCCACATCGGCTAACCCGTTGTACTCGGACACCTGTCAGTCTAGGCGTTCCCTGATGCTGGATCTGGATGAGACCTGACGATGGGTTGGCTGAAAGAATGACCTCATATCAAAAGTCACCAACACATCTTCAAACCGCCCTCTTATTGCAGGCACTGTTGGATTGGTACCCGCAACTCTTTCTCTGGGAGTGGAAATTCCTCCTCTCTCAGCACACGCAAAAGCAGAATGTAGCATTTCTCGAAGCAAGGCCTGTAAGTGCTCCATTCTGACAGCCCTCTGTGATGGTGGTAACATTTCCACCATTTTGTGTTTGTACCGGGGGTCTAAGTACATTGCCACCCAGTACTGGTCCTTGACCTTTGGCCTGGCTCCTGCTCATCATCCAGCATAATGTCGTCCTCCTCGTTCTCCTCTCCCCATCCACGCACAACAGGGATCCCAGAAAGGTTTAAAGCATGCTCTTTTTGCTCCTCCTCATCCGCCCCGGCACCATCCTCCTCTGACTCCTCTTCAGACTCCTGTTGTTCACTTGTCTCAGATAGAGCAGACCCCCCTGGGAATTCATCCAGCATTGCGACTTCCTCATCTTCCTGCTCCTGCTCCTCCGTAGCTTGATCAATGACACAACGCAATTCACACTCCATAAAGAAGGCATAAGGTACGATGTCACTGATGGTGCCATGGCTGCAACTGACCAGTTTGATGATCTCATCAAATGGCTGCAGAAGTCTGCATGCGTCGCGCATGAGTAGCCACTGACGTGGTGAAAAAAACCAAGCTCCCCAGAACCTGTTCTGCTGTAGAGTTCATACAGGTAGTCGTTAATTACACGTTTCTGCTGGAGCAGCCTATCAAGCATATAGAAGGTTGAGTTTTATCGTGTCGGGCAATCGCAAATAAGACGTCTGACAGGCAGATTGTGTCGCTGCTGAATGTCAGCAAGGCAAGCCATTGCCGTGTAAGATCTTCTGAAATGGGCCGAGATTTTCCTTGCCTGCCGCAAGATGTCCTGGACCCCAGGGTATTTGACAACGAATCACTGCACGACCAAGTTTAAGACGTGTGCCATGCATGGCACATGTGTAATTTTGCCCTGTTTCAATGCACTAAGCAGATTGGCACCATTGTCACACACCACTTTACCAACTGTCAAATTGAGCGGTGTTAGCCACTGATCTGCCTGTGAACGCAAAGCTGAAAGGAGTGCAGGACCAGTGTGGCTCTTGGCTTCCAGGCACAACAGACGCAGCACAGCATGGCAACGTCTCACCTGGCATGTCGAACAGGTTCTGGGGATCTTGGGCAGCGCAGCGGAAGAGGCGCTAGCAGTGGAAAAGAAGGAGTCAGTCGATTAGGAGAGGGAGGAGGAGGAGGTGGAGTAGGAGGAAAAGAAGAAGAGCCAGGCCTGCATACAATCCGTGGCGGTAAAACCAAATCTACGTGGGTGTTATGGGTTACATGATTGACAACCATCAGAAGGTTCACCCAGTGGGCAGTAAAAGTGATATATCTTCCCTGCCCGTGTTTGCTAGATCACGTGTCTGTGGTCAGATGTATCTTGGCACCGACACTTTGTACATTCACTTGCCGCTGAACATGGCCATATAGCTCTGGGATGCTCTTCTGTGAGAAATACTTCCTTCCTGGGACCTTCTATTGTGGTGTTCCAATGGCCACAGATTTTCGAAAGGCCTCTGAGTTCACCAGTTTATATGCCAGTAGTTGGCGGGCTATCAGTTCTGATAAGCCAGCCATAAACCGTTGGGCAAGAGGGTTATCCGGCGTCATATTTTTTTTTTACTCTCAAACATTTGGCCCGCGGAAGCCTGCCTTTTTCCAGAAAAACGTTAGGACGGCATGATGCAAGGTGGAGTGGAGGATAATTGTGAAGAGAGAGGAGAAGGAGAAGTAGAAAACGAAGCTGGACGGTGAGAGCCTGGAGTGTGGCTTTGTGTGTTCCGTTGCTCCCACTGGGCTCGGTGATGGCAGCTCATGTGCCTTCTTAAGGCGGTTGTCCCTAGGTGAGTGTTGGGCTTACTGCGACTAATGCGTTGACTGCAAAGATTGCAGATGGCAACACTATTGTCAGCAGCGGACACATTAAAAAAAGCCCACACTGCAGAGCCATGTTCCAGCGTCCTGGGAGTGCCAGATGTGCCTGTGCATGGTTGATGCCTCGCTCCTGATACATTAGCAGTCTGCTTTGTCCCTCCTGTGCAATCTAAGTTCCGCCTGCTTCTCCTCCCTATCTGCTGGTCCATATCTCCCTCTGAACTCCCCTCCTCTTCCTCTCTTGTGGGCACCCACGTGACATCACTAGACACGTCATCATCGACGTCACCTTCCCCACCGTTATAATTAGAGATCTCGGAGTAGGCAGCAACATCGGGGACCAACCTCCTCCTTGGGCTGTCGTCCTGACTGCTGAGTGGCGGTTGTTACTACCTCCTCTTCCTGATCCAATGCCAAGAATGGCTGCTCATCGGCAATGTCTTGTGATGGATCAGAAAATAATTCCTGTGACTCAAGCGGAGGGTATATGGTGGTGGTGGTGTTGGTGGTAGTGTCTTTGGGGGTGAAGAAGAGGGTGCAGATCAAGAGGATGAGGGTGCAGAAGAGTAAGGCTGAGTGAGCCACTCAACCAAGTCTGGTACGTCCATTAATGTAATCAAACTCACCTTCTGCAATTTGCCACTTTGGCTCAAGCCTGTTGCTCCTTCCCTACCCCTACCACCCCTGTGGAAGGGCCTGCCTCTTCCTCTGCCTGTCATTTTTTTAAATGACCCTGTGACAAAAGTCTCTAGAGAAGTGCTGTATCTATGTGGAAAAAGGTATATAACACCCCGCTTCAATCTGTCATTTTGGGGGGCCACTGCTCTATCACACCAGTTATAATACTTTTTTTTAAGTACAGGAGATGATCAGTGCAACAGTCAGAGCAGCGCAGTCCTGTGCCGTGTCCCAGTGTGCCAACCTGTGCTTGAGCCCCTGACCCCTCCCTCTGCCCGGCCCTTACCCCCACCTATGCAGGGCTCCACTGCGGTGGTCCAGAGGTGCCAGCCCAGTGCTGAACCTCAGCCATGGTGCTGGCACTGCCTGCTAATTGGCTTCTCCGCTGCTATCTCCCTCACTGTCTGAAACCAGCACCGCGCTAGAGACTGAGCACTGACACCAGCACCGTGATAGAAAGCACTGACACCAACACCGAGATAGAGAACACTGACACCAGCACCGAGATAGAGAACACTGACACCAGCACCGAGATAGAGAACACTGACACCAGCACCGAGATAGAGAGCACTGACACCACACCAGCACCGAGATAGAGAGTACTGACATCAGCACCGTGATAGAGAGCACTGACACCAGCACCGTGATAGAGAGCACTGACACCAGCACCGTGATAGAGAGCACTGACACCAGCACCGTGATAGAGAGCACTGACACCAGCACCATGATAGAGAGCACTGACACGAGCTCTGTGATAGAGAGCACTGAGACCACACCAGCACCGAGATAGAGAGCACTGACACCAGCACCGAGATATAGAGCACTAACACCACACCAGCACCGAGATAGAGGGTACTGACACCTGCACTGATACCAGCAACTCGCTGCAGGACCCAAAAATATGACACCGCTCAATCTCTTCAAACAGGAGGGTACGGGCATATAGTACGGTGTGCTTTTTTTGTACAGGAAGTGAGCCAAGGGTAGAAAAACGTTCCATGTGCTAGATTAAATAAATCGTTTATAGAGTTATGCATATACATGGTCTACTGGTCACATGTGTTGAATTCCTCCGAGATCCATGCCTCATTCATTTTTATAAATGTGAGGTAGTCACCACTGTCATGAGCTAGGCGAGTGTGCTTATCGGTCATGATCCCCCCCTGCTGCGCTGAACGTCCTTTCGGACAGGACACTGGACGAGGGGCACGCCAACAGTTCCATTGCAAATTGGGCAAGCTCTGGCCAGAGGTCATGCCTGCCCACCCAGTAGTCCAGGGGTTCATCACTTCTCAGAGCATCCACATCGGCTAACCCGTTGTACTCGGACACCTGTCAGTCTAGGCGTTCCCTGATGCTGGATCTGGATGAGACCTGACGATGGGTCGGCTGAAAGAATGACCTCATATCAAAAGTCACCAACACATCTTCAAACCGCCCTCTTATTGCAGGCACTGTTGGATTGGTACCCGCAACTCTTTCTCTGGGAGTGGAAATTCCTCCTCTCTCAGCACACGCAAAAGCAGAATGTAGCATTTCTCGAAGCAAGGCCTGTAAGTGCTCCATTCTGACAGCCCTCTGTGATGGTGGTAACATTTCCACCATTTTGTGTTTGTACCGGGGGTCTAAGTACATTGCCACCCAGTACTGGTCCTTGACCTTTGGCCTGGCTCCTGCTCATCATCCAGCATAATGTCGTCCTCCTCGTTCTCCTCTCCCCATCCACGCACAACAGGGATCCCAGAAAGGTTTAAAGCATGCTCTTTTTGCTCCTCCTCATCCGCCCCGGCACCATCCTCCTCTGACTCCTCTTCAGACTCCTGTTGTTCACTTGTCTCAGATAGAGCAGACCCCCCTGGGAATTCATCCAGCATTGCGACTTCCTCATCTTCCTGCTCCTGCTCCTCCGTAGCTTGATCAATGACACAACGCAATTCACACTCCATAAAGAAGGCATAAGGTACGATGTCACTGATGGTGCCATGGCTGCAACTGACCAGTTTGATGATCTCATCAAATGGCTGCAGAAGTCTGCATGCGTCGCGCATGAGTAGCCACTGACGTGGTGAAAAAAACCAAGCTCCCCAGAACCTGTTCTGCTGTAGAGTTCATACAGGTAGTCGTTAATTACACGTTTCTGCTGGAGCAGCCTATCAAGCATATAGAAGGTTGAGTTTTATCGTGTCGGGCAATCGCAAATAAGACGTCTGACAGGCAGATTGTGTCGCTGCTGAATGTCAGCAAGGCAAGCCATTGCCGTGTAAGATCTTCTGAAATGGGCCGAGATTTTCCTTGCCTGCCGCAAGATGTCCTGGACCCCAGGGTATTTGACAACGAATCACTGCACGACCAAGTTTAAGACGTGTGCCATGCATGGCACATGTGTAATTTTGCCCTGTTTCAATGCACTAAGCAGATTGGCACCATTGTCACACACCACTTTACCAACTGTCAAATTGAGCGGTGTTAGCCACTGATCTGCCTGTGAACGCAAAGCTGAAAGGAGTGCAGGACCAGTGTGGCTCTTGGCTTCCAGGCACAACAGACGCAGCACAGCATGGCAACGTCTCACCTGGCATGTCGAACAGGTTCTGGGGATCTTGGGCAGCGCAGCGGAAGAGGCGCTAGCAGTGGAAAAGAAGGAGTCAGTCGATTAGGAGAGGGAGGAGGAGGAGGTGGAGTAGGAGGAAAAGAAGAAGAGCCAGGCCTGCATACAATCCGTGGCGGTAAAACCAAATCTACGTGGGTGTTATGGGTTACATGATTGACAACCATCAGAAGGTTCACCCAGTGGGCAGTAAAAGTGATATATCTTCCCTGCCCGTGTTTGCTAGATCACGTGTCTGTGGTCAGATGTATCTTGGCACCGACACTTTGTACATTCACTTGCCGCTGAACATGGCCATATAGCTCTGGGATGCTCTTCTGTGAGAAATACTTCCTTCCTGGGACCTTCTATTGTGGTGTTCCAATGGCCACAGATTTTCGAAAGGCCTCTGAGTTCACCAGTTTATATGCCAGTAGTTGGCGGGCTATCAGTTCTGATAAGCCAGCCATAAACCGTTGGGCAAGAGGGTTATCCGGCGTCATATTTTTTTTTTACTCTCAAACATTTGGCCCGCGGAAGCCTGCCTTTTTCCAGAAAAACGTTAGGACGGCATGATGCAAGGTGGAGTGGAGGATAATTGTGAAGAGAGAGGAGAAGGAGAAGTAGAAAACGAAGCTGGACGGTGAGAGCCTGGAGTGTGGCTTTGTGTGTTCCGTTGCTCCCACTGGGCTCGGTGATGGCAGCTCATGTGCCTTCTTAAGGCGGTTGTCCCTAGGTGAGTGTTGGGCTTACTGCGACTAATGCGTTGACTGCAAAGATTGCAGATGGCAACACTATTGTCAGCAGCGGACACATTAAAAAAAGCCCACACTGCAGAGCCATGTTCCAGCGTCCTGGGAGTGCCAGATGTGCCTGTGCATGGTTGATGCCTCGCTCCTGATACATTAGCAGTCTGCTTTGTCCCTCCTGTGCAATCTAAGTTCCGCCTGCTTCTCCTCCCTATCTGCTGGTCCATATCTCCCTCTGAACTCCCCTCCTCTTCCTCTCTTGTGGGCACCCACGTGACATCACTAGACACGTCATCATCGACGTCACCTTCCCCACCGTTATAATTAGAGATCTCGGAGTAGGCAGCAACATCGGGGACCAACCTCCTCCTTGGGCTGTCGTCCTGACTGCTGAGTGGCGGTTGTTACTACCTCCTCTTCCTGATCCAATGCCAAGAATGGCTGCTCATCGGCAATGTCTTGTGATGGATCAGAAAATAATTCCTGTGACTCAAGCGGAGGGTATATGGTGGTGGTGGTGTTGGTGGTAGTGTCTTTGGGGGTGAAGAAGAGGGTGCAGATCAAGAGGATGAGGGTGCAGAAGAGTAAGGCTGAGTGAGCCACTCAACCAAGTCTGGTACGTCCATTAATGTAATCAAACTCACCTTCTGCAATTTGCCACTTTGGCTCAAGCCTGTTGCTCCTTCCCTACCCCTACCACCCCTGTGGAAGGGCCTGCCTGCCATTTTTTTAAATGACCCTGTGACAAAAGTCTCTAGAGAAGTGCTGTATCTATGTGGAAAAAGGTATATAACACCCCGCTTCAATCTGTCATTTTGGGGGGCCACTGCTCTATCACACCAGTTATAATACTTTTTTTTAATTGCGTTTGTTACTCTTTGTACTATCGCTGCATAACCGTTCAGCAGTCACAATGCTGCACAGTGGAAATGCACTATACTATGCTTTCTATATTTTCAAGTATTTTATACGTGTATTACACCCCTATATACTGCACATCATATAGTACAGCTATACCAGTCCTTAAAAGGACCCTTGTGGACCTAATAGTAGCTAGCTAGTAGCTAGTGAATTGCAGACTGTCCCTGCTCCAAACACCAAACTGTCCCTCCCTACACTGAGAAACGACAGCTGCAGAATTGGTCAGCAGCACAGCAGTCAGCAGTGCACTATAATATGCTTTCTATATTTGAAAGAAAGTATATTATACGTGTACAACCCTATATAATGTACACCTATACCAGTCCTTAAAAGGACCTTTATCGTTTTAGAGTGCATTTTTCAAAACATAAACTTGCATAACGAACGATTCCTGAAGAAGGAGTATAATTAAACTCCGTAAATTGTAGGCTACATCGAATGCACACTATTGATCCATATGTTTTTGTATATGTTAATATGCAATGTAGATGATATGTACACACTGTTGCAAATAACATGGTTGTATGAAATTATGTTTCACATTTGAATACATTGAGCTTCCTTTTTTTGTTTTTGTTTTTGATACATTGTTAAAATAATAATACTAGATGGTTTTATAAACCTGTGTAAGGGCCGGTTCACACAGCGGGCGATGCAAGGCGACACGACTCGCCTCGCCTCGCTCCCGCAAGTCGCCCCCGTTCTGTACAATGGAACCGTTCTGAGAGGAGCGACTCGAGTCGCTCCGACTCAGAAAAAAGGTTCCTGTACTACTTCTGGGCGACTTCGGGGGCGACTTGCATTGACTTCTATACAGAAGTCCTCTGCAAGTCGCCGCTGAGGTCTCCGCAGGTCGCGGCGAGGCAAGTCGGAGACGCCTCGCCGCGCCTGCAGTGTGAACCGGCCCTAAGTCTCACAGTTCATGCCTATAAAGTCCCGTCCTTTTGAGGAGAATCTTTTTGGAGAATTGTTGGGATGTTGGCTTTAGTTAGCGGATTATTTGGAGTACCTCCATCTTTTTGATTTTTATCAATTATGGGCAGTAAATGCCTGAATCTTTTCCCGTTCTATAGGAGGTATACCGCTATGATTTTTAATTACAACTTTTTTGTAAAAAAGCAATTGAATTGAAAAGAAAACCTTTTTTGAATTATATGTGTACCTTTTCAGTACAATAGAGAAGGGGCGGTGCCTTTTCTTCTTTTTTTTCCCCCCTCTTTTTTTTTCTCTGGAAGAAATGGCAAACTTTAGAGGCAAGGACTGGGATACACGGATGTCTGGATATTTGACTAACTTTGGTCAGACTGAGAGTTTGGAATCTAATGTTGCTACTTTGTTTTTCCATTTAAGTAAATTAATGGAAAAAAGTAATCTTTGCACTGGCATATACCGTATTTATCGGTGTATAACACGCGCCGGCGTATAACACGCACCCCAAGTTTAGGAGGGAATTTTAAGGAAAAAAACTTTTAGGAGGGAAGTTTAAGGGAAAAAAAAACTTACATTTATATGCCCATCAGTGTCCATCTGCAGCCTTGTCCACCATTGCAGCCTTGTCATGCAGCCTTATGCAGCCTTGTCCACCATTGCAGCCTTGTCATGCAGCCTTATGCAGCCTTGTCCACCATTGCAGCCTTATGCAGCCTTGTCCACCATTGCAGCCTTATGCAGCCTTGTCCACCATTGCAGCCTTATGCAGCCGTGTCCACCATTGCAGCCTTATGCAGCCTTGTCCACCATTGCAGCCTTTTGCAGCCTTGTCCACCATTGCAGCCTTTTGCAGGCTTGTCCACCATTGTAGCCTTTTGCAGCCTTGTCCACCATTGTAGCCTTTTGCAGCCTTGTCCACCATTGCAGCCTTTTGCAGCCTTGTCCACCATTGCAGCCTTGTCTATTTTATTTGCCTCTTTTTTATTTTTTAAAAATGCTGCCGCTGAGATACAGAGCCGGATGTGTATCTCGGCGGCGCGTGGTAGTTCTTGGCGGCCTCCGGCTGCCTTCGGCTCTTCTCGGCAGATTTCGGCCGATCTCGGCAGCTTTCTGGAAGCCGCCGAGAAGAGCTGAAGGCGGCCGAAAGCTGCCGAGAACAGCCGAAGGTGGCCAAAAGCTTTCGAGAATGGCCGAAGGTGGTGAAAAGCTGCTGATAACGGCCGAAGGCATCCAAAAGCCGCCGATAATGGCCAAAGGTGGCCAAAAGCTTTTAAGGGGAAAAAAGTGCGTGTTATACGCCGAAAAATACAGTATACTCCTTTGAAAACTATATTAGAGAAGACATAAATCCATTTGGGCTTCGTGTTCAAATTTTTCCCACCTTTGAAATCAAAGATATTGATTTAAAGGTCCAATGGGAAAAAAATATTAAACAAATGCTCCAAAGAAATGATGCAACTTTTGATAGAAGCATAATAAAAAACAAATGATTGATCTGGATAGGGATTTAGACCAAGTTTTTGGCCTTTTACAACCCCTACAGTGTCGAGCGTCATATAATGAACGAGAAAAAACTATGACAGAATGTTTGGAAAAATTTAACAAAGGAATCTTGATTAAAAAGGAGAAAAAAATGGCAAGAGATAGAAATGCCTTTAGAGAAGGTAAAGCATATAAATGGCATACTTATCGATCTTAGAGTAAGGTTAATCCAAATTCCTTTAAAGGTTATGGTAATGACAAATTCTTTTTCTAACACTCCATCTTCTCAGCACCACTCTTCCTTTAGACAAAGAGGAACAGGACGGAACAAGAGACAAAGACACTATGAAGAACCTCAGGAACAAGCAGCTAAAAAAAAATCACTGCATGGACAAAATATGCATCCTACACAGAACTCACAGATCTCAGGTGTCTCTCATCTCTCGGTGACAGATAACTGACATGTGGGTGTGGCTACGGAACTATCCTCTATCTCCTCCTATGAAGACGTACGCGATCACACAAATTCTAGATACCCTCTAGATCGGAGGGACACCTTTTCCACTCCTATTGCACCCATTTTTTCTCCTTTTCCAAATCGTCCAGCTGTAAAACACGACAAAAGGGAACAAAACAGCTCACATACCAACAAGGACATAGGTGATAATAGTTCTTTCCCACGTCATGCACGGATGAACATAATAAATCTATCTTCACACAATTTAACAAAATCTGAAACGGATGTTCTCATGAAGGGATTGGGTTTCTATCCCAATTAAAATTTCAAGAAATTTGACCTGGTGCGGGACCTCAACCTCTTTGTGAGAAAACTACGTTTGAAGAATATGTATAGCAGGACCTTTGATTCCAATACACAACTGAGCAAGGAGGAAGACAAAGCGATTGATCAACTTGTCTCCCTCCTTGACGAAAACGACCAATCTGACCTCATTGACTGTTTTGATATTAAAAAACTTTTGGCCAATGTGGGGGCCAAACCTAATGAAAAACAGTAAGATCTAAATCCACACTTAAGAAAAAATCTGACCAATACCCAGCACCAAGTTCTAACCCCAATACAGCAACTTTTCTGAAACTTGTATCTAGAGACCTTAATAAGCTAATATGTAAGGATACGTCAGAAGATAACATGACCCCAGGGGAGAGACAAGCTCTTAAAAACTTATCACAGAATAGTGCATTGGTGATTAAACCATAAGATAAAGGTGGAAACACCGTTATCATGGATAATGACCAATACACTGTTATGTGTAGAAAGATTCTTAAAAATAGGAATTGGTATCGTCCAATCCCTATTCAGATGATTGAAAAATGTAATACCAAATTCTACGAACTAGTAAATTCAGCAGGCCAAAAAGGTATTATTAATGCAACTACATGGAAATATATACGGACAGAACATCCAAAAATTCCCAGTTTTTATTCACTTCCAAAGGTCAACAAGGATGAAAAGGACCCTCCTGGCCGCCCTATCATTTCCGGCAATGGATCCATCTCTGAGAAATTGAGTGGGTTGATTGATGAACATCTCAGGCCTTTCGTAATTAGTCTGCCATCTTATGTAAAAGATGCGATCCATTTCCTCAAAATCCTAGATGACCTTGTCATCCCGGAACACTCCATGCTAGTAACTATAGACGTCGAGGCTTTGTATAGTTCCATTCTGCATTCTTTAGGTTTGGCTGCCATCCAACATATCTTATCCCAACAAATTGAGGATGAATGGCCATATAGTGACTTCATTGTACAATCCCTGGAGTTCATCTTAAATCATAATGTTTTTTCCTTTGACGGCTCCCACTACCTCCAGGTGCAGGGTGTTGCGATGGGGACTTGTTGTGCCCCATCATATGCCAATCTGTACCTGGGGGAGTGGGAGCAATCTCTGATGACGGATGAGCAGATGACGATGTATACCGACCATATTTGGATGTGGGCCAGAAACATCGATGACGTGTTTCTGATCTGGGATGGGCCAGTAGAGATGCTGTCAGGCTTTCTGACAAGGCTAAATAAGAACTAGTTCAACCTTACATTTACATTGTCTTATCATTCTGATAAGGTGACATGTCTTGATGTCTCTGTCCTCTGAGGGGAGGGCGGTGCCATCCAGACTCACCTTTTCAGAAAATCAACAGCTGGGAACTCTATTCTTCACACTGTCGGCCCTTTTGGGTTGATGCTAGGCATTATGGGGAATGTGGTCCAGCTGTGTCCTGCCCCTTGCCACAGTCTTCGCCACGATGGGCGACTCACTGCGCATGCGTGTCGGTGGGCGCGTGGCGCATGATGTCACTCCTCCCGCACCGCCATCTTTAGTGTGGGTAGGGGGTGGCTTTGTGCACCGCGCACTCGGGGGAGCGCCTTTTGTATGGCAGATTAGGCAGATGCCTGTGATGATTATCACCCACACCTGTCGGAAGGTGGAGGCAACAGTGGAGCTCAAGCAATGGACTCGGGAGAGGGCATCTGCATTTTGATGCAGTCTCCCGGGCCTATGCTCCACTACAAATTTAAAATTCCATGAGTGACAAGAACCATTGAGTAACCCTGGCATTAGTCCCCTTTTCTTGTCTCAGCCATGTTAAAGGGGCATGATCAGAAATCAGCCTAAATTTCCTCCCCAAAAAGGTAATATCTGAGGGATTCCAGAGCCCACTTAATGGCCAGACACTCTCGTTCAATTATGGCGTAGTTTTTCTTCACTGGTGTCAATTTCCTGCTGAGGAAGACTACCGAGTGTTCCTCGCCATGAATAACCTGTGACAACACCGCTCCCAATCCTACATCAGAAGCATCAGTCTGGACAACAAATTCTTTTAAAAAATTGGGTGCTACCAGGACAGGGTGTTGGCACAGTGCCGACTTGAGCTCCACAAAAGCCTTCTCGGCATCTGCATTCCACTCCACCATGACCGATTTCCGACCCTTAATCAGATCGGTCAATGGAGCCGCCAACATGGCAAAGTTGGGTACAAACTTCCTGTAGTATCCCACCATGCCCAGGAATACACGCACCTGCTTTTTTGTGAGGGGGCGGGGCCAATTCTGTATAGCCTCTATCTTGTTGACCTAAGGTTTCTTTACCCCTCTACCCACGATATAGCCCAGGTATTTCACCTCCTCTATTCCCAAAGCATATTTTTCAGGGTTTATTGTAAACCCCTCCTTCCAAAGAGAGTCCAGCACTGCCTGAACTTTGTGCAAATGTGATTCCCAGTCTTTGCTAAAAAAAAAATGACTATATCATCCAAGTACACTGAGGCGTAGCCCTTTGAGGTCGTAAAATCCTATCCACTGCTCTCTGGAACGTGGCTGGAGCAGCCTGCAATCCAAAAGGCATTCTTTTGTACTAAAAACTCCCCTCTGGGGTAGAAAAAGCAGTTTTCTCTTTAGCAGCCTTAGTAAACGGAATTTGCCAATACCCCTTGGTAAGGTCTAATGTAGTGAAATACCTGGCTGGACCTAATCTCTCAATAAGCTCATCTACCCGGGGCATGGGGTAGGCATCAAACCGTAAAACTTCATTAAGTTTCAAGAAATCATTGCAGAATCGCAGAGTCCTGTTGGGCTTCGGTACCAACACAATCGGGCTCGACCACTCACTCTACGATTCTTCAATAATCCCCAGGTCTAACATCTTCTTCACTTCCTCTGAAACGGCCTTCCTTTGAGCCTCTGGGATGCGGTAGGGCCGGACAAAAACTTTGACTCCTGGTTCCGTGATAATATCATGCTCTATGACACTAGTGAGCCCTGGCAAGTCTGAAAATGTTTCTTTATTTCTCTGCAAGAACTCCTTTGCCTGCTGATTTGGGTTTTAGACAGGGTATTTGCTTCTTGGACGCTCTCCACCCCAACCCGAGGCTCAAGATTTGCACTAGCCAGGGAGGTCACTGAGTGCTTTTCTGTCCAGGGCTTTAACAAGTTTACATGATATATCTGATAGGGTTTCCTCTTGCCTGGCTGGTGGACTCTATAATTTACCTCTCCCACTTTTTCTACAACCGCGAAAGGGCCTTGCCATCTGGCCATGAATTTACTTTCCACAGTGGGAATCAACACTGCTACTCGCTCCCCCACTTGGAAGTTCCTAATTTTGGCAGCCCTATTATAGACCCATCGTTGAGCCTCCTGGGCTTTTTGTAAATGTTCCTTAACTAGTGGCATCACAGTTCGGATCTCTCCTGCATTTGGTAGACAAATTCAAGAACACTCTTATGCTGAATTGGTTCACTTTCCCTTTCTTCTTTAACAAAGTCCAGTAGTCCGCGAGTTCTCCGCCCATATACCAATTCAAAGGGCGAAAACCCAGTGGAGGCCTGGGACACTTCCTGGATAGCAAACAGGAGAGCTGGTAACAGGCAGTCCCAGTCTTTCCCATCCCTTTGTACCACTTTCTTGAGCATAGACTTAAGGGTCTTATTAAAACGTTCTACTGATCCATCTGTTTGGGGATGGTAGACCGATGTGCGCAGCTGTTTATTCCGGAATAGTTTGCACACATCAGCCATAACCTTCGACATAAATGGGGTGCCTTGGTCTGTGAGTATTTCCTTGGGAAAACCAGTCCGTTTAAACAACTGGAATAGTTCCCAGACAATAGCCTTAGAGGAGGTATTCTGCAGGGGTAGAGCCTCAGGCTATCAAGTGGCATAGTCGAGGATCACCAGAATGTAAGAGTGACCTCGAGCCAACTTTTCCAAGGTACCCACTATATCCATGGCTATCCTCTCGAATGGGACCTCAATTATGGGCAGAGGGACCAACGGGCTCCGGAAGTGGATCGCCGGAGGGGTCAACTGACAGGTGGGACAAGAGGTACAGTATCTCCTTACCTCTGCTTTCAGGCCTGGCCAGTAAAACTGGTCGGCGATCCGTGCCTCCGTCTTTTCAACTCCCAGGTGTCCCTCTAAAACATCATCATGGGTCAGGTCCAGGACCTTGCATCTATACTGTTGGGGTACCAATAATTGTTCTACCACATTTTCTCTCACTTTGGTAACCCGATAAAGCAATTCATTACATATTGCAAAGTGTGGCCACCGCTCATTCACAACCTGGCTCTTGGGGATCCCCATTTATTACTACAACCTGTTCCCATGCCCGGGCCAAAGTGGGGTCCTGCATCTGGGCAGTACCAAATGCCCCCTGGGGAATGCCCAAATCTGGCAAGACAGGGGTAGTGGCCACTTCCTCATCCTCTTCCCCCAGCATTTCCTGAAGTGGGGAAGGTTCCCCCCCTCAGTGTTCAAGTAGGTCTGTGAACCACACATTTTGACATCCTTAACAGTATCAGCACTACTTTCATCACCATTAACCAAATCATTGGCACTTTTATCAACTGGATCCATATTACGAACATGTGGCATCTCAGGGTTATTACCCTCAACAGCAGGAACAGAGAGACTAGTTTCTTCCCAGTCTCTGAACCATTCAGATAGTTCTCCTTGTCCCCACAGTTTTACAAATAACGGACAGGCTTGTCCTATTATAACGTCATGTACCAAGTTCTTTACCATCCCCACCTCTTGAGTACCAGTGCGACATGCTGTGGAGATAGACACCAAGAGGAGAGGGTACTCTCTAGTGTCCCCATGAATGCACACAACCCATAAAATTTTGCTTACCGGACCGATCTTCCCAATTACTCTAGGATGAACCAGGGTTACCATGCTTCCGGAGTCCAGCAAAGCCCGAGCAGGGTGGTGGTTCACTTGAACTTCACACTCAAATTTCCCCTCTCCAAGGTCAAGATGTGTTGTACACGCTTTATGGGCATAAAAACCCCACATTCCATGAGCTCTTCTTGCAATGGGCAGTGCGCCCGTGTATGGCCCCAGGCATGATATTGCCAACATTGTACATCCCCTCCTCTCCGAACAGGAACAAATAGCTGAGGGGGTAACGGGAGTGACTCTTGGCCTTCCGGGGTGTTGGTTCCAGGGCTCCTGGGGACGTCCTTTCGAAGGGTGGCAGTCAATCGGAAAGGCCATGGCAGACTGGGCCCTTGATGCTTGGTAGGGCCAAGCAGATCCTCCACCATGGTATATCATTCCACCATCTCGACAAGGAGGTTCACAGTTTTGGGGCCTACATGGCTGACCCACCATTGAAAGTCATCTGTCAGTGACCTTAAGTATCTGTCCAGCATGACCTGCTCCACAATTTGGGGGCCAGACAACACTTCGGGTTGCAGCCATTTTTTACTAGTTGCACCAGGTCATGCATTTGAGACCGTGGTGGCAGATCCGGACGATACTTCCATTGGTCTACTTGTTGGACCCGAACAGCCGAAATTTTTTGAGGATCTCCGGTGAGCAAAGGAGAATTAAGCCGGCCTACTGGTCCTGGGGCCACCCTTCTCTCTCTGCCGTTCTCTCAAATGTAGCCAGAAATGCCTCTACATCATCACTCAGGGACACCTTCTACAGAAAATGGCTTGCCCTTATGGTCACCTGGTTGCCAGGGGCAACGGCCGCTTGTTCACGGCCCTGAGAAAGCTGCTGCACTGCTTCTTTTAAGGCAATCACCTGAGCCTGCATAACCCCTTGTTGGGTCGCTTGCTGGGCCACCAACAGGCGAGTATTTTCCTGCTGCAGAGCCAGCGCCTTGTTGTGGTGCATTTTTTGTACCTCCAGCTGGGTTGCTAAGCGTTGATTAGCTTCCTCGTGGCGAGTCTGCTCTTGCATATTAGCCAAGGACAGCTGCTTAATTAGCTCCTCCATTGTTTCAACTTTCAGCAGTTGTGCGGCTTTAACCCAGGACATAAATTCACTGTTCTGTAATATATATATTTATTCACACACACACAAACACACACATATATATATATATATATATATATATATATATATATATATATATATATATATATATATATATATTATTATTATTATTATTATTATTATTATTCAGGATTTATATAGCGCCAACAGTTTGCGCAGCGCTTTACAATATGAGGGCAGACAGTACACTTACAATACAAATCAATACAGGAGGGATCAGAGGGCCCTGCTCGTTAGAGCTTACAATCTAGAAGGGAGGGTCAAGTTGAAACAAAAAGGTTTTAACTGTGGGGGATGAGCTGATGGAGAAAATGAAAATACAGTTAGGTGTGGGTGGGGTAGGCTTCTCTGAAGAGAAGTGTTTTCAGGGATCATCTAAAAGCTAATAAAGTAGGAGATAAGCGGACAGATTGGGGTAGGGCATTCCATAGGATTGGGGAGGCTTTGGAAAAGTCCTGGAGGCGAGTATGGGAGGAGGTGATGAGGGAGCTAGAGAGCAGGAGGTCTTGAGAGGAACGAAGAGGACGAGTAGGTTGGTATTTAGAGACTAAGCTAGTGATGTAGCTGGGGGCAGAGTTGTGGATGGCTTTGTACGTAGTTGTTAGTATTTTGAATTTAATTATTTGGCTGAGCGGAAGCCAGTGGAGGGATTGACAGAGAGGAGTAGCAGACACCGAGCGATTGGTAAGGTGGATGAGTCTGGCAGCGGCATTCATAATGGATTGAAGAGGTGCTAGACTATGTAGAGGTAAGCCAATGAGAAGGGAGTTGCAGTAGTCGAGGCGAGAGATGACCAGCGAGTGAATTAAGAGCTTTGTTGTGTCATTGGTTAGAAAGGGGCGTATTTTTGAGATGTTGCCTAGGTTGAGGCGGCAGGATTTGGACAGTGATTGGGTGTGTTGCTTGAAGGAGAGTTCAGAGTCCAGGACTACACCTAGAACCTTGGCGTGAGGGGAAGGGCTTATGGTTGTGCCATCAATTTTGACAGCGAGATCAGGGGAAGGGGCATATGGGGGAGGAAAAATTATAAGTTCGGTTTTGGATAGATTGATTTTGAGGAAGTGGTGTGCCCTCCAGACTGATATATCCGATAGTAAATTAGTGATACGTGAGGAGACAGAGGGAGTGAGCTGAGGGGTAGAGAAATAGATTTGGGTGTCGTCAGCATAGAGGTGGTATTGGAAGCCATGGGAGGCTATCAGTTGACCCAGGGAGGAGGTATAGATTGAAAATAGGAGTGGTCCAAGGACAGAACCTTGGGGGACCCCAACAGAGAAAGGAAGAGGAGAGGAGGAAGTAGAGTTGTAAGAAACGCTAAAGGTGCGGTTGGATAAGTAGGAAAAGAACCATCGTAGAGTACGGTCACGGAGACCAAAGGTGTGGAGTTTTTTGAGAAGGAGGGGGTGGCCAACCGTATCAAAGGCAGCAGAAAGGTCCAGGAGGAGGAGTACAGAATAATGTCGATTGGTTTTGGCCGTTAGTAGATCGTTTGTTAGTTTTAGGAGAGCAGTTTCTGTGGAGTGTTGAGGACGAAATCCAGACTGAAAGGGATCAAGAAGGCTATTATCAGCGAGGTGGTCACTCAGTCGGTTGTAGACCAGACGTTCGAGTAGTTTGGATAAAAGGGGGAGCAAGGAGATGGGGCGTAGGTTGTTTGGATTGGATGGGTCCAGTGAGGGTTTTTTAACCAGTTGCCGTCCGCCGCACGACGATGTACGTCGACAGAATGGCACGGGCAGGCATATGGGCGTACATGTACGTCCCTGCCTTCCCACGGGTGGGGGGCCCGATCGCCCCCCCCCCCGGTGCCAGCGGCGGTCGGAATCCATTCAGGAGCGATCCGGGATGAGGGGGCGGCCATTCATTCATGGCCACCCCCTCGCGATCGCTCCTGACGAATGGAAGTGCAGCATGACATCACTTCCTCTCCTGTAATGTAAACACAGGCAGAGGAAGTGATGTAATCTCTCCTCCGTGTCGGTATTTTTCGTTCCGGCACCGAGGAGAGAGGATCGGTGAGTTGCACCAACACTACACTACACAGTAGAACATGCCAGGCACACTCTCACCCCCCCCTTCACCCCCTGATCACCCCCCCCAATCACCCCTGCACCCCCAGTCACAGTGACACCAATTGCATTTTTTTTTTTGCATTGGTGTCATTTGTGACTGTAATAACTGTTACGGCAGTTAGGGTTAGCCCCCTTTAGTTCTAGGGTACCCCCCTAACCCCCCCAATAAAGGTTTAACCCCGTGATCACCCCCCGTCGCCAGTGTCACTAAGGCTGGGTTCACATTGCAGTGGTTTATGAGAACGGATGTGATTCGCACCGCACTGCAGTGCAAATCACATCCGATCTCTGTGCGATGCGAGTTCAGCCATACAGATAGTATGGCTGAATTCGCGTCGCACCCGCCGCACCCGCCGCAAATTTGCACGGGACCCTTTTTTTGGCCCGCAGCAGAATCGGATCGCATGGGTGTTCACACCATGCGATCCGAGTTTGCAGATCGCACTGCGATATGCGAACTGATCTGGGGGTGTCATTAACATTTCACTGACACTCCCAGCAGTTCGCATAGGGCAGTGTGATGCGGGAACCCGCCGCGGATTCGTGGCGTTCCTGCATCGCTCCATTGTGAACCCAGCCTAATAAGCGATCGTTTTTCTGATCGCTGTATTAGTGTCACAGGTGACGCTAGTTAGGCAGGTAGGTATTTAGGTTCGCCGCAGCTTTTTATAGCGCCAGGGACCCCCATATACTACCGCATAAAGCCCCCTGATTACCCCCTAGTTAACCCTTTCACCAGTGATCACCATATAACTGTTACAGGTGACGCTGGTTGGTTAGTTATTTTTTTATAGTTTCAGGGCACCCGCCATTTATTACCTAATAAAGGTTTAACCCCCTGATCACCCGGCGGGTGATATAAGTTTGAGGGTCAGATAAGGTCTGCGTCGCCCCAGGCAGCGTCAGGTTAGTGCCAGTACCGCTAACACCCACGCGCAAATCATACACCTCCCTTAGTAATATAGTATCTGATCAGATCTATATTAGCGTTGCCAGCAGTTTAGGTTTCCCAAAACGCATTGTTAGCGGGATCAGCCCAGATACCTGCTAGCACCTGCGTTTAGCCCCTCCGCCAAGCCCAGATCAGCCCACCTAAGTGCAGTATCGATCGATCACTGTCACTTACAAAACACAATACGCATAACTGCAGCGTTCGCAGAGTCAGGCCTGATCCCTGCGATCGCTAACAGTTTTTTTGTAGCGTTTTGATACAGTCGCTGACAGCCTAGGTGCTTTTTTACCTGTGAGTCTCACTAGTGTACCCCTAAATTTAGGGGTGTCTACTTTCCAAAATGGGGTCATTTGGGGGGGGGGGGGGGTTTGTGCCATCTTGGCATTTTATGGCCTTCAAAACTGCGATAGGTACAGTGGTGTGAAAAAGTGTTTGCCCCCTTCCTCATTTCCTGTTCCTTTGCATGTTTGCCAATTTAAACAATAGTCAAGGTCAACACAAGTAAACACAAAATGCAATTTGTAAATGAAGGTGTTTATTATTAATGGTGAAAAAAAATCCAAACCATCATGACCCTGTGTGAAAAAGTGATTGCCCTCCTTGTTAAAACATACTATAACTGTGGTTGTCCACACCTGAGTTCAATTTTTCTAGCCACACCCAGGCCTGATTATTTCCACACCTGTTCACAATCAAGGCATCACTTAAATAGGAGCTGCTTGACACAGTAAGGTCCACCAGAAGATCCTTAAAAGCTACACATCATGCCGAGACCCAAAGAAATTCAGGAACAATTGAGAAAGAAAGTAATTGAGATCTATCAGTCTGGAAAGGGTTATAAAGCCATTTCCAAAGCTTTGGGAATCCAGCGAACCACAGTGAGAGCCATTATCCACAAATGGCGAAGACATGGAACAGTGGTGAACCTTCCCAGGAGGGGACGGCCGCCCAAAATTACCCCAAGAGCGCAGCGACGACTCATCCAAGAGGTCACAAAAGACCCCACAACAACGTCCAAGGAACTGCAGGCCTCACTTGCCTCAGTTAAGGTCAGCGTTCATGCCTCCACCATCAGGAAAAGACTGGGCAAAAATGGCCTGCATGGCAGAGTTCCAAGGAGAAAACCACTGCTGAGCAAAAAGAACATCAAAGCTCGTCTCAATTTCTCCACAACACATCTTGATGATCCCCAAGACTTTTGGGACAACATTCTGTGGACCGATGAGACAAAAGTGGAACTCTTTGGAAGGTGTGTGTCCAAGTATATCTGGCGTAGAAGGAACACTGCATTTCAGAAAAAGAACATTATACCAACAGTAAAATATGGTGGTGGTAGTGTGATGGTCTGGGGCTGTTTTGCTGCTTCAGGACCTGGAAGACTTGCCGTGATAAAAGGAACTATGAATTCTGCTGTCTACCAAGAGATCTTGAAGGAGAATGTCCGACCATCTGTTCGTGTACTCAAGCTGAAACGAACTTGGGTTCTGCAGCAGGACAATGATCCTAAACACACCAGCAAGTCCACCACCAAATGGCTGAAGAAAAACAAAATGAAGACTTTGGAGTGGCCTAGCCAAAGTCCTGACCTGAATCCTATTGAGATGTTGTGGTATGACCTTAAAAAGGCCGTTCATGCTCGAAAACCCTCTAATGTAACTGAATTAGGACAATTCTGCAAAGATGAGTGGGCCAAAATTCCTCCAGGACGCTGTAAAAGCCTCATTGCACGTTATCGCAAACGCTTGGTTGCAGTTGTTGCTGCTAAGGGTGGCCCAACCAGTTATTAGGTTTAGGGGGCAATCACTTTTTCACACAGGGCCATGATGGTTTTGATTTTTTTTCACCTTTAATAATAAACACCTTCATTTACAAATTTCATTTTGTGTTTACTTGTGTTGTCCTTGACTATTGTTTAAATTGGTTTGATGTTCCGAAACACTTAAGTGTGACAAACATGCAAAGGAACAGGAAATGAGGAAGGGGGCAAACACTTTTTCACACCACTGTAGTGAGGAGTAAAATCAAAAATTTACACCCTTAGAAATCCTGAAGGCAGTGCTTGGTTTTCGGGGCCCCGTACGCGGCTAGGCTCCCAAAAAGTCCCACATATGTGGTATCCCCGTACTCAGGAGAAGCAGCAGAATTTATTTTGGGGTGTCATTTCACATATGCCCATAGCATGTGTGAGCAATATATCATTTAGTGACAACTTTGTGAAAAAAAAATAAAATAAATAAAAGTTTGTAATTTTCCCGCAACTTGTGGCAAAATATAAAATATTTCATGGACTTAACATGCCTCTCAGCAAATAGCTTGGGGTGTCTACTTTCTAAAATGGGGTCATTTGTGGGTGTTTTGTGCCATCTTGGCATTTTATGGCCTTCAAAACTGTGATAGGTAGTGAGGAGTGAAATTACAAATGTATGCCCTTAGAAATCCTGAAGGCGGTGCTTGGTTTTCGGGGCCCCGTACGCAGCTAGGCTTCCAAAAAGTCAACCACATGTGGTATCCCCGTACTCAGGAGAAGCAGCAGAATGTATTTTGGGGTACAATTCCACATATAACCATGGCATGTGTGAGCAATATATCATTTAGTGACAACTTTGTGAAAAAAATAAATAAATAAATAAAAGTTTGTAATTTTCCCGCAACTTGTGGCAAAATATAAAATATTCCATGGACTTAACATGCCTCTCAGCAAATAGCTTGGGGTGTCTACTTTCTAAAATGGGGTCATTTGTGGGTGTTTTGTGCCATCTTGGCATTTTATGGCCTTCAAAACTGTAATAGGTAGTGAGGAGTGAAGTCAAAAATTTACGCCCTTAGAAAGCCTGAAGGCGGTGCTTGGGTTTCGGGGCCCCGTACGCGGCTAGGCTCCCAAAAAGTCCCACATATGTGGTATCCCCGTACTCAGGAGAAGCAGCAGAATTTATTTTGGGGTGTAATTTCACATATGCCCATAGCATGTGTGAGCAATATATCATTTAGTGACAACTTTGTGAAAAAAAATAAAAATAAATAAAAGTTTGTAATTTTCCCGCAACTTGTGGCAAAATATAAAATATTTAATGGACTTAACATGCCTCTCAGCAAATAACTTGGGGTGTCTACTTTCTAAAATGGGGTCATTTGTGGGTGTTTTGTGCCATCTTGGCATTTTATGGCCTTCAAAACTGTGATAGGTAGTGAGGAGTGAAATTACAAATGTATGCCCTTAGAAATCCTGAAGGCGGTGCTTGGTTTTCGGGGCCCCGTACGCAGCTAGGCTTCCAAAAAGTCAACCACATGTGGTATCCCCGTACTCAGGAGAAGCAGCAGAATGTATTTTGGGGTACAATTCCACATATAACCATGGCATGTGTGAGCAATATATCATTTAGTGACAACTTTGTGAAAATAAATAAATAAATAAATAAAAGTTTGTAATTTTCCCGCAACTTGTGGCAAAATATAAAATATTCCATGGACTTAACATGCCTCTCAGCAAATATCTTGGGGTGTCTACTTTCTAAAATGGGGTCATTTGTGGGTGTTTTGTGCCATCTTGGCATTTTATGGCCTTCAAAACTGTAATAGGTAGTGAGGAGTGAAGTCAAAAATTTACGCCCTTAGAAAGCCTGAAGGCGGTGCTTGGTTTTCGGGGCCCCGTACGCGGCTAGGCTCCCAAAAATTCCCACATATGTGGTATCCCCGTACTCAGGAGAAGCAGCAGAATTTATTTTGGGGTGTCATTTCACATATGCCCATAGCATGTGTGAGCAATATATCATTTAGTGACAACTTTGTGAAAAAAAATAAAAATAAATAAAAGTTTGTAATATTCCCGCAACTTGTGGCAAAATATAAAATATTTAATGGACTTAACATGCCTCTCAGCAAATAACTTGGGGTGTCTACTTTCTAAAATGGGGTCATTTGTGGGTGTTTTGTGCCATCTTGGCATTTTATGGCCTTCAAAACTGTGATAGGTAGTGAGGAGTGAAATTACAAATGTATGCCCTTAGAAATCCTGAAGGCGGTGCTTGGTTTTCGGGGCCCCGTACGCAGCTAGGCTTCCAAAAAGTCAACCACATGTGGTATCCCCGTACTCAGGAGAAGCAGCAGAATGTATTTTGGGGTACAATTCCACATATAACCATGGCATGTGTGAGCAATATATCATTTAGTGACAACTTTGTGAAAAAAATAAATAAATAAATAAAAGTTTGTAATTTTCCTGCAACTTGTGGCAAAATATAAAATATTCCATGGACTTAACATGCCTCTCAGCAAATAGCTTGGGGTGTCTACTTTCTAAAATGGGGTCATTTGTGGGTGTTTTGTGCCATCTTGGCATTTTATGGCCTTCAAAACTGTAATAGGTAGTGAGGAGTGAAGTCAAAAATTTACACCCTTAGAAAGCCTGAAGGCGGTGCTTGGTTTTCGGGGCCCCGTACGCGGCTAGGCTCCCAAAAAGTCCCACATATGTGGTATCCCCGTACTCAGGAGAAGCAGCAGAATTTATTTTGGGGTGTCATTTCACATATGCCCATAGCATGTGTGAGCAATATATCATTTAGTGACAACTTTGTGAAAAAAAATAAAAATAAATAAAAGTTTGTAATTTTCCCGCAACTTGTGGCAAAATATAAAATATTTAATGGACTTAACATGCCTCTCAGCAAATAACTTGGGGTGTCTACTTTCTAAAATGGGGTCATTTGTGGGTGTTTTGTGCCATCTTGGCATTTTATGGCCTTCAAAACTGTGATAGGTAGTGAGGAGTGAAATTACAAATGTATGCCCTTAGAAATCCTGAAGGCGGTGCTTGGTTTCCGGGGCCCCGTACGCGGCTAGGCTTCCAAAAAGTCAACCACATGTGGTATCCCCGTACTCAGGAGAAGCAGCAGAATGTATTTTGGGGTACAATTCCACATATAACCATGGCATGTGTGAGCAATATATCATTTAGTGACAACTTTGTCAATCGCTTGAGACAAAAAAATAAAATATTCAATGGGCTCAACATGCCTCTTATCAATTTCCTTAGGGTGTCTACTTTCCAAAATGGGTCATTTGGGGGGGTTTTGTACTGCCCTGCCATTTTAGCACCTCAAGAAATGAGATAGGCAGTCATAAACTAAAAGCTGCGTAAATTCCAGAAAACGTACCTTAGTTTGTAGATGTGACAACTTTTGCGCAAACCAATAAATATACAGTTATTGACTTTTTTTTTTACCAAAGACATGTGGCTGAATACATTTTGGCCTAAATGTATGACTAAAATTGAGTTTATTGGATTTTTCTAATAACAAAAAGTAGAAAATATCATTTTTTTTCAAAATTTGCAGTCTTTTTACGTTTATATCGCAAAAAATAAAAATCGCATAGTCAGTCAAATACCTTTAAAAGAAAGCTCTATTTGTGGGAAGAAAAGGACGTAAATTTTCTTTGGGTACAACATTGCATGACCGCGCAATTACCAGTTAAAGCAGCGCAGTGCCAAATTGTAAAAAGACCTCTGGTCATGGACCAGCAAAATGGTCCGGTCTGAAAGTGGTTAATTCACATTTTGAGGCCGGTAACAATTCCATAGAACCTTGGTTGAGAAAGATTGTTTTAGACCAGCCTTTCCCAACATTTTCAACACAGAGGAATCCATGAAATAACGTTCCAGTCTGAGGAAACCTCTGCTAAAAATGATTGTATCTACAACTCATAATACATTAATGTGATGGTCAGCAGGAAAAATGGTCCTTACACTTGTGGTCATTGAGAAAAATGACCCCCTTAGAGCCGGTTCACACTGCGGGCGATGCGAGGCGACACGACTTGCCTCGCCTCGATCTGACAAGTCGCCCCCGTTCTGTACAATGGAACCGTTCTGAGAGGAGCGACTCGAGTCGCTCCGACTCAGAAAAAAGGTTCCTGTACTACTTTCGGGCGACCTCGGGGCGACTTGCATTGACTTCTATACAGAAGTCATCTGCAAGTTGCCGCTGAGGTCGCGGCAGGTCGCGGCGAGGCAAGTCGGTGTCGCCTCGCATCGCCTGCAGTGTGAACTGGCCCTTACCGATAGCTAAAAATATCAATGGTGTCAGTGGGAACTTATCTGAGAGGCAGAAATTGTTCTTTGCTCAAGAAACCCCTAGCAACCTCTGGAGGAACTTTGGTTGAGAAAATCCTGATCTATGTTAATCAGATTTGAGTATATCTCAGATATCAAACCTGCTCCTCTTGGAGATCTAGAACATATGTTTTCATAAAATGTGGGTGATTTTATTTCTGATATTTGAAAGTATGAGTTGTAAAAGTTTCTAATTTGGAGGAATCTCCTAAGTTCATTATTGGGGATGTTATATTTGGTTTTTTTAATGACGAGAAGGAGGTGAATGAGGCTTTCTCTAAGTTTTTTGATGGTGGTTAGGTTATCAATGTCAATCCACCATGTGAATTCTCCTGTATCTTGATGGCTTGATAAGAATTTGGGATCTCCTATAAAGGAAGCGTGAGGAGGTGTGGAGGAAATCAGTATGAATTTCTTATTTTGTAGTTTCCATAATTGATATAAGGAGCGACTAACTGGTTAAGCGTTTCTAAGGTATGATTAGAAACTGTATTGCTCCATAATATCCAAGCAATAGAATAAGGTAGGATTGAGACTTTTTCAAATCTGACCCATGGGATCTTAGGGTTGTGGATGTGCTATTGGGCTATCTGGGACCATCTAGCCGCTAAATAATATGACCAGAACTCTTGGAGGCCAAATCCACTCTTTTTTGTTATATAAAGCCATTTTAGATATCCGTGGGTGGGAGTCAGAACATATAAACTTGTTAACATCTGATTGGGAGTGCTCTAAATAAGTGTAATAACTTTGGGAGAATTGACAGTTTGATGGTCGTTATTCTACCTAAAAATTATATATGAAATGATTTCCATAATTTGATCGTCATTCTTAATTTTGCAACATGGGTATGTAGTTTTTAGAGGATAAATTATTAATATCTGGGGTGAGGTGAATACCTAAGTAAGGGAGAGTCTCTATAGAACATGTGAAATTGAATGAAGTTTGAATGAAGTCTAATTGTGATGGGGGAATGTTTCTTGGCATGCCAATACATTTTGAAACATTTACTGATAACTCTGATAGTGAAGAGAATTTTTTAAGTGTATGAAATAGGTTTGGTAAAGTTATATTGGTTGTGTGGGGAATAATACCATGTCATCTGCATACATACTAATGCCGGCCATACACGGTTCGAATTTCGAAAGAATTTTCTTTCGAAAATCGTATCTAAGAATTTTCGTATGAATTTCGCACTGTTAGTGGGCTGCAGCAACAGCCGATTTTCGTGCTGAAATCAAATTTGAGGAATCGGGCATGTTGGAAATTTTTTGGAAAAAAACTAACGATATTCTAATCGTGCGAGAAATGTAATAAGAAAAGAAAATTTTACGGAGAATAAAGAAGATTCCCGGCCACGAAAATTATTTTCTGTAGCAACATGAGGTGAAATTGAAGGCTTGGTTGGCCGAATTTCGAAAATCAATGGTGGCATCATCGGATCACAAAAAAAAAAAAGAACTTTCTGATTTTGAAAAGAAAATTCATTCCAAATTCTACCGTGTATGGCCTGCATAAGTTTGTCTGTATTGTTATTGGATGTATAGCCTTTTATGTCTGGGTATTGTAATATTGCAGCGGCTAAAGGTTCAATTGCCAGGGTGAATAATTAAGGTAAAAGGGGTCACCCTTGACAGGTACCCCTTCCCACCTTGAAAAAATCTGAGTTACAACCTGGCAATCTTATCCTGGTGGAAGGGTTGTGATAAAGTGCATGGATAAATTCTCCTTTAAATCCATATTTTTGCAACACTATATCTAGGTATCTCCATGTTACACTGTCAAATGCTTTATTGATATCTAGGCTTAATAGCAGTACTGATTGAGATTTGATATTTGCATCCTGGATTATATTCGTTACTAATTGAATATTGTCAGCGATTTGTCTGCCTGGAATGAATCGGGATTGGTACGTGGATATCAGGGAGGGGATTATCAATGCTAGTCTATTAGCTAGCAATCTGCTGAAAATCTTGAGGTCGTTGCTTATTACCGAAATGGGTCTGTAGTTTTGGGGTAGTGTATGGTCTTTATTTGGTTTTGGAATTAAGGACATGTTGTCTAGTAACATCTCTTCTGAAAACTGACCTCCTTTCAGGATGTTGTTGCATACTTTCGTTTAATTTGGGGTTAAAAGTTGTTGAAATTGTTTATAGTAAAATGAAGAGAGCCGGTCTGGACCAGGTACTGAGCTTCTTTTAAGGGATTTAATAAATTTGAAGAATTTCTTCCTCGGGTCATGGAGCATTTAATGTGTCAATCTGTGTAGTGGTTAGCGTGGGTATAGGAATTTTGTTTTAGCCATGCTAGTGTTGTGGGTGGGATTGTGGTGGTCGGTTTAGAGAGGAGGTCTGAATACAATTTTGTAAATATGGATAGTATTTCTTGCGGGTGAGTGACCAGTTGGTTAGCATTATTTTTGAGTTTGTAGACATGAGTGGGTTTAATTGGTTGATTTAGTTTACGTGCAAACATTTAGATAGGAAAAATGTTGCTTTTGATCAGCAAAGTACCTTTTCTGCTTTAAATGTGAGTAAAGAGTCTGGTTCAGCACGTTTTTAGGAGATCATGGTGAAGATATCAGGGGCATGTGTGCTGGTGTGATCTTTATATAGTTTGTGACGATCTTTCGTGAGGGAATGTATCTTTTCCCATTTCTTTCTATTACGTTGTTCTGCTAGTTTGATGAGGCGTCCTCTCAAAACCGCTTTATGTGCTAGCCATAGGGTAGTAGGGGACATATCTGGTGTAGAGTTAGTCGTGAAATAGTCTTTAACCACTTCAGCCCTGGACCATTTTGCTGGTCAAAGACCAGACCACTTTTTGCGAATTCGGCACTGCGTCGCTTTAACTGACAATTGCGCGGTTGTGCGACACGGCTCCCAAACAAAATTGACGTCCTTTTTTTTCCCACAAATAGAGCTTTCTTTTGGTGGTATTTGATCACCTCTGCGGTTTTTAGTTTTTGCGGTATAATCAAAAATAGAGCGACAATTTTGAAAAAAAAACGCATTATTTTTTACTTTTTGTTATAATAAATATCCCCCAAAAATATATAAAAAAATGTTTTTCCCTCAGTTTAGGCCGACACGTATTCTTCTACATATTTTTGGTAAAAAAAAATTGCTATAAGCGATTATTCATTGGTTTGCGCAAATGTTATAGCGTTTACAAAATAGGGGATAGTTTTATGGCATTTTTATTAATAATTTTTTATTATTATTTTTTTTACTAGTAATGGCGGTGATCAGCGATTTTTATTGTGACTGCAACATTGCGGCAGACACATCGGACATTTTTGACACATTTTTGGGACCATTGTCATTTATACAGCAATCACTGCTATATAAATGCACTGATTCCTGTGTAAATGACACTGGCAGTGAAGGGGTTAACAAGTGGGTGGCAGTGTAGGGGTTAAGTGTTCCTAGGGGTGTGTTACTAACTGTGGGGGGGTTGGGCTTTCATTTAGTGAACACTGATCTCTGCTCCAATCACATGGAGCAGAGATCAGCGTCACTAGTTGCTAGGCAGAATGGAGAAATGCTGTTTACAACGGCACTTCTCCATTCAGCCGTCCCGTGAGACGATCGCGGGTATGCCCGCGGCGATCGAGTCCGCGGCACCCGCGACTGGACTCACGTGGGTCCCGACCTGCACGCGAGCGCACCGCCAGCAGGAAGCTCCCGATGGCAGGGCGGCATTGAAGATTGGACGTACCTGTATGCCAATATGCCTGCCCGTGCCATTCTGCCAACGTACATCGGCGTGCGCTGGTCGGGAACCGGTTAGTAGCTAGGGCTACCTCATGTTGATGTTTGGGGTCCGTTAGTAAAGCTTTGTTGAGTCTTCATGAGTATGGTGTTGAAGAGAGTCCTATAAATTGTGTACTGAGTGTGGTGATATGATGATCTGATCCAGGAGCATGGGTGTATTGAAGCTTCATGGGTGTTAGCCAGGATAATGGGAGTGCAAAAAATATAGTCCAAGTGGGAATATGAATTGTGTGGGTGTGAATAAAAGGTATATTCACGCGCCCCTATGTTAAGCGCTCTCCATGGGTTGTAATTAATTTATGTGTCTAGAGCAGGGATATGCAATTAGTGGACCCCCAGGTGTTGCAAAACTACAAGTCCCATTTGTGGCTGTCAGAGTCTTGCTATGCCTCATGGGACTTGTAGTTCTGCAACAGCTGGAGGTCCACTAATTGCAGATCCCTGGTCTAGAGGTTGTTTTTGAAAATGTTTTTGAATACAGGTTTTTTTCTACTATGATCTAGATTCGGTTGTAATACGGAGTTAAAGTCTGCACCTAGTATTATATGAGGTTAATGATAGCGCTGTAGCGTGTAAAAAAAAAAAAAAAAAAACCTGTGTGATGAATGTGGTTTGTGTGTCATTTGATGCGTATACATTGGCAATTGTCAATTCTCTACCTGATAAAATACCTTTAACAATAATAAATCTACTGTCTTGATCCTTGTAAACCTGTTGAACCTCAAGACGGAAGAATTGATGGATAAAGATAGTAGACATGTGCAATTTGTTTAGTTCCGAATTTGTTTTAACAAATTTTGACAAAGTTGTTAACTCCAAAATGTTGAATTCCTGAAATTTGAAAATTTCGGGAATTTCAGAATTCGGAAATTCTAAATTTCGGAAATTGGAAAATTGGAAATTTCAGAAATTGGAAATTCTAAATTTCAGAAATTCCAAATTGGGAAATTTTCGAATTTTACGAATTTTCAAATTGCGAATTTTGAATTTCTAATTTACGAAAAAAAAGCAAAAAAAAAAAAATAAATAAAAAAGAATGAAATGAAAACAAACACATTTTTTGTCAGTGCACATGTCTAAAAGATAGCTGCTCCTTTCGTTTTGGTGGATGTTGAGGTATGGAAAGTTTGGTTATATGTTCTATGGAAAAAAGTTGGGTGATTGTCTTTCATGAAGTGAGTTTCCTGTAATAGGATTTTTTTTACATTTCATTTCTTGTATTGTATGAAGGCTTTTTTCCTTTTATTTGGGGAGAAGAATCCCTGGACCTTATGTGAAATAACCCTAATGGCCATGGATGTAGATTGAATCCATAAAAGTGGTGAATGGATAGCGACTGAGTGGGGATGAATCATGTCGGCATACGGGGCAGAAAGCCACATAAATTGTGAAAAATATGTACAATAACTGTACAATTATGTCTAAAATTAATTGCTTTTAAAGTAACTCTAGAATGTAAGCGTTCTGCAAAAAACAAAACAAAAAACGTTTGTATTAGTAATATACCGATGACAGTAAATACAATGCTGGTCATTATGTATAACCATCGAGAAAATCAGAAGAGGGGGGTTTTACCCAAGTCCAGGAAGGTCATCAACCTCCGTAAATAACAGGTCCTTTGGAAGAATTGTGTTATATTGTAGTTTGAATAACCAAAAACATTAACTGCATTAAAAACGAATAAACTTCGGAGTAGTCCCTGGAAGGGTTTAAAGAAAGAGAGTCTAGGTCCTTCATAGTTAAGGGCACTTCCACTCTTGATTATTGGTTATGAAGTATTGGAGGAGAAAATGGTAGGAAGCTTTAATTGATGAAATTGTTGTAAAAGGTCTGCAGTACGGTTTAAATTCAGTAGGTGTCAGTGTTAGTGAGACATGAAGAACAAATCAGGCAATATTGAGTGAAAAGTACTTACAGTTCCAATTTTAGGCTGAAGGTGTCAGTGCTGACTTCTTTTTGAGCTAAAGTGAATATATTTAGCTGAAAAATATAATGATTAGTATATAGAGTTAGTCAGTGGCGTCACTAGGGTTGGTGTCACCCCTCATTACAGACCCCCCTCCACTAACTACAGACCCTCCTCCCTCAATATAGATCCCCCTCCTTCAATCAATATAGACTCCCCTCCCTCAGTATAAACCTCCCCCTTAGTACAGACACCCCTTCAGTGCAGACCCCTCCATCAGTACAGACACCCCCACCTCGGTGCAGACCCCCCAATCGGTACAGACACCCCCACCTCAGTACAGACACCCCCCTCAGTGCAGAGCCCAAGGGGAGACCCCCCAACAGTATAGACACCCACCTCAGTGCAGACTCCCCTCAGTGCAGACCCCACCCTCAGTACAGACACTCCCCTCTGAGCAGACACCCCCCCAGTGTAGACACCCCCTCCGTGCAGACCCCCGTGCAGACCCCCCAGTGCAGTTCCCCCCAGTAGTACAGACACCCCCCCAGTGCAGACCCCCCAGTGCAGACACCCCCCAGTACAGACACCCCCAGTGCAGACCCCCCAGTGCAGAAACCCCTTCTCTGTGCATACCCCCGTGCAGACACCCTCCCAGTGTAGACCCCCGAGTGCAGACACCCCCCCAGTGCAGACCCCCCAGTGAAGACACCCCCTGGTGCAGACCCCCCAGTGGAGACCCCCGTGCAGACACCCCACCAGTGTAGACCCCGCCAGTGCAGACACCACCAGCAGTACAGACACCCCCCAATGCAGACCCCTCAATGCAGACACCCCGCTCCGTGCAGACTCCTGTGCATACACCCCCCAGTGCAGACCCTCCAGTGCAGACCCCCCAGTGCAGACCCCCCAGTGCAGACACCCCGCTCCGTGCAGACCCCGGTGCATACACCCCCCGTGCAGACACCCCCCCAGTGCAGACACCCCCCAGTGCAGACCCCCAGTGGAGACCCCTGTGCAGACACCCCACCAGTGAAGACCCCGCCAGTGCAGACACCCCCAGCAGTACAGACAACCCCCCTTACAGACCTCAGAACAGCAGATAATCATACACACACACAGTGGTGTGTGTCCCTCGAGCTCGGGCTCGGTACAGACACCCCCCAGTGCAGGCCCCCCAGTGCAGACACCCCCCAGTGCAGACACTCCCCAGTGCAGACCCCCATGCAGACACCCCATTACAGACCCCCCAGTGCAGATCCTCCCAGCAGTACAGACACCCCCCAGTGCAGACACCCCCAGCAGTACAGACACCCCCCAGTGCAGACACCCCTTCTCTGTGCATATCCCCGTGCAGACACCCTCCCAGTGCAGACCCCGAGTGCAGACACTCCCCCAGTGCAGACCCCCCAGTGCAGACACCCCCCAGTGCAGACCCCCCCGTGGAGACCCCCGTGCAGACACCCCACCTGTGCAGACCCCGCCAGTGCAGACACCCCCAGCAGTACAGACACCCCCCAATGCAGACCCCCCAATGCAGACACCCCGCTCCGTGCAGACCCCTGTGCATACACGCCCCAGTGCAGACCCCCAGTGCAGACACCCCCCCCAGTGCAGACCACCAATGCAGACATCCCGCTCCGTGTAGACCCCGGTGCATACACCCCCCAGTGCAGACCCCCCAGTGCAGACACCCCCCAGTGCAGACCCCCCAGTGCAGACACCCCCCAGTGGAGACCCCCGTGCAGACACCCCACCAGTTAAGACCCCGCCAGTGCAGACACCCCCAGCAGTAAAGACAACCCCCCTTACAGACCTCATAACAGCAGATAATCATACACACACACAGCGGTGTGTGTCCCTCGAGCTCGGGCTCGGTACAGACACCCCCCCAGTGCAGGCCCCCCAGTGCAGACACCCCCCAGTGCTGACACCCGCAGCAGTACAAACACTCCCTAGTGCAGACACCCGCAGCAGTACAGACACTCCCTAGTGCAGACACCCCTTCTCTGTGCATACCCCCATGCAGACACCCCCCCAGTGCAGACACCCCCCGTGCAGACCCCCAGTGGAGACCCCCCGCAGACAACCCCCTCAGTGCAGACCCCCCAGCAGTACAGACACCCCCCAGTGCAAACCCCCCTCAGTACAAACACCTCCTCCGTGCAGACCCCCATGCAGACACCCCCCTCCTTGCAGAGCCCCGTGCAGACCCCCCAGTAAGACCTCCCCAGTGCAGACCTCCCCAGTGCAGCCCCCAGTGCAGATCCCCCCAGCAGTACAGACACCCTACCAGTGCAGACACCCCCCCCCAATGCAGACCCCCCCAGTGCAGCCCCCAGTGCATATCCCCCCAGCAGTACAGACACACCCCCCAGTGCAGACACCCCTCAGTACAGACACACCCCCAGTGCAGACCCTCCAGTGCAGAAACCCCCCTGTGCAGACACCCCCCAGTGCAGACCCCCCAGTGCAGACACTCCCCTCCATGCAGACCCCCATGCAGACACCCCATTGCAGACTGGGTCTGCACTGGGGGAGTGTCTGCACTCGGGGGTCTGCACTGGGAGGGTGTCTGCACGGGGATATGCACAGAGAAGGGGTGTCTGCACTGGGGGGTGTCTGTACTGCTGGGGGTGTCTGCACTGGGGGGTGTCTGCACTGGGGGGCCTGCACTGGGGGGGATCCTGAGATTATTTTTTTCTGTTTCTATTCTCTAAATCCTCCACATGTGAGTCCCTCTTTACATCCATTGGAGTCTCCTTTTACATCAGATGCCCCCCTTTATCTCATGTGTCCTCGTCAGTGTCCTCCTTTACATCAAGTGTCCCCATCAGCATGTCCTTTATATCAGATGTTCTCATCAGAGTCCCCCTTTACATCAGTTGTCCCCATTAGCATGCCCTTTACATCAGGTGTCCCATCAAAGTCCCCCTTTTCATCAAGTGTCCCCATTCACCTCAGGTGTCCTCATCCGAGTCCCTCTTTATATCAGGTGTCCCATCAGTGTATGGCTTTACATCAGGTGTCCCATCAAAGTCCCCCTTTTCATCAGGTGTCCCTGTTTACCTCAGGTGTCCTCATCCGAGTCCCTCTTTATATCAGGTGTCCCATCAGTATCTGGCTTTACATCAGGTGTCCCATCGAAGTCCCCCTTTTCATCAGGTGTCCCCCTTTACCTCAGGTGTCCTCATCCGAGTCCCTCTTTATATCAGGTGTCCCATCAGTGTCTGGCTTTACATCAGGTGTCCCATCGAAGTCCCCCTTTTCATCAGGTGTCCCCCTTTACCTCAGGTGTCCTCATCTGAGTCCCTCTTTATATCAGGTGTCCCATCAGTGTCTCGCTTTACATCAGGTGTCCCATCAAAGTCCCCCTTTTCATCAGGTGTCCCCCTTTACCTCAGGTGTCCTCATCCGAGTCCTTCTTTATATCAGGTGTCCCAACAGAGTCCCTTGATACTAGCGACAGGAGTGAAATCGGACCGCTGACAGGTGACTGAAAAAAAAAAAAAACAATGCTGGCAGTACAGGAATGAGAAGAAAAAAACAGTATGGGGTCCCCCCAATCTATACCAGGCCCTTTGGGTCTGGTATGGATTTTAAAGGGAACGCCATGCCAAAATGTTTTAAAAAAAAATGTCGTGGGATCCCCCCCCAAAGTCCATAACAGACCCTTATTTGAGCATGCAGAATGGCAGGTCAGGAAAGGGGGGCAAGCGAGAGCCCCCTCCTGAACCATACCAGGCCACATGCCCTCAACATGGGGGGTGTTTTTGGGAAGGGGGCTCTGCCCCCTCCCACCCCAAAGCACCTTGTCCCCATGTTGATGGGGGACAAGGGCCTCTTCCCTACAACCCTGATTTGTGGCTGTGGGGGTCTGTGGGCAGGGGGGCTTAACAACAGCACTGATAAATGTGATTAAATTATTGGAATTAACACTTCTCTATTTATTAACACTTTTAAATAGTCATGACATCTGTAGGACTCTAAGCCCAGTGTATTCTATACCTTTTACCCCTACAATTTCCCTTCTCCACTTCCCGTAACCCACCTTAAACAAACGACTGGACTACATATGGATTAAATGGCCACCTGGCCGTAATTTATTTAACAAATCTGTTTCATAAATAACATAAAAAACTTTAAAAAAAACCGTAAACCTTCCCAGCCTTTAAACGGGTCATGGGTACTAGCATAATAACATACTGGTCACTGCGAACGACTTCAAACTTTTGACCTCTTGACCTCCAGGCGGAATCCCCTGTCTCGGAGGCTATACCCAAATTGTTGCAGTGACCTACCCCTTTTAACCTTTCCAGGTTAACCCCTCGTAACCTGGAAGTATCATTAAACCACCCCCATCCATGGATGGGTACAACAGTTTACTACCCGTACCTCCCATTATTTCCTTAAAATTACCAAAGAACTGCCTGGCTCCCCTTGGAGCACTAAGACCCCCAACAAACGACCCCCACTCTATAACTAGGGAGGGTGGGTGGGGATCACTTTCTCCTCCGCTCTTTGAATGATCGCAGCGCGCACTTCAATCCCGGAGCTAACGCTGGCTCCGCCCCCTTGGCTCCGCCTACCTGGCCTCCTTAAAGTGTCCCTAATATCCCCTTAAAGACGGCGACTGTGCGGTCCAGCACATGTCATGCCGTCCCCGCGCCCACCCCCTACGGCTGCTAGCTCTGGGACTCCCTATAATGAAAACCAGAAAATAATCATAAACAGTGAACATGATGATCAGAGAAGAAGGGCCCCTTAGATGGATGGCAGAGAAATGCCACCTTACAGTGGTGGCAGGACCCCATTCCACAAGAAAGTCCGTGTACTCAATGTGAAGAATGTTCCTTACATTGGGAGATCAGTCAAATACATTTTCTTACAGATAGATAAAGATGGGATACACAATATATTATCATTCCTCATACCTGACGCTGCGTCCTCTGGTCTCGGTGATATCTCGCTGTTCAATACAGAAGTCAGTTATAATATTTCTTCATTGAGATTAGTTTCATTTCCCGGCTCTGCTCTCAGATCCTCCCCTCCCCCTCCTGTTGACTCCATTGTGTAGCGTACTCAGACTCGGCTCCGTGTTCTGGCACGCTGGTTGGTGAGTTTCACAACGTCTCCAGAATAATCACACAAGACACCCCAACACCCACACACACCGTTCACTGAAGCAGGAGAGACTCTTCACTCTGGAAATGTTAGTAAATAAGGTGAACTTGGGTTCAGTTTGAATATCCAATCATGTGCCAGAGAAATTACATGAGCTTTTGCATGCACATGATTGGGCATTGAACATGAAAACAACTCCCAAAAGTTGAACTTTGAGCACAAATCTTTCATTTATATATATATTCCTCAAAAGTCACAAAGGATATAAATCGGATATAGGATATAAAACAAAGACATGACCCTGTAGAAGCAGCACTGAAATCATCACTGTGCTGTACAGCCTGTGCAGAGAGTAGAGCTGTGGGAGGGGCCTAGCAGGCTCCGCCTATTACAGGCTTGTTGGGTAGGTGCCGAATGGTGTGGCAGGCAAAAAAAAAACACATAAAGGAGTTTATTTACTAAAGCTGGAGAGTGAAAAATCAGGCTCATTTCTGCATTGGAACCAATTAGCTTCTAACCTCAGCTTGTTCAATTAGGCTTTGGCAATAAAACCCATTAACTGTCTGATTTTGCACCCTCCAGCTTTAGCAAATAAACCCCATAGTCTGGATTTGCCAAAAACAATGTATTATAAATGTAGCCAGGAGCTGGCTAATATTATGTGCAATTTCAGGAGACACTCTGCAACATTGCTACTGTGAAGCTGTTCTCTCCTAGTGCTCAGCCCGAAACTATGTGTCATCACTTCCTGAAGATCTAAGCCCTTGTACACACGGACGGACATTCCGACAACAAAATCCGTCTGATTTTTTCTGATGGATTTTGTCCAAAATTGGTGTTGCATACACACGGTCGGACAAAGTTGTCGGAAAATATGATCATTCGGAAAGTGATGATGTTCGTTCATTGCGATGGGACTACATTCCGGCTAGTAGCCAATAGCTTTGGTCTCGTAATTTGATCTGAGCATGCGTGGCACTTTGTCCGATCGGAATTCTCTACAAACAATCGGACAAAGTCCGAACAGATCATGTTGTCGGAAAATTTTATATCCAGCTCTCAAACCTTGTTGGTCGGACATTCCGATGGAAAAAGTCAGATGGAGCCCACACATGGTCGGATTATCTGACAACACGGTCCGATCGGACATTTTCCGTCGGAATGTCCGACCGTGTGTACAAGGGCTAAGAGTGAAGCAAAGCATCTTGGGACATGTAGTCTAAGAAGCCAGTTCTACATTCAGCTGGACTGTTATAGACTACAAATCCCAGCCGGCTGGAGAGTGGAACTGGATGCTGGGAGAGATAATATAAAGCCTGTGTGGAGCAGCATCAAGTTTTACATATCCCCACGGATGTGGGGTTGGTGATAATCAACACTAAGAACATAATTGTGTTCATATTTTGATGTCATGTTTGTGGTGCATATGTACATACATGTCCATGCTTCTTTAATGAGTTTCATTCTGTATAACAAATATGTTGATACTTTTTCACTCCTTGGTACCATTATAGTCCTTCTGGTTTAGAAGTTAGGGTCTTTGTTTAATGTCAATGAGGGAGAATTGGCTGAAATGTATTAGAGACACGAAGTACAGGCTGTTATATTACTACAAGAATTAGGAGACCACAGAAGACACAACAGAGTAACATTGACCAGCAGAAGGACAATTCTAATGAGCAAAGTGTCCTGGCAATGCCGCCCCCACCCTTCTTTCAGGAACATAGGACTCCTTGTTATGTCTGATCAAAGCTTTATTTAACACATGTGTGAGAACAATACAATAAAAGGACATTGTTCTAAATGTTACATTGAAGGCATAGGATTATAAGACAAGCGAATCTGCAAAGCTAATGAGATACATAAGAGATATAATGTACATTTACTTCAGAAACGAAACAGTTACCCATCTCTTGTCTGCAGTATTAGTATAAAATGACACATTTATGGTTTCTATCAACATATATCACTGCCCAAATAATTAACTTTAACCTGAAACTTGAACTAAGTTAGAAAATCCCATTCTATCATGAGTTGTACAAAGTACAAGAAACAATGTGTTGTTAAGCTGCAATTAATTATACAGATCATAAATTAATGTAACATGGCAGAAGAAGATGGCAGATAAATGTCTCTCATAAAATGAAGGAAAAAGTCTTGCAAGTTTATAAATCCAACACAAAGGCTAGGACTAAATGTACTTGAGAAAAAGAGTCTATAAATCCAATACAAAGGCTAGGACTAAACGTACTTAAGAAAAATTCTATAAATCCAACACAAAGGCTAGGACTAAACGTACTTGAGAAAAAGAGTCTATAAATCCAATACAAAGGCTGGGACTAAACATACTTGAGAAAAAGAGTCTATAAATCCAACACAAAGGCTGGGACTAAACCTACTTGGGAAAAAGAGTCTATAAATCCAACACAAAGGCTGGGACTAAACGTACATGAGAAAAAGAGTCTATAAATCCAACACAAAGGCTAGGACTAAACCTACTTGAGAAAAAGAGTCTATAAATCCAACACAAAGGGTAGGACTAAACGTACTTGAGAAAAAGAGTCTATAAATCCAACACAAAGGCTAGGACTAAACGTACTTGAGAAAAATAGTCTATAAATCTAACACAAAGGCTAGGACTAAACGTACTTGAGAAAAATAGTCTATAAATCCAACACAAAGGCTAGGACTAAACGTACTTGAGAAAAAGAGTCTATAAATCCAACACAAAGGCTAGGACTAAACGTACTTAAGAAAAAGAGTCTATAAATCCAACACAAAGGCTAGGACTAAACGTACTTGAGAAAAAGAGTCTATAAATCCAACACAAAGGCTAGGACTAAACGTACTTGAGAAAAAGAGTCTATAAATTCAACACAAAGGCTAGGACTAAACGTACTAGGCACAAAGAGCACAGGAGATCCTACAGGATTCCTCGCAGTGAATCTGACCCTCATCCCTATGGGCCAGTAGTGCCCCTATAACTCTATATTACACATTAATCACCCTCCACCATAATATAATAAAACATCACTTTACATTTCAATGTAGACTTTTGTATCAGCATTATGTGATAGAGCCATGATAACATAAGACAAGCCCGGGAGAGTCCCAACTAATGGTCAGCTATTATCATATAACAGGAGGTTGGGCAGACTCATTCCTGATCATGTTTTCTGCCAGAGATTTCCCAGAATTCTGTCCTGTATGAAGGAGACGTGTATTTCAGGTACTAAAAACTGCCGACATTGATAGAAACAGGAAAATGAGGACCACATTAACCGTCACCAATTTATTATCACCATGAAAGTGAGCTTACTCTGCAATTAAAGTTTCAATAGAAAATGTTGTAGAAATTATTACTAAAATTGGCAACATTTCCAGGGACAAACCTCCCAGGACTGTCCCTGGAACCCAGACACACCTGGCAGTTATAATCTGCAACGAGGGATATTTATTGTAGTTAAATGGCATCTGTCATGAGGGAATCATGGTGGCTGCCATTGCTAAACTCCCCTTTAGAGAATGCTAGTTCCCTGGCTGTTTTGGGTCAGTGATTTAAAATAGTATTAAACCTAACATTTTCAAATATGTATATTGAAGCTTACCGATCCTGAGATCTGGTGGGTGCATTTGTTTTCTGCTTTTTTACTTTATTTTTCCCTGGTGATGCTGCCGGTAACACACTTCCTGTCTTAGGGCGGCTCTTCTATCTATGGAGGGGCAGTGGAGACTCCCTTGAACAGCTGCATTGTCTGGAGAGGGGGGTGTTGGATGGACTAGTAGATTTAGATGGACTTTACATAAGTGACTGACAAATTACAAGATTACAGATAACATTTTTTACAGCAATTTTGGGACAAATACATACATAAATGATTAAATGCTGACCATTTTACGCACAACTGTCAGTGGTAAATGGTTTGTCCCAACCCTCTAACTGCCACTTTTGCTGGACAGATTGGTCTGTTAAAGGGAGCTGAGAAATAAGAGCAGAACCAACAGGTAAAAGAATAAAGTTACAGGGGGACTCTGAAAAACAAAGACTGCTGTGTTCATGTCAGATGCCATCATAACTGTCATTTTTTATTTTATCTTTACTGCCACTTTATAAGTTCTTACATTACACACAGCCAGGGAACTAGCATTTTCAGAAGGAGGCCTGCAATGGCCGCCCTCATACTTTTACCAGGAGTCACCACTTCATCCATGCATCAAGGATCAATGAACCACCAACCATCGCTGTGATGCAGAGGCGTAGCTTGAAGTTTGTGGGCCCCAATGCAAAAGTTGACATGGGCCACCCCCCCCCCCCCCCCACTACCACCCACCACTTCCACTGTGCATGCAGATACACCTACCGCATGCCAAGATACTCAAAGTGGTTTAAGAGTTTTTTAAGTTCCCAGAGTTCCTCCTTACATCAGAGGCCATGGATCACAGCTGAAGAATCAGATTACAGGGATCACAGCTGAAGAACCAGAGGATAGGGGTCACCTCTGGAGAATCAGAGGACAGGGATCACCCCTGGCAGGTCACATGACAGAGCTCCTTTCCCATCCCAGCACTGTACACAGCTCCACCCCACGCTACACAGGGCTGAAATCACATTCCTTTACACACAGTCTGTCAGCCTTCACAGGGTGTATCTCACTTTTATGTTGCCATTCTGACCTGTTAAATTCTCTAGTCAGAATGGCAGTGTAGTTGCAGTAGGCAGATACCCCCTGTGAAGATTGTGGCTAATTGGCGGTGTTGTAAAGGAATGTGATTTCAGCCCCACGGAGGAGGAGCAGTATAGAGTGCCATAATGGTAAAGGAGCTCAGCACCTGGGCATAGCATCCAGGGCAGAGGGAGCAGGCAGGGGGCTTGGGGGCGCAACTTAGATCTGGGGGGGCAAAGCCACGTGACACAAAATCTGGAGCCTGCAGCCCTTCAGAAAGTGTTAAGGGATTTGTTTTAGCAATTTCTGAAGGTTTCTCTGTTAGTGTTGGCAGGAGGTCACCTCCCAGAAGTATGTGTCTTTTTCCTAGTTGTCAGGGAAGTGGGGTAAGCAGACATGATGGGGGGTAAAAAGAATCCCAGCTGGTGACTAGGAGACACTGAACAGTGTCTTACCTCACCAGTAACATCTGTCCCATCGTGGCTACAGGACGGCACTCTTCTCCTCTTAATTCACTGAGCACGGTTACCATTCCATGTTGCCAGCACACAGCACAGACACTTCCCCATCCTGGGCTGTTCTCACCTCATGTTCCTCTCCATTCAGGAAATTTCTCACAGCTTCTCCCCAGCCAATGAGAATAGAGGGGTGTGGAATGTGGAAGGCAAAGTGGAAGCCCAGTATTGGAGTGTGGCTGTAGGGCCCTAGGACAGTACAGAGCCAGACTTTGTGGAGGATATTATAATATGACAGGGAGGCTGCATGGGCCCCCTGGAGCTAGGGGTGGGGTTGTGATTGTGACCCCTGCAACCTCTTATGCTACGCCCATGCTATGATGTCAGAAGACGGAGTTCTCACATCTCCCAATTCCCCCCAAATATCTTTATACAATGTTCCCTTACACCTAACCCAACATGGAGGGGCTCAGTGAAGGTGGTGGTGAAGGTGTGGAGGTGTCGGATCGGGTCACACAGATCATAAAAGGAGATCCGCCCGGCCTCAAAATCCAGATATATCCTGACTCTGTCACTGGAGAGATTGGTGGGTAAGAGGATCTCATCACTGTCATGTATCACCAAATACTTATCAGCTACCCACTTCAAACCCCAGGACTTGTTATTATATCCAATCTCTGACTCCTTCCCTCTCCTCCCTATACTGGTGTAACACATCCCGACTGTCCATTCACCTGATCCTACGACATCCACTTCCCAGTAATGTCTCCCTGAGGAGAAACTCTGACTGCTCAACACCTGAGGACGATCCTGAAATCTCTCTGGTGTTTCTGGGTGATTCTTGTCTATAAATGACCAGGATACAGTTTTCCTGTCATCTGATATATATAGATTATTACCAGCTGTGTTTCCATCCAGTAATATGTCTGCAGCTCCCTGTATATAGAAGTATACATTTACCTCTGTTATTATATCAGATAAACCTGTGTGTAAGACCCCCGCCACATCCAGACCCCCTCCATCATGGAGGAGCTCCTCATGTCTCTCTCTGTCCTCATTATCTCCATCCTCAGTATCACACAAGTCATCTGTGTCTGATTCCTGTAAGACAGTCAGTGGATCCGTCACGTTACACAGCTCCTCAATGTGACGCAACTTCCTGGACAGCTCCTCCTTCTTTATTTCCAGATCCCGAATTAAATCCAATATGGGGACAGTGATTTGTTCTATCTTTCTGGAGATGTCCCTCAGGACTCTCTTCTCCAGGTCTTCCAGACGTCTCCTGAGATCTCTAAACAGGGCAGTGACTCTCTTGGTGTCACCGGCTGCTTCTTCTTCTACTTTCCTCCGGTGTTTCTGCAGACTCTGGACTCTTTCCTCCGTCTCCTCTCTCTTTGTCAGAAGTTTCTGCAGAACATTCCTCAGTGTCTCCTTCTTCTTCTTAGAAGTCTCATCCAGTGACACCATCTTATGTCCAATGTGTCCTCCAATCACACAACAATACACACAGACACAGGTCTCATCCTCAGTGCAGTAATACTCCAGGCTCTTCTTGTGGACGGAGCATTTCCTTCTCTCCATGGACAGGATGGGGTCACATAAGATGTGTTCTGGGGACTTTTTGTGGACTCTCAGGTGTTTATCACACAGAGAAACCTCACACCGTAGACAGGATCTAACAGCAGGTACAGGAGAGTCCACACAGTAAGTACAGAAGACCCCGGACTCCTCCCGATCCAGCTGAGCAGGTAGGAAATGTTCCACTATGTTACGCAGTGCTATGTTCTTGTGCAGTGCGGGACGATCCAGAAACTTTTCTTTGCATTCAGGACAGGAATGACCTTCAGACCCCTCCTGTGTATCCAACACACGATCAATACAGACCCGGCAGAAGTTGTGTCCACATTTCAGGGTTACAGGATCTGTATAAATGTTCAGACAGATGGAACATTGCAGCTCAGCTCTCAGATCACCAGACGCCATCGCTGACAGCAGAAGAGAAATGAAATGAGAGTCTCTAGAAGTAGAAATGCCGTTAAACCAGTTACAGCTCCTGCAGAGGGCGAGGCTGAGCTGGTCTCTCAGTTTACTCATTCTGACATTTTTCAATGTCATTTTAAGACATTTTTAATTAAATGTCATTTAATGTAATTTTCAATGTCATTCCAATGTCATTTTTTTCTTGGGTTGGATTTTCCATAAACTACAATAATAAAACAAATTGTTAAAAAAGGAAACAATTCCATAGTAGAATATCAGTTTGTCACACTTTCTCTGTCCCACACTATTGTGACTTATAGACTTATAGAGATATAGTACCCCCCCCCCCGCCCCCCAAAAAAAATTATAGCCCAGCTGCCACTGCCTGGGAAAAAGTAAATTTGTTACTTCTAGCTGATATAAAGTACTTGCAGATGCTGGAACAAACCTGCAGCACATTTCACTGCTTCCTCTAAGACAGTGTGGGCTTAAAATGCCGGGAGGGCGTACATGAACGCCTTACCGTTCTCGCACGCCCCCTGCAAAAAGGTCAATGCTACAGCTGAATGGCATTCCTGCAAAGCAAACAACGGTTACCAAAAAAACAGACAAAAAAAACCACTGAACATTAATTCAATGAAACAACATCTTGGATAAAAAGTTGCCTGATTGGGTGGCACAGTGGTGTAGTGGGTAGCACTCTCATCTAGCAAGTAGATATGGGTCACTGGTTCAAATCCCAACCACAACACTACCTACCTGGAGTTTGCATGTTCTCCCTGTGCCTGCGTGGTTTTCCCCCAGGTACACCGGTTTCCTCCCACACTCCAAAGACATGTTGATTTGGGACAAGGGCCTCATCCCCACAACCCTTGCCCGGTGGTTGTGGGGGTATGTGGGCGGGGGGCTCATCGGAATCTGGAAGCCCCCATTAACAAGGACCATTTCACAAGAAAAGTGTCAAAAAGTGGTAAAAAAGACAAGAGACAGCTTGGGACGTGTCCTTTATTAAAAGATAAAAAAATGTAAATGTCCAGCGATGTCTATTCATCTTCTTAATTGAAATTGAAATAAGAGTTCCCCTTAATATACATACCAGATCCAAAGGGACCCACATTTAAAGGAAAATTTCAGTTTTATTGTTTCACTTTTCTGTTTTAAATTTTTATTATCAATTAACAGAAGATTTACACAGTACGTTGCAGTCAAAATTCAAATGGTACAATGGATTTAGAACAAAATGACAGTGTTAGTGCCACACAATCTTTATAAAGCAATTTCAAGGAAAAAATACGGACGTGTCGCTCAAATCAAAGCAGAGAGTAATTGCGTAATAAAACAGTCAAAAACCCAAACAATCCGGAGTCCCCGGGGTTGGAGAAATAAGTTACTCCCAATAGAAAGAAATATAATGCACAGGGGAGTACAGGTACTGCGAGAGCAGAGTTTTCCAGGTATAGGGAAGAAAAAGGAAAAAAAAAACAGTTAGACTGGAAACAAGGATAGGAATAAAGGGGGAAATGTGAGAGGAAAGAAGAGGGAGAAGCATAGGAGAGAGAAAGGGAAATTGGTCGATCGGCCCGCACGGACCCAGGCCGTCATGCGCTGGAAGTGGTCACATCTAAAAGAGTAGCTCAGGGTTCTAAGAGATTGGGATCTAAATCAGGGGGCAAAAAATGTCGAATCCAGGGTTGCCAAACCCTATGAAATCGGGGCATACGGTCTAAAATTTTCGCTTCTATCTTGCAATGGATCATGGCCTGTGTGACCCTGTTTTTAAGTTCCGCTACAGAGAGTGTCGGAGTCTTCCAGGCTCTAGCAATCGTTTGTTTAGCCGCTGTGGTTAGCTTTAGAAATAGGGATAACTGACTTCGAGTGCAATTTCGGGGCGTCAGGTTAAGTAGGGCCAAAGTTGGGTCAGGTGGTAAGGGGTCCCCCAAGAGCACTGACGCCATCTGGAATGTTGTTGCCCAAAACCGTTGGACAACCCGGCACGTCCACCAGATATGGAGATGTGTGCCTGTTTCACTACAGACCCTAAAGCATGTAGCGGGGTAACTAGGGACAAATTTGGCTATTCTGGCCGGGACCAGATACCACCGCATGAGAACTTTAAAATTGGCCTCTGAGGCAATAACATTTTGGGAGGCTTTACTTGTGTTGGCCCAAATCATAGCCCATGCATCAGCATCTAGTTCTATGTTGAGGTCTGTGGACCATCTGGTGGCGTAAGGCGGGAGGGGTGCGGGGGGAGAAGTGAAGTGGGAATATAATAGAGAGATAATACCAGGGGCATGTGGGTCAGTATCACATATTTTCTCATAAGTTGACATGTAGTCATGTGCGTTATCAGGCTTGGGTAACGAATTAACAAAGTGGGCAATTTGTAGATAACGGAAACATTCCCCATTGGGAATGTGAGATTGGGTTTGTAGAATGGGGAAAGCCTTGATCCGTCCATTTTTCGTTAAGGTACAAATTCGGTCCAGGCCCACCCGAGACCACACCGCGAATCGGCCTGGTTCGGAGAAGGCCGGGGCGAATGATGGGTGCCCAAAAATGGAGAGTAAAGGTAGGTGTTGTGATTTGAGCCGAAAGGACTTGTGGGTCATGTCCCAGACTTTGAGGGAGTGTAGCGTAACCGGATTAGTGGGTTTGCCTCTCTGTGTGGGGGAGAGCCATAGGATATTAGATATGGTTATAGGGTAAGTGTCTACAGCCTCTAGACTAACCCATAACAGTATTTCCTTTTTCGCATGATATAAGGTGAGTTGGGCCAGTTGAGCTGCATAATAGTAATAGCGAAAATTTGGCACTCCTAGACCACCCCGCGTTTTGTGACGATAAAGAGTAGATTTAGAGACCCTGGGTCTGGTAGCTCCCCAAATATATTTAAATACTTTGCCCTGCACAAGGCGGTTGTAATAGGGTGGGATTTGGATCGGGAGGACCCGGTATAAATAAAGTAGTTTAGGTAGTAGCGTCATTTTGACTGCAACGATTCGACCCAGCCACGAAACACAAAGCGGTTGCCAGGTGGCCAAAAGATTAGTCAGCTTCCGCAATAGAGGGAGATAGTTGTATTGGAAAAGGTGCAAGGGGTCTTTAGTTAAGTGAATACCTAGGTATGGAATGGAGGATGTGGACCATTGGAAGGAAAAATTGTTACGGAGGAGGCTAAGCACATCTCCCGGCAGAGACACGTCCAGGGCCCTAGACTTGGCTTGATTGACTTCCAAACCTGAAATCTCTGTAAATTTTTCCAACAATTTGCATAAGTTAGGCAAAGTGGTATGGGGAGCCGTAACGAACAGAAGGGCATCATCTGCAAACATACATATTTTATGGGTTGTATTTGCTATTTCCAACCCCCTGATGTTTGGATCAGCTCTAATTAGTGCAGCCAAAGGTTCAATAGCTAACGCAAACAACAGGGGGGAGAGGGGGCAACCCTGTCTTGTTCCTCGTTGGATGGGGAAATATTCTGATCTGTGACCCGCGTACCTCACATATGCACGAGGTTGGGTGTACAGGGCCTCAATCCAGTTAAGGAAGTGAGGACCAAACCCCCAATGACGTAGTATGTACTGGAGGTAGGGCCACGATACTGTGTCAAATGCTTTACGTATGTCCAACGAGAGCAAGTGCATGGGAATTTTGCGGGTTCTAGCAATATGTTGCAATAGAACAACCCTCCGAACGTTATCGCTGGCTTGTCTCCTAGGGATGAACCCCACCTGATCTTTATGTACCAACTTCCCTATAAGTGGGTTCAGGCGAAGCGCCAGAACTTTAGCTAAAATTTTGACATCAATGTTGAGTAATGATATCAGTCTAAAGTTGGACCATAAAGTGCAATCTGAGTTTGGTTTAGGGATCATCGATATAATGGCCGTTAACGCATCCCTGCCAAGGGAATGCTGCTGAAGGAGGGAATTAAAGGAGCTGGTAAGAAGGGGGGAGAGTATGTGAGCAAATTTCTTATAATAAGTCGCCAGCAGCCCATCGGGACCGGGCCTTTTATGAGGCTTGAGGGATTTGAGAGCCGCAAGAACTTCTATATTGGAAATAGGTGCTTCAATTGACTCGCGGTCCGTGGCTGAGAGATGAGGGAGGGATATCGTATGGAGGAGAGAGTCAGCTCGAGCGCTAGAGAAAGGGGTGCCGGGTTCATATAGTTTAGCCAATCGGGTACTAAATTCTGATAAGATTTTAATAGGGTTGCTAGTCAGCCCGCCCTGTGCTAACCGAAGTTTAATAGGTTTGAAGGATCTCTCAGGTTGCCGTAGTTGCATAGCTAGGAAGGTATCGGGTTTATTTGCTTTGGAGTAGATTGTATGGGCTGATTTGCGGATTGTCTTATCTGCCTCTTCAGCTAGCAAGAGATCTAAGGCTAGTTTAGTTTTGTCTAGAGCAACTTTGTTGGCCTCTGAGGGGACGGATTGAAATAGGAGAAAATTACGTTGAAAATCACCTTCTAGCTGATGTAGCTGGGCTTGTCTATCTCTTTTGAGATGGGAAGATACCGAGATGCAGGTGCCCCGAATAACTGGCTTGTGGGCCTCCCAGAGTAAAGTAGGGGATATACCTGGTGTGTTGTTATTGGACACATAATCATTAAGAGCTATTTGGATGTCTAAACAATAAGATTGGTTAGACAGAAGGGTTTCACTCAGACACCAAGTTCTGTCTGAGTTTCGTGGGATAATGGAGGATACAGTCGTAAGCAGTGCGCAGTGATCCGACCAGGTTATCGGGTGGATGTGAGAGTGTAAGAGGGTGGGAGCAGCAGATATCGGGATAAAGATGTGGTCGATTCTCGAGAAAGATTTATGTGGATTCGAATAAAAAGTAAAATTTTTCTTTAGGGGATTACATTCCCTCCATGTGTCAATAAGCGCTGCGTGTGCGAGTTGAGCGCCCAGTCGTTTCGAGAGAGAAAAATGTTCTGGTGCATATGGGGTCCTGTCTAAATGCGGATGTAAAGCAAGGTTGGTATCCCCACATACGAACAACGCTCCTTTAGTATGCGTTTTGATTATCTGTAGTAAATGCGAAAAAAAGGGTTAGGATTCATGTTGGGGGCATAGTAGGACACGAAAGTTTAAGGGATAATGAAATATCAAATAAAAAGATGGGGGGTAAGGGGCAAGGGCAAGGATAGGGAGAAGGATAGGTGTAGGGGAGGGAGAAAATAAGAGGGAGGATGGGCTGGGGCAAGGATAGGACGACCAGGGGTATAGGTATAGGTGCATATAGCATAGGTATCATAATCTATTGTTTTTTTTGTGACCAGCTGGCTCTCAGGGAGAGATCTGACACCGAGTTGGCAACATGCTAGTTCGGGCCAAATTGCCAGCTCTTGTAAAAACAGTTAAAATGACTAAGAAATAGGACTTTGACTGTGTTGGTAGGATTAATATCCAACGTTCAGTTGTAATATACAAAAATACCAAAACAGCTGGTGATACAGTAGTTCGATATAACCGAAAAGGAAGGGAATCAGGAGGGAGGCGAGATAAGCGGTGGTGAGGGATCGGGGTATAAAGACAAACCATAAAAATTACATTGTCAACAGATAACCTATAGAGAAGCGCATCACAGAAGAATATTTGGCACCAGGTTGGAAACATGTAATAGTAATGGCGCTGAAATATATATATAAGAGTAAGGGTTAGGTAGCTGCTAGTGTATAGCTAACCATAAAAAAAAAAAGAAAAAAAGAGGAGGGGGGGGGGGGGGGAGTCAGCTCCTAATAGTAAGTCAAGGATCCCAAAGAAAAATTAGAACATCCAGGAAATGTCATGCTCATTGTCCAACAGGGACAATGGTGTGGTTAGGTTCATGGTGATAAGCAGCCCAGATCCCGAGGCAAGCCAGGGTACGGCTAAGAGGACGAGGGAAAGAAAATAAGCAACTGGACAAAGAGGTTCAGCGAGGTATAGATACCTTGGGGCTGGAAAAGCCCAAACTAGATGGACGTTTAGGCGTGCCGCGCCAAATCGAAGATGGGCCCAAGAGATCATGTTGATTTCTCCTTGGAGTGGCTCAGTTTTTAAAAAAAGTTTTTGCATTGATCCATGTCCCCTGGGGAAGGTGCCGGGTCCCCAAACACTTTTTATGACAATAACTTGAATATAAGCCTTTAAACTGAGCACTTTGATTATTCATGTCCATGTCCCATAGACTTTAACGGTGTTTCAGCGGCTTTCGAATTTGCCCTGAACACCGCATATTGTTTGGTGTTCGCAGAACATCCGAACAACCAAAGTTCGGCCCGAACTTATGCTCGGGCCGAACCATTCACCCATCGCTACTAATGCCGCGTACACACGAGCGGACTGTATGGCATACTTAGTTCGTCATACAATCCGACGGACAGTCCATCGTACTTTCCACTGAACGGACTTGACCACACACGGATGCACAAACAGTCCGTCGAAAGCTTGCGCGATGAAGTGTACAGCACGTACGACGGGACTAGAAATAGGAAGTCCAATACACAGCAAAGCACCCTTCCGCCGTGTAAATCCTTTCTGGGCATGCGCCATTCTTAGTCCGTCGAACTAGCATACTGACGACCGTACTGTCCGCTGAAACCAAAGTATGACGGACAGAATTTCGAAAAAACCGAAATTCTTAGTACGCCGGACTGCACGCTGAAAAAATCCGCTGAATCCCACACACGAGCGGATTGTCCGCTGAAATGTGTTTGGACGGACTAAGTACGCCATACAGTCTGCTCGTGTGTACGCGGCATTAGGATGAGCTTGGGCGTGTTATTTGGATATACCATATTTATCAGTGTATAACACACACAGGAGTATAACACGCACCTTCACATTAAGAGGGAAGTTTCAGAAGAAACTTACATTTTAAATAAAGAACTGTGAAGCAAAATCAATGTGCCCATCAATGCAGCCTAATCAGTGCCCATCTGCAGCCTCACCATTGCCATGAATGCAGCCCCCCCCCATTGCCTTGAATGTGGCCTCTGAATGCAGCCTCACCATTGACATGAATGAAGCATCTGAATGCAGCCCCCCCCATTACCATGTATGCAGCCCCCCCATTGCCATGAATGCAGCCTCTGAATGCAACCTCACCATTGACATGAATGCAGCCTCACCATTGACATGAATGCAGACTTACCATTTATATCAATGCAGCCTTACTATTGCCATGAATGCAGCCTCCCCATTGACATGAATGCAGCCTCACCATTGACATGAATGCACCCCCCCATTGCCATGAATGCAGCCACTGATTGCAGAATCACCATTGACATGAATGCAGCCTCTGAATTCACCCTCCCCACTGCCATGAATGCAACCTCACCATTAACATGAATGCAGCCTCTGGATGCTACCTCACATGAATGCAGCCTCACCTTTGCCATGAATGCAGTCTCACCATTGCCATGAATGCAGCCTCACCATTGCTATGAATGCAGCCTCACCATTGACATGAATGCAGCCTCTGGATGCAGCCTCACATTAATGCAGCCTCACCATTGACATGAATGCAGCCTCTGGATGCAGCCTCACATGAATGCAGCCTATCCATTGCCATGAATGCAGCCTCACCATTGCTATAAATGCAGCCTCACCATTGACATGAATGCAGCCTCTGGATGCAGCCTCACATGAATGCAGCCTCGCCATTGCTATGAATGCAGCCTCACCTTTGCCATGAATGCAGTCTCACCATTGCCATGAATGCAGCCTCACCATTGCTCTGAATGCAGACTTACCATTGCTATGAATGCAGCCTCCCCATTTACATGAATGCAGACTCGCCATTGCCATGAATGCAGCCTCACCATTGCCTGAATGCAGCCTCCCCATTGCCCTGAATGCAGACTTACCATTGCCATGAATGCAGCCTCCCCATTTACATGAATGCAGACTCATCACTGCCATAAATGCAGCCTTACCATTGCCATGAATGCAGCCTCACCATTAACATGAATTCAGCTTCACCATTGGCATGAATGCAGCCTCACCATTAACATGAATTCAGCTTCACCATTGGCATGAATGCAGCCTCTGAATGCAGCCACCCCCCTATAGACATGAATGCAGCCTCACCATTGCCATAATTGCAGCCGCACCATTGCCATGAATGCAGCCGCACCATTGCCATGAATGCAGACTCATCATTGCCATGAATGCAGAAGCACCATTGACATGAATGCAGCCTCACCATTGCCATGAATGCAGCTTCTGAATGCAGCCTCACCATTGCCATGAATGCAGTCTCTGAATGCAGCCTCACCATTGACATTAATGCAGCCTCTGAATGCCTCGCCATTTACATGAATGCAGCCTCTGAATGCAGCCTCACCATTGCCATGAATGCAGCCTCACCATTGACATGAATGCAGCCTCACCATTGCCATGAATGTAGCCTCACCATTAAAATGAATGCAGCCTCACCATTGCCATGAATGCAGCCTCCCAATGCAAACTCACCATTGCCATGAATGCAGCCTCTGAATGCAGCCTCACCATTGCCATGAATGCAGCCTCACCATTGCCATGAATGCAGCCTCACTATTGACATGAATGCAGCCTCACCATTGCCATGAATTCAGCCTCACCATTAAAATGAATGCAGCCTCACCATTTCCATGAATGCAGCCTCTGAATGCAGCTCCCCCATTGCCATGAATGCAGCCTCTGAATGCAACCTCACCATTGCCATGAATGCAGACTCACCATTAACATGAATGCAGCTTCACCATTGACATGAATGCAGCCTCTGAATGCAGCCCCCCCATTGCTATGAATGCAGCCTCACCATTGCCATGAATGCAGCCTCACCATTGCCATAAATGCAGTCTCACCATTGACATGAATGCATCCACACCATTGACATGAATGCAGCCTCTGAATGCAGCATCACCATTGCCATGAATGCAGCCTCACCATTGACATTAATGCAGCTTCTGAATGCAGCCCCCCCCCCATTGCCATGTATTCAGCCTCACCATTGCCATGAATGCAGCCTCACCATTGCCCTGAATGCAGACTTACCATTGAAACCAATGCAGCCTTACTATTGCCATGAATGCAGCCTCCGCATTGACATGAATGCACCCTCCCATTTCCATGAATGCAGCCACTGATTGCAGCCTCACCATTGACATGAATGCAGCCTTTGAATGCACCCTCACCTTTGCCATGAATGCAGTCTCACCATTGCCATGAATGCAGCCTCACCATTGCTCTGAATGCAGACTTACCATTGCTATGAATGCGGCCTCCCCATTTACATGAAGGCAGACTCGCCATTGCCATGAATGCAGCCTCACCATTGCCCTGAATGCAGCCTCACCATTGCCCTGAATGCAGACTTACCATTGCCATGAATGCAGCCTCCCCATTTACATGAATGCAGACTTACCACTGCCATGAACGCAGCCTCCCCATTTACATGAATGCAGACTCATAACTGCCATAAATGCAGCCTTACCATTGCCATGAATGCAGCCTCACCATTAACATGAATTCAGCTTCACCATTGGCATGAATACAGCCTCTGAATGCAGCCACCCCCCTATAGACATGAATGCAGCCTCACCATTGCCATGATTGCAGCCTCACCATTGACATGAATGCACCCTCCCATTTCCATGAATGCAGCCACTGATTGCAGCCTCACCATTGACATGAATGCAGCCTTTGAATGCACCCTCCCCACTGCCATGAATGCAACCTCCCCTTTAACACGAATGCAGCCTCTGGATGCTGCCTCACATGAATGCAGCCTCACCATTGACATGAATGCAGCCTCACCATTGCTATGAATGCAGCCTCACCATTGACATGAATGCAGCCTCTGGATGCAGCCTCACATTAATGCAGCCTCACCATTGACATGAATGCAGCCTCTGGATGCAGCCTCACATGAATGCAGCCTCTCCATTGCCATGAATGCAGCCTCACCATTGCTATGAATGCAGCCTCACCATTGACATGAATGCAGCCTCTGGATGCAGCCTCACATGAATGCAGCCTCGCCATAGCTATGAATGCAGCCTCACCTTTGCCATGAATGCAGTCTCACCATTGCCATGAATGCAGCCTCACCATTGCTCTGAATGCAGACTTACCATTGCTATGAATGCAGCCTCCCCATTTACATGAATGCAGACTCGCCATTGCCATGAATGCAGCCTCACCATTGCCCTGAATGCAGCCTCCCCATTGCCCTGAATGCAGACTTACCATTGCCATGAATGCAGCCTCCCCATTTACATGAATGCAGACTTATCACTGCCATGAACGCAGCCTCCCCATTTACATGAATGCAGACTCATCACTGCCATAAATGCAGCCTTACCATTGCCATGAATGCAGCCTCACCATTAACATGAATTCAGCTTCACCATTGGCATGAATGCAGCCTCTGAATGCAGCCACCCTCCTATAGACATGAATGCAGCCTCACCATTGCCATAATTGCAGCCTCACCATTGCCATGAATGCAGACTCACCATTGCCATGAATGCAGAAGCACCATTGACATGAATGCAGCCTCACCATTGCCATGAATGCAGCTTCTGAATGCAGCCTCACCATTGCCATGAATGCAGTCTCTGAATGCAGCCTCACCATTGACATTAATGCAGCCTCTGAATGCCTCGCCATTTACATGAATGCAGCCTCTGAATGCAGTCTCACCATTGCCATGAGTGCAGCCTCACCATTGACATGAATGCAGCCTCACCATTGCCATGAATGTAGCCTCACCATTAAAATTAATGCAGCCTCACCATTGCCATGAATGCAGCTTCTCAATGAAACCTCACCATTGCCATGAATGCAGCCTCTGAATGCAGCCTCACCATTGCCATGAATGCAGCCTCACCATTGACATGAATGCAGACTCACCATTGCCATGAATGCAGCCTCACCATTAAAATGAATGCAGCCTCACCATTTCCATGAATGCAGCCTCTGAATGCAGCCCCCCCATTGCCATGAATGCAGCCTCTGAATGCAGCCTCACCATTGACATTAATGCAGCCTCTGAATGCAGCCTTCCCATTGCCATGAATGCAGGCTCACCATTAACATGAATGCAGCTTCACCATTGACATGAATGCAGTCTCTGAATGCAGCTCCCCCATTGCCATGAATGCAGCCTCACCATTGACACAAATGCAGCCTCTGAATGCAGCATTTCCATTGCCATGAATGCAGACTCACCATTAACATGAATGCAGCTTCACCATTGACATGAATGCAGCCTCTGAATGCAGCCCCCCCCCCCATTGCTATGAATGCAGCCTCACCATTGCCATGAATGCAGCCTCACCATTGCCATAAATGCAGTCTCACCATTGACATGAATGCATCCACACCATTGACATGAATGCAGCCTCTGAATGCAGCCTCAACATTGCCATGAATGCAGCCTCACCATTGCCATGAATGCAGCCTCACCATTGACATTAATGCAGCTTCTGAATGCAGCCCCCCCCCCCCCCATTGCCATGTATTCAGCCTCACCATTGCCATGAATGCAGCCTCACCATTGCCATGAATGCAGACTTACCATTGAAATCAATGCAGCCTTACTATTGCCATGAATGCAGCCTCCGCATTGACATGAATGCAGCCTCACCATTGACATGAATGCACCCTCCCATTTCCATGAATGCAGCCACTGATTGCAGCCTCACCATTGACATGAATGCAACCTTTGAATGCACCCTCCCCACTGCCATGAATGCAACCTCACCATTAACATGAATGCAGCCTCTGGATGCTGCCTCACATGAATGCAGCCTCACCATTGACATGAATGCAGCCTCACCATTGCTATGAATGCAGCCTCACCATTGACATGAATGCAGCCTCTGGATGCAGCCTCACGTGAATGCAGCCTCACCATTGACATGAATGCAGCCTCTGGATGCAGCCTCACATGAATGCAGCCTCTCCATTGCCATGAATGCAGCCTCACCATTGCTATGAATGCAGCCTCACCATTGACATGAATGCAGCCTCTGGATGCAGCCTCACATGAATGCAGCCTCGCCATTGCTATGAATGCAGCCTCACCTTTGCCATGAATGCAGTCTCACCATTGCCATGAATGCAGCCTCACCATTGCTCTGAATGCAGACTTACCATTGCTATGAATGCAGCCTCCCCATTTACATGAAGGCAGACTCGCCATTGCCATGAATGCAGCCTCACCATTGCCCTGAATGCAGCCTCCCCATTGCCCTGAATGCAGACTTACCATTGCTCTGAATGCAGCCTCCCCATTTACATGAATGCAGACTTACCACTGCCATGAACGCAGCCTCCCCATTTACATGAATGCAGACTCATAACTGCCATAAATGCAGCCTTACCATTGCCATGAATGCAGCCTCACCATTAACATGAATTCAGCTTCACCATTGGCATGAATGCAGCCTCTGAATGCAGCCACCCCCTCTATTGACATGAATGCAGCCTCACCATTGCCATGATTGCAGCCTCACCATTGACATGAATGCACCCTCCCATTTCCATGAATGCAGCCACTGATTGCAGCCTCACCATTGACATGAATGCAGCCTTTGAATGCACCCTCCCCACTGCCATGAATGCAACCTCGCCATTAACACGAATGCAGCCTCTGGATGCTGCCTCACATGAATGCAGCCTCATCATTGACATGAATGCAGCCTCACCATTGCTATGAATGCAGCCTCACCATTGACATGAAGGCAGACTCGCCATTGCCATGAATGCAGCCTCACCATTGCCCTGAATGCAGCCTCCCCATTGCCCTGAATGCATACTTACCATTGCCATGAATGCAGCCTCCCCATTTACATAAATGCAGACTTACCACTGCCATGAACGTAGCCTCCCCATTTACATGAATGCAGACTCATCACTGCCATAAATGCAGCCTTACCATTGCCATGAATGCAGCCTCACCATTAACATGAATTCAGCTTCACCATTGGCATGAATGCAGCCTCTGAATGCAGCCACCCCCCTATAGACATGAATGCAGCCTCACCATTGCCATGAATGCAGACTCACCATTGCCATGAATGCAGAAGCACCATTGACATGAATGCAGCCTCACCATTGCCACAAACGCAGCCTCTGAATGCAGCCTCACCATTGCCATGAATGCAGTCTCTGAATGCAGCCTCACCATTGACATTAATGCAGCCTCTGAATGCCTCACCGTTTACATGAATGCAGCCTCTGAATGCAGCCTCACCATTGCCATGAATGCAGCCTCACCATTGGCATGAATGCAGCCTCACCATTGCCATTAATGTAGCCTCACCATTAAAATGAATGCATCTTCACCATTGCCATGAATGCAGCCTCTGAATGCAACCTCACCATTGCCATGAATGCAGCCTCTGAATGCAGCCTCACCATTGACATGAATGCAGCCTCACCATTGCCATGAATGCAGCCTCAGCATTAAAATGAATGCAGCCTCACTATTTCCATGAATGCAGCCTCTGAATGCAGCTCCCCCATTGCCATGAATGCAGCCTCTGAATGCAGCCTCACCATTGACATTAATGCAGCCTCTGAATGCAGCCTTCCCATTGCCATGAATGCAGACTCACCATTAACATGAATGCAGCTTCACCATTGACATGAATGCAGTCTCTTAATGCAGCTCCCCCATTGCCATGAATGCAGCCTCACCATTGACACAAATGCAGCCTCTGAATGCAGCCTTTCCATTGCCATGAATGCAGACTTACCATTAACATGAATGCAGCTTCACCATTGACATGAATGCAGCCTCTGAATGCAGCTCCCCCATTGCTATGAATGCAGCCTCACCATTGCCATGAATGCAGCCTCACCATTGCCATAAATGCAGTCTCACCATTGACATGGATGCATCCACACCATTGACATGAATGCAGCCTCTGAATGCAGCCTCAACATTGCCATGAATGCAGCCTCACCATTGCCATGAATGCAGCCTCACCATTGACATTAATGCAGCCTCTGAATGCAGCCCCCCCCCCCCCCATTTCCATGCATGCAGCCTCACCATTGCCATGAATGCAGCCTCACCATTGCCCTGAATGCAGACTTAGCATTGAAATCAATGCAGCCTTACTATTGCCATGAATGCAGCCTCCCCATTGACATGAATGCAGCCTCACCATTGACATGAATGCAGCCTCTGGATGCTGCCTCGCATGAATGCAGCCTCACCATTGACATGAATACGCCCTCCCATTTCCATGAATGCAGCCACTGATTGCAGCCTCACCATTGACATGAATGCAGCCTTTGAATGCACCCTCCCCACTGCCATGAATGCAACCTCACCATTAACATGAATGCAGCCTCTGGATGCTGCCTCACATGAATGCAGCCTCACTATTAACATGAATGCAGCCTCACCATTGCTATGAATGCAGCCTCACCATTGACATGAATGCAGCCTCTGGATCCAGCCTCACATGAATGCAGCCTCGCCATTGACATGAATGCAGCCTCTGGATGCAGCCTCACATGAATGCAGCCTATCCATTGCCATGAATGCAGCCTCACCATTGCTATGAATGCAGCCTCACCATTGACATGAATGCAGCCTCTGGATGCAGCCTCACATGAATGCAGCCTCGCCATTGCTATGAATGCAGCCTCACCTTTGCCATGAATGCAGTCTCACCATTGCCATGAATGCAGCCTCACCATTGCTCTGAATGCAGACTTACCATTGCTATGAATGCAGCCTCCCCATTTACATGAATGCAGACTCGCCATTGCCATGAATGCAGCCTCACCATTGCCCTGAATGCAGCCTCCCCATTGCCCTGAATGCAGACTTACCATTGCCATGAATGCAGCCTCCCCATTTACAGTGGTGTGAAAAAGTGTTTGCCCCCTTCCTCATTTCCTGTTCCTTTGCATGTTTGTCACACTTAAGTGTTTCGGAACATCAAACCAATTTAAACAATAGTCAAGGACAACACAAGTAAACACAAAATGCAATTTGTAAATGAAGGTGTTTATTATTAAAGGTGAAAAAAAATCCAAACCATCATGGCCCTGTGTGAAAAAGTGATTGCCCCCTAAACCTAATAACTGGTTGGGCCACCCTTAGCAGCAACAACTGCAACCAAGCGTTTGCGATAACGTGCAATGAGGCTTTTACAGCTTCCTGGAGGAATTTTGGCCCACTCATCTTTTCAGAATTGTCCTAATTCAGTTACATTAGAGGGTTTTCGAGCATGAACGGCCTTTTTAAGGTCATACCACAACATCTCAATAGGATTCAGGTCAGGACTTTGGCTAGGCCACTCCAAAGTCTTCATTTTGTTTTTCTTCAGCCATTCGGTGGTGGACTTGCTGGTGTGTTTAGGATCATTGTCCTGCTGCAGAACCCAAGTTCGTTTCAGCTTGAGTACACGAACAGATGGTCGGACATTCTCCTTCAGGATCTCTTGGTAGACAGCAGAATTCATAGTTCCTTTTATCACGGCAAGTCTTCCAGGTCCTGAAGCAGCAAAACAGCCCCAGACCATCACACTACCACCACCATATTTTACTGTTGGTATAATGTTCTTTTTATGAAATGCAGTGTTCCTTCTACGCCAGATATACTTGGACACACACCTTCCAAAGAGTTCCACTTTTGTCTCATCGGTCCACAGAATGTTGTCCCAAAAGTCTTGGGGATCATCAAGATGTGTTGTGGAGAAATTGAGACGAGCTTTGATGTTCTTTTTGCTCAGCAGTGGTTTTCTCCTTGGAACTCTGCCATGCAGGCCATTTTTGCCCAGTCTTTTCCTGATGGTGGAGGCATGAACGCTGACCTTAACTGAGGCAAGTGAGGCCTGCAGTTCCTTGGACGTTGTTGTGGGGTCTTTTGTGACCTCTTGGATGAGGCGTCGCTGCGCTCTTGGGGTAATTTTGGGCGGCCGGCCACTCCTGGGAAGGTTCACCACTGTTCCATGTCTTCGCCATTTGTGGATAATGGCTCTCACTGTGGTTCGCTGGATTCCCAAAGCTTTGGAAATGGCTTTATAACCCTTTCCAGACTGATAGATCTCAATTACTTTCTTTCTCAATTGTTCCTGAATTTCTTTGGGTCTCGGCATGATGTGTAGCTTTTAAGGATCTTCTGGTGGACCTTACTGTGTCAAGCAGCTCCTATTTAAGTGATGCCTTGATTGTGAACAGGTGTGGCAATAATCAGGCCTGGGTGTGGCTAGAGAAATTTAACTCAGGTGTGGACAACCACAGTTATAGTATGTTTTAACAAGGGGGGCAATCACTTTTTCACACAGGGCCATGATGGTTTGGATTTTTTTTCACCTTTAATAATAAACACCTTCATTTACAAATTGCATTTTGTGTTTACTTGTGTTGTCCTTGACTATTGTTTAAATTGGTTTGATGTTCCGAAACACTTAAGTGTGACAAACATGCAAAGGAACAGGAAATGAGGAAGGGGGCAAACACTTTTTCACACCACTGTACATGAATGCAGACTTACCACTGCCATGAACGCAGCCTCCCCATTTACATGAATGCAGACTCATCACTGCCATAAATGCAGCCTTACCATTACCATGAATACAGCCTCACCATTAACATGAATTCAGCTTCACCATTGGCATGAATGCAGCCTCTGAATGCAGCCACCCCCTATAAATGCAGCCTTACTATTGCCATGAATGCAGCCTCAACATTAACATGAATTCAGCCTCACCATTGCCATGATTGCAGCCTCACCATTGCCATGAATGCAGACTCACCATTGCCATGAATGCAGAAGCACCATTGACATGAATGCAGCCTCACCATTGCCATGAATGCAGCCTCTGAATGCAGCCTCACCATTGCCATGAATGCAGTCTCTGAATGCAGCCTCACCATTGACATTAATGCAGCCTCTGAAAGCCTCGCCATTTACATGAATACAGCCTCTGAATGCAGCCTCACCATTGCCATGAATGCAGCCTCCCCATTGACATGAATGCAGCCTCACCATTGACATTAATGTAGCCTCACCATTAAAATGAATGCAGCCTCACCATTGCCATGAATGCAGCCTCTGAATGCAACCTCACCATTGCCATGAATGCAGCCTCTGAATGCAGCCTCACTATTGCCATGAATGCAGCCTCACCATTGCCATGAATGCAGCCTCACCATTGACATGAATGCAGCCTCACCATTGCCATGAATTGCAGCCTCACCATTAAAATGAATGCAGCCTCACCATTTCCATGAATGCAGCCTCTGAATGCAGCCTTCCCATTGCCATGAATGCAGACTCACCATTAACATGAATGCAGCTTCACCATTGACATGAATGCAGCCTCTAAATGCAGCCCCCCCATTGCTATGAATGCAGCCTCACCATTGCCATGAATGCAGCCTCACCATTGCCATAAATGCAGTCTCACCATTGACATGAATGCATCCACACCATTGACATGAATGCAGCCTCTGAATGCAGCCTCACCATTGCCATGAATGCAGCCTCAACATTGACATGAATGCAGCCTCTGAATGCAGCCTCACCATTGCTGCCCATCTGCAGCCTCAGAGGAGATAGGGAGGGGGCGGGACAAGTGTCAACAGATTACATACAGGAGAATCTCCTGTTTACTCGGCCTCTTTAATACAAAGTCCCACCTCCTATGATAAACAGAACAGTCGTCCAATGCCAGCCCAGGAGACGGGACTTTCCTATTACAGAGGCCGCTGAGTAAACAGGAGATTCTCTTGTATGTAATCAGATGGCACTTGTCCCGCCCCCTCCTCCCCTCCGAGGAACGATAAACGTGGTATATATCTTTTGTGGTCCCCAATGAATCGTTGGGGGCCACAAAAGGTATATATATATATCTAATATTACATATATATATATATATATATATATATATATATATATATATATATATATATATATATATATATATATATATATATATATACAAATTACCAGTGGGGCCATATGAAACCAGAGCACGGACTTTGGACATGCCTTATCTAGGGCCTTGTCTAGATTTGTATGTATCTGCCAAGCTATAGTTGTGAGTAGGTATTTAGTCCAGGAGTGTTCTATTTTTACCCATGTCTTGATGTTTTTGATGAGAAGACAATCCATAATCCTCACAAGATGACAGTCGTAGTAATAGTGTTTGGTATTTGGAAGACCTAGACCTCCTTTGCTTTTAGGAAGACATAAAATGGTTTTCTGGATCTGTGGCCCCTTTCCTAACCAAATTAAATGGCTATGTTCATGTAACGGAACCGATCCCACACTCCGATTCAGTGCTTCCTTCAGTATACCGCTTCCTAAGTCTGAATATAGATATCATATATTCCAAGCGCTCACAAGCACAAAACAAGACGACACTTGCTTAGCTGCTCAACATAGACTGATTTATTAGAACCAAAATGACAAGTATTTATAATACAGTAGAAGACTAAAACCTAACCTAATTAGCATGAGCTAATTATCTAATCATTGACCCAGACTAGTTGTCTGAGAGATAGGACTTTTCAGGGTAAGACTTTGTCTCCTAGCTCACTGATTGACTATTCAATACACATTACCATAAACATAAACACAGGGTTAATTAGCACAAACAACAATGTGTTGAATACTCCTACAAGCCAGACTAGACTCATTTACTCAACAGACAGGTGGCTGGAGTTGATGATATTAGCATCTAACAGTTTGTGTCCCAACAGTGTGATTCAGTCTATTGCTAATATGGCAAATATATATCCAGAGTCTGTGTGTCTTGGGGGGAGGACATGGACCTGAATCCAAGTAACACCACCTCAGGGGTCCCCAGGCATACAGCTCACAAGAGCACCGTTCCCCCAAATGCGAGGCGCCATAATCGCAAGGCAAGAGGCTCGCATTCTGTCCCCTCCAACGGCCTCTGTCCCTACTAGGTCTGTCACAGTTCCTATTATAGTAATTTGAAAAATGTTCAAGGAAACTGAATAGGAAAGGTTTGAAAGATGTATAAGAAATGGGGTAATATATTTTTATGATGGCAATGCGACCTAGTCATGTTTTCCATTTTCGGAGGTCTTGATGGATTTATATAAGCAGGGGGAAAAAATTTAATTTGTAAATCTGTGATAATATCGTTGGTATTGTAAAACCTAGAAGGTCCCTATAAGGTGTAGTCTATCTGAACGTGTATTTTTCGTTTCCTGGGGAATGGTCATGATGTTAAAAGATTGCATAGCTACAGACTCATCAAAGTTTCTGAATGAATGACTTCTATTGCACTACCTATGCAAAATGAATCACCTGAGGGTGCTTTTTTCCACTGGTGTCCATCTGCGGCATAGCATAATCCTTTACCCTGTAGGGTCCCAATGTGCTTACAAACACATAAACACATTATGGCCAATTTTTAGACAGGGTCTAATTAACCTACCAGCATGTCTTTGGAGCATAGGAGGAAACCCGCACAGGGAGAACATGCAAACTACAGGCAGATGGTGTTGTGGTCAGGATTTGAACTAGCGACCCTTTTGCTACTAGGTGAAAGTGCTAACCACTACACCACTGTGCTGCCCTTCAGATCTTCAGATTTGAAATGGTTTGACAAATATTAAACTCTTTGAGTAAATTTTGGAATAGCCTAATGAAGATCTTATATGAAAAACAACATATTATCCACATATGCAGTTACTTTGTATGAGTTTTCATCAATATAAAGGCCTATAGCCCCCATTCACACCGGTGGGACTTGTCATGCAATTTGACTGATCAAATCAAAATGTTCCCAATTTTTACTGACGGTCTACTGACTAGAATGGTACCAGCTGATGGGAGAAAAGCCAATGTAGCACCAATATTTAAAAAAGGCCCAAAATACATCCCTGGGAATTACAGACCAGTTATGCCGCGTACACACGATCAGAATTCTCGTCGGAAAAGCCTTGGATGGTTTTTCCGACGGAATTCCGCTCAAGCTTGTCTTGCCTACGCACGGTCACACCAAATTCCGACAAAGAACGCGGTGATGTACAACACTACGATGAGCCGAGAAAATTAAGTTTGATGCTTCCGAGCAAGCATCAAATTGTTTCCGAGCGTGCGTCAGAAATTTTGTCCGTCGGAATTGCCACAGACGATCGGCAACATGCTCTCAATCTTTTGCTGGCAGGAATTCCTCCAGCAAAAGTCCGATGGAGCATACACACGGTCACATTTTCAGATCAAAAACTCACATCGGTCTTTTGCTGGCGGAATTTCTGATCGTGTGTATGTGGCATTAGCCTAACATCAATAGTATGTAAGCTCTTGGAGGGGATGATAAGGGACTATATACAAGATTTTAGTAATGAGAACAGTATAATTAGCAGCACTCAGCATGGATTCATGAAGAATCGTTCTTGCCAAACCAATCTATTAACCTTCTATGAGGAGGTGAGTTGCCATCTAGATAAAGGAAGGCCCGTAGACATGGCGTATCTGGATAAAGCAAGGCCCGCAGACATGGTGTATCTGAATAAAGGAAGGCCTGTAGACGTGGTGCATCTAGATAAAGGAAGGCCTGTAGACGTGATGTATCTGGATAAAAGAAGGCCTGTAGACGTAATGTATCTGGATAAAGGAAGGCCCGTAGACGTGGTGTATCTGGATAAAGGAAGGCCTGTAGATGTGGTATATCTAGATAAAGGAAGGCCCATAGACGTGGTGTATCTAGATAAAGGAAGGCCCGTAGACATGGTGTATCTAGATAAAGGAAGGCCTGTAGACGTGATGTATCTGGATAAAAGAAGGCCTGTAGATGTGGTGTATCTGGATAAAGGAAGGCCAGTAGACGTGGTGTATCTAGATAAAGGAAGGCCTGTAGATGTGGTATATCTAGATAAAGGAAGGCCCATAGACGTGGTGTATCTAGATAAAGGAAGGCCCGTAGACGTGGTGTATCTGGATAAAGGAAGGCCCGTAGACGTGGTGTATCTAGATAAAGGAAGGCCTGTAGACGTGATGTATCTGGATAAAGGAAGGCCAGTAGACGTGGTGTATCTAGATAAAGGAAGGCCCGTAGACGTGGTGTATCTAGATAAAGGAAGGCCCGTAAACATGGTGTATCTAGATAAAGGAAGGCCCGTAAACATGGTGTATCTAGATAAAGGAAGGCCCGTAGACGAGGTTTATCTAGATAAAGGAAGGCCCGTAGACATGGTGTATCTGGATAAAGGAAGGCCCGTAGACGTGGTGTATCTAGATAAAGGAAGGCCCGTAGATGTGGTGTATCTAGATAAAGGAAGGCCCGCAGACGTGGTGTATCTAGATAAAGGAAGGCCCACAGAAGTGGTGTATCTGGATTTTGCAAAAGCATTTGACACAGTTCCCCATAAACGTTTACTGTACAAAATAAGGTCCGTTGGCATGGATCATAGGGTGAGTACATGGATTGAAAACTGGCCACAAGGGTGAGTTTAGAGGGACAAAATTTGTCCTCTAAGGAAGGTGTGGCTGGGGGCGGGGTTTGGGTGTGGCTGGGGCGGGGTTTGGGTGGGGTTGGGGCAGAGATTTGGACAGAGACGGTGAGTTCCTGTACCTTTTCTCTGATGAAAAAAAGCCCTGCATCTGAGTACCCGAGTACCTGTCACAGCCCATCTGAGTACCTGTCACAGTCCATCTGAGTACCTGTCACAGTCCATCTGAGTACCTGTCACAGTCCATCTGAGTACCTGAGAGGAGAACTAGGAGGGGATTGTGATGAGAGGAGAGCTGGGAGGGGATTTGTGATGAGAGGAAAACTAGGAGGGGATTTGTGATGAGAGGATAACTAGGAGTGGATTTGTGATGAGATGAGAGCTAGGAGGGGCTTTGTGATGAGAGGAGAACTAGGAGGGGCTTTGTGATGAGAGGAGAGCTGAGGAGCTTTGTGATGAGAGGAAGCTAGGAGAGGCTTTGTGATGAGAGGAAAGCTGAGGGGCTTTGTGATGAGAGGAGAGCTAGGAGGGGATTTGTGATGAGAGGAGAGCTAGGAGAGGCTTTGTGATGAGAGGAGAGCTAGGAGGGAATTTGTGATGAGAGGAGAGCTAGGAGGGGCTTTGTGATGAGAGGAGAGCTAGGAGGGGATTTGTGATGAGAGGAGAGCTAGGAGGGGCTTTGTGATGAGAGGAGAGCTAGGAGGGAACTTGTGATGAGAGGAGAGCTAGGAGGGGCTTTGTGATGAGAGGAGAGCTAGGAGGGGCTTTGTGATGAGAGGAGAACTAGGAGGGGATTTGTGATGAGAGGAGAGCTAGGAGGGGCTTTGTGATGAGAGGAGAGCTAGGAGGGGCTTTGTGATGAGAGGAGAGCTGAGGAGATTTGTGATGAGAGGAGAGCTGAGGAGATTTGTGATGAGAGGAGAGCTAGGAGGGGCTTTGTGATGAGAGGAGAGCTAGGAGGGACTTTGTGATGAGAGGAGAGCTGAGGGGCTTTGTGATGAGAGGAAAGCTAGGAGGGAATTTGTGATGAGAGGAGAGCTGAGGGGCTTTGTGATGAGAGGAAAGCTAGGAGGGAATTTGTGATGAGAGGATAACTAGGAGTGGATTTGTGATGAGAGGAGAGCTAGGAGGGGCTTTGTGATGAGAGGAGAGCTAGGAGGGAACTTGTGATGAGAGGAGAGCTGAGGGGCTTTGTGATGAGAGGAGAGCTAGGAGGGGCTTTGTGATGAGAGGAGAACTAGGAGGGGATTTGTGATGAGAGGAGAGCTAGGAGGGGCTTTGTGATGAGAGGAGAGCTAGGAGGGGCTTTGTGATGAGAGGAGAGCTAGGAGGGGCTTTGTGATGAGAGGAGAGCTGAGGAGATTTGTGATGAGAGGAGAGCTGAGGAGATTTGTGATGAGAGGAGAGCTAGGAGGGGCTTTGTGATGAGAGGAGAGCTGAGGGGCTTTGTGATGAGAGGAGAGCTGAGGGGCTTTGTGATGAGAGGAGAGCTGAGGGGCTTTGTGATGAGAGGAAAGCTAGGAGGGAATTTTTGATGAGAGGAGAGCTGAGGGGCTTTGTGATGAGAGGAAAGCTAGGAGGGGATTTGTAATGAGAGGAGAGCTGAGGGGCTTTGTGATGAGAGGAAAGCTAGGAGGGAATTTGTGATGAGAGGATAACTAGGAGGGGCTTTGTGATGAGAGGAGAGCTAGGAGGGGCTTTGTGATGAGAGGAGAGCTAGGAGGGGCTTTGTGATGAGAGGAGAGCTAGGAGGGGCTTTGTGATGAGAGGAGAACTAGGAGGGGCTTTGTGATGAGAGGAAAACTAGGAGGGGCTTTGTGATGAGAGGAGAGCTAGGAGGGAATTTGTGATGAGAGGAGAGCTAGGAGGGAATTTGTGATGAGAGGAGAGCTGAGGGGCTTTGTGATGAGAGGAGAGCTGAGGGGCTTTGTGATGAGAGGAAAGCTAGGAGGGGATTTGTGATGAGAGGAGAGCTAGGAGGGAATTTGTGATGAGAGGAGAGCTGAGGGGCTTTGTGATGAGAGGAAAGCTAGGAGGGAACTTGTGATGAGAGGAGAGCTGAGGGGCTTTGTGATGAGAGGAGAGCTAGGAGGGGCTTTGTGATGAGAGGAGAGCTAGGAGGGGCTTTGTGATGAGAGGAGAGCTGAGGGGCTTTGTGATGAGAGGAAAGCTAGGAGGGAATTTGTGATGAGAGGAGAGCTGAGGGGCTTTGTGATGAGAGGAAAGCTAGGAGGGAATTTGTGATGAGAGGATAACTAGGAGTGGATTTGTGATGAGAGGAGAGCTAGGAGGGGCTTTGTGATGAGAGGAGAGCTAGGAGGGGCTTTGTGATGAGAGGAGAGCTGAGGGGCTTTGTGATGAGAGGAAAGCTAGGAGGGGATTTGTGATGAGAGGAGAGCTAGGAGGGAATTTGTGATAAGAGGAGAGCTAGGGGGGCTTTGTGATGAGAGGAGAACTAGGAGGAGCTTTGTGATGAGAGGAGAGCTAGGAGGGGCTTTGTGATGAGAGGAAAACTAGGAGGGGCTTTGTGATGAGAGGAGAGCTAGGAGGGGCTTTGTGATGAGAGGAGAGCTAGGAGGGGCTTTGTGATGAGAGGAGAGCTAGGAGGGGCTTTGTGATGAGAGGAGAGCTAGGAGGGGCTTTGTGATGAGAGGAGAACTAGGAGGGGCTTTGTGATGAGAGGAAAACTAGGAGGGGCTTTGTGATGAGAGGAGAGCTGAGGGGCTTTGTGATGAGAGGAAAACTAGGAGGGGATTTGTGATGAGAGGAGAGCTGAGGGGCTTTGTGATGAGAGGAAAGCTAGGAGGGAACTTGTGATGAGAGGAGAGCTGAGGGGCTTTGTGATGAGAGGAGAGCTAGGAGGGGCTTTGTGATGAGAGGAGAACTAGGAGGGGATTTGTGATGAGAGGAGAGCTAGGAGGGGCTTTGTGATGAGAGGAGAGCTGAGGAGATTTGTGATGAGAGGAGAGCTGAGGAGATTTGTGATGAGAGGAGAGCTGAGGAGATTTGTGATGAGAGGAGAATTAGGAGGGGCTTTGTGATGAGAGGAAAGATAGGAGGGGCTTTGTGATGAGAGGAGAGCTAGGAGGGGCTTTGTGATGAGAGGAGAACTAGGAGGGGATTTGTGATGAGAGGAGAGCTAGGAGGCGCTTTGTGATGAGAGGAGAACTAGGAGGGGATTTGTGATGAGAGGAGAGCTAGGAGGGGCTTTGTGATGAGAGGAGAGCTAAGGGGATTTGTGATGAGAGGAGAGCTAAAGGGATTTGTGATGAGAGGAGAGCTACGAGGGGCTTTGTGATGAGAGGAGAGCTAGGAGGGGCTCTGTGATGAGAGGAGAGCTGAGGGGCTTTGTGATGAGAGGAGAGCTAGGAGAGGCTTTGTGATGAGAGGAGAGGTAGGCGGGGCTTTGTGATGAGAGGAGAGCTGAGGGGCTTTGTGATGAGAGGAGAGCTAGGAGGGGCTTTGTGATGAGAGGAGAGCTAGGAGAGGCTTTGTGATGAGAGGAGAGCTAGGAGGCGCTTTGTAATGAGAGGAGAACTAGGAGGGGATTTGTGATGAGAGAAGAACTAGAAGGTGCTTTGTGATGAGAGGAGAACTAGAAGGGACTTTGTGATGAGAAGAGAGCTAGGAAGGGCTTTTGTGATGAGAGGAAAGCTAGGAGGGGCTTTGTGATGAGAGGAGAACTAGGAGGGGCTTTGTGATGAGAAGAGAGCTAGGAGGGGCTTTGTGATGAGAGGAGAGCTAGGAGGGGGGTTGTGTTGAGGAGAGCTGGATTTTGGGGAATTTTCCTTATGTGATACACAGTTCTAAGCCTTGACTCACTATAATTTTTGGTGCCGTTGCAAAATTTGTCCTCTAAGGAAGGTGTGGCTGGGGGCGGGGTTTGGGTGTGGCTGGGGGCAGGGTTTGGGTGGGGTTGGGGCAGAGAATTGGACAGAGAGGGTGAGTTCCTGTACCTTTTCTCTGAGGAAAAAAAGCCCTGCATCAGAGTACCCGAGTACCTGTCACAGTCCATCTGAGTACCCGAGTACCTGTCACAGTCCATCTGAGTACCCGAGTACCTGTCACAGTCCATCTGAGTACCTGTCACAGTCCATCTGAGTCCCTGAGTACCTGTCACCGCCCTTCAGAGTACCCGAGTACCTGCCACCAGGCCATCAGAGTACCCGAGTACCTGTCACCAGGCCATCAGAGTACCCGAGTACCTGTCACCAGGCCATCAGAGTACTCGAGTACCTGTCACCAGGCCATCAGAGTACTCGAGTACCTGTCACCAGGCTATCAGAGTACTCGAGTACCTGTCTGCAGCTCATCAAGTTACTCGAGTACCTGTCTGCAGCTCATCAAGTTACCCGAGTACCTGTCTTCAGCCCATCAGAGTACCCGAGTACCTATCTGCAGCCCATGCCTCATAGAATATACACTGGGGTGTCTGCTTTAAAAAATGGGGTCATTTTTTGGGGTAATTCCATTTTCCTGGTGCTCCAGGACCTTCAAAAGTGTGACAGCTAGGAATGAAATGAGATGTGTAATTTATGCTCCTAGAACGCCTGAATGTACTACTTCAATATTGGGCCTCTGTATGTGGCCAGGCTGTGTAAAAGTCTCACACATGTGGTACCACAATACTCGGGAGGAGTAGCAGAATGTGTTTTGGGGTGTAATTTTTGCTATATACATGCTATGTGTTAGAAATATCTTATAAATTGAGAACTTTGTGTAAAAAAAAATGTGTTTTCATTTTTTTTCCACATTTTCCAAAAACTTCTGGAAAAAAATGAACTGTTCAAAAGATTAATTATACCTCATATATTATACTTTGGGGTGTTTTCTTTCCAAAATTGGGTAATTTTGTGGGCAATTCTATTGTCCTGGTGCTCCAGGGCCTTCAAAAATGTAATAGGTGGTTGAGAAATGACGTGTAATTTATGCTCCTAGAAAGCCTGAAGATACTACTTCAATGTTGGTCCTTTGCATGTGGCCAGGCTGTGTAAAAGTCTCATACATGTGGTATCGCCATACTCAGGAAGAGTGGCAGAATGTATTTTGGGGTGTAATTTGTTGTATGCATATGCTGTGTGTGAGAAATAACCTGATAATATGACAATTTTGTAAAAAAAAATCTTCATTTTACAAAGAACTGTGGGAAAAAATTACAACTTAAAAAAAAAACTCACCATGCTACTTACTTAATACCTTGGAATGTCTACTTTATAAAAAGGGGTCATTTGGGGGGTATTTGTACTTTCCTTACTTGTTAGTGTCTCAAGAAATTAGATACACCTGATGTACTGAAGGCCTGATCAGAAGTCATCAATTTTCAGTGATTGGCACCATAAATTGTAGGCTCTACAACTTTCACAAAGACCAAATAATAAATACTAATCTGGTTTATTTTTTTACCAAATATATGTAGCAGTATACATTTTGGCCCAAATTTATGAAGAAGTGCACTGTATTGAGGTGGTTAATGAAGAAAAATGTAAAATAATGCATTTGGGTGGCAAAAATCTGAATGCAATCTATACACTGGGGGGAGAACCTCTGGGGGGATCTAGGATGGAAAAGGACCTGGGGGTCCTAGTCGAGGATAGGCTCAGCAATGGTATGCAATGCCAAGCTGCTGCTAATAGAGCAGAATAGGGTCTGGAGGATATTAGTTATGAGGAAAGGTTGTGAGCAACTGAATTTATTCTCTCTGGAGAAGAGACGCCTGAGAGGGGATATGATTTCAATATATAAATACCGTACTGATGACCCCACAATATATAAATACCGGACTGGTGACCCCACAATATATAAATACCATACTGGTGACCCCACAATATATAAATACCGTACTGGTGACCCCACAATATATAAATACCATACTGGTGACCCCACAATATATAAATACCGGACTGGTGACCCCACAATATATAAATACCATACTGGTGACCCCACAATATATAAATACCGGACTGGTGACCCCACAATATATAAATACCATACTGGTGACCCCACAATATATAAATACCGGACTGGTGACCCCACAATATATAAATACCATACTGGTGACCCCACAATATATAAATACCGGACTGGTGACCCCACAATATATAAATACCATACTGGTGACCCCACAATATATAAATACCGGACTGGTGACCCCACAATATATAAATACCATACTGGTGACCCCACAATATATAAATACCGGACTGGTGACCCCACAATATATAAATACCATACTGGTGACCCCACAATATATAAATACCGTACTGGTGACCCCACAATATATAAATACCGGACTGGTGACCCCACAATATATAAATACCGGACTGGTGACCCCACAATATATAAATACCATACTGGTGACCCCACAATATATAAATACCGTACTGGTGACCCCACAATATATAAATACCATACTGGTGACCCCACAATATATAAATACCATACTGGTGACCCCACAATATATAAATACCGTACTGGTGACCCCACAATATATAAATACCATACTGGTGACCCCACAATATATAAATACCGGACTGGTGACCCCACAATATATAAATACCATACTGGTGACCCCACAATATATAAATACCGTACTGGTGACCCCACAATATATAAATACCATACTGGTGACCCCACAATAGGGATAAAACTTTTGTTGCAGAAGGGAGTTAACCACTTGCCGACCGCCGCACGACGATGTACGTCCATTTTTTGAAGAGGGATATCTTGGTAACGGCAGCAGCTGCTGCCACAACCGAGATATCCATCTCTTCAGGCGGAGGTCGGCTGTACGATAACGGTGGTCTCCGTGGCGGATTCGCCGCGAGATCACCGCTATCGGCGGCGGGAGAGGTACCACCCCCCCTCCCGCCGCCCTCCCGCACCTTTCGCTGCTTACCGGAGCCGTCGGTAGCGGCGGAGGCGATCGGGTCCTTCCGTCTGCTGGGCATAGAGACAAGTGAGGCTAAGATGGCCCCCACTCGTCTCTATACCATAGGACGGCGGAAGCGACGTCAAAACGTCACTTCCGCCCATACCTCTTAAAGGTATATATTTTTTTTAAATGTCAGATTTTCTTTTTTTTTTTTTTTGTTGCATTGTAGCCCAAATATGAGATCTGAGGACCTTTTGACCCCAGATCTCATATTTAAGAGGACCTGTCATGCTTTTTTTCTATTACAAGGGATGTTTACATTCCTTGTAATAGGAATAAAAGTGATCCATTTTTTTTTTTTTTTTTTTTTAAAGTATAAAAATAAATTAAAATAAATAAGAAAAAAAAAAAAAACCCGTTACAACGAGCTTGCGCACAGAAGCGAGCACATACGTGAGTAGCGCCCGCATATGAAAACGGTGGTCAAACCACATATGTGAGGTATCGCCGCGATCGGTAGAGCGAGAGCAATAATTCTAGCCCTAGACTTCCTCTGTAACGCAAAAAATGCAACCTGTAGAATTTTTTAAATGTCGCTTATGGAGATTTTTGAGGCTAAAATTTTGACGCCATTCCACGAGCGGGCGCAATTTTGAAGCGTGACATGTTGGGTATCAATTTACTCGGCATACCATTATCTTTCACAGTATAAAAAAAAATTGGGCTAATTTTACTGTTGTCTTATTTTTTTATTCAAAAAAGTGAATTTTTTCCAAAAAAAGTGCGCTTCTAAGACCGCTGCGCAAATACGGTGTGAAAAAAAGTATTTCAATGACCGCCATTTTATTCTCTAGGGTGTTAGAAAAAAAACAATATAAAATGTTTGGGGGTTCTAAGTAATTTTCTAGCAAAAAAAACTGTTTTAAACATGGAAACACCAAGTCCGAAAAAGAGGCCTGGTCCTTAAGTGGTTAAACAAGACTCGTGGCCACTCATTAAAATTAGAAGGAAAGAGGTTTGACCTTAAACTATGTAGAGGGTTCTTTACTGTAAGAGCAGCAAGGATGTGGAATTCCCTTCCACAGGTGGCGGTCTCAGCGTTGGGCATTGATAGTTTGAAGAAACTATTAGATAAGCACCTGAACGACTGCAACATACAGGCATATACAATGTAATACTGACATATAATCACACACATAGGTTGGACTTGATGGACTTTTTCCGACCTCACCTACTATGTAACTATGTAGAGTCGCACAAATCGCACCCTATTTCTGGCTATGGACCTGTTCATATCAGTGCCACACCGACTTTGAAAAGGTTCCAGCATTATTTTTGGTGATTTCGTGTGTGACTGGCATTACTCATCTGTGCATGAAGTTACACAGATTTCGGCAAGATATAGGCAAGCCGTACATGAAATCGCACTGACATGATTTCAAAGCCGCATTTGGTGTGAAGCGGGACCTAATGTCAGGGTGTGCCCTGATTATTCTCCCGTGTCTAGTCCCATTATTTTTTACTAAAACCTTCAAACAAGATTTTGTTTACTTTGACTTTTTTAATTCACTATGGTGTAGGGCAGGGATATGCAATTAGCGGACCTCCAGCTGTTGCAGAACTACAAGTCCCATCATGCCTCTGCCTCTGGGTGTCATGCTTGTGGCTGTCAGAGTCTTGCTATGCATCATGGGACTTGTAGTTCTACAACAGCTGGAGGTTCACTAATTGCATATCCCTGGTGTAGGGTATATCGCTCCAATCCAAGACATCACACCTTCCTGCCCATCAATATTATTTAAGACCTCAAACATGCAATCCAATCCCACACTATCCTGTCAAAGGCTTTCTCCTCATCATTCGATAGAGGGACTGAATACAGTTGTGTGAAAAAGTATTGCCCCCCCCCCCCCCCCCCCCATCATCAAACAAATTTAAATATTAGTCAAAGATAACCCAAGTGAACACAAAATGCAGTTTTTAAAGGAAGCTTTTTATTATTAAGGGAAAACAAAACCCAAACCCACATGGCCCTGTGTGAAAAAAGTGTTTTTAAAACATAACTTAACACTGGTTTACCACACCTGAGTTCAATTTCTCTAGCCACACCCAGGCCTGATTACTGCCACACCTGTTCACAGTCAAGAAATCACTTAAATAAGACCTGCCTGACAAAGTGAAGTAGACCAAACGACCCTCAAAAGCTACACATCATGCCGAGATCCAAAGAAATTCAGGAACAAATGAGAAAGAAAGTAATTGAGATCTATCAGTCTGGAAAGGGTTATAAAGCCATTTCCAAAGCTTTGGGAATCCAGCGAACCACAGTGAGAGCCATTATCCACAAATGGTGAACACACGGAACAGTGGTGACCCTTCCCAGGATTGGGCGGCCAACCAAAATTACCCCAAGAGCTCAGCGACCACTCATCCAAGAGGTCACAAAAGACCCCACAACAACGTCCAAAGAACTGCAGGCCTCACTTGCCTCAGGTCAGGTCAGTGTTCATGACTCCACTATAAGAAAGAGACTGGCCAAAAATGGCCTGCATGGCAGAGCTCCAAGATAAAGAACGCTGCTGAGCAAAAAGAACATAAAAGCTCGTCTCCGTTATGCCAAAAAACATCTTGATGATCCCCAAGACTTTTGGGAAAATACTCTGTGGACTGACGAGACAAAAGTTGAACCTTTTGGAAGGTGTGTGTCCCATTACATCTGGCGTAAAAGTAACACTGAATTTCAGAAAAAGAACATTATACCAACAGTAAAATATGGTGGTGGTAGTGTGATGGTCTGGGGCTGTTTTGCTGCTTCAGGACCTGAAAGTCTTCCTGTGATAAATGGAACCAAGAATTCTGCTGTCTACCAAAAAAATCCTGAAGGATAATGTGCGGTCATCTGTTCGTGAACCTCAAGCTGAAGCGAACTTGGGTTCTGCAGCAGGATAATGATTGAAAACACACCAGAAAGTCCACCTTTGAATGGCTGAAGAAAGACAAAATGAATACTTTGGAGTGGCCTAGTCAAAGTCCTGACCTGAACATATTGAGATGCTGTGGCACGGCCTTAAAAATGTAATTCATGCTCGAAAAACCTTCCAATGTGGCTGAATTACAACCATTCTGCAAAGATGAGTGGACCAGAATTCCTGCACAGCGCTGTAACAGACTCATTGCAAGTTATCACCAAAGCTCGATTGCAGTTCTTGCTGCTAAGGGTGGCCCAACCAGTTATTAGATTTAGGTAGCAAACACTTTTTTCACAGAGGGCCTTTGGATTTAGTTTTCCCTTAATAAAAACCTTCCTTTAAAAACTGCATGTTGTGTTTACTTGTTTTATCTTTGATTAATATTTTAATTTGTTTGATGATCTAAAAAAATCCAAGTGTGACAAACGTGCAAAACAATGAAAAATCAGGAAGGGGGCCAATACTTTTACACACAACTGTATATTCTCTACTCTTGTGCCCATATAATAGCGCTGTGAGTAGCCGGAGCAGCGATGACATCCCTCCCGCGCATGCGCACGGGAGCAGCCACTAACGCCATATCACCGTTAGCAGCAGCATGCTCAGTGCGCCTGCGCGTCCCTGTCTATGGCGCATGCACCGTAGACAGTGGTGCCTGTCTTCTTGCAAATATCTCCTAAACCGTGTAGGTTTAGGATATATTTCATGGACCTACATTTAACCACTTCAGCCCCGGACCATTTTGCTGGCTTAAGACCAGACCACTTTTTGAGATTCGGCACTGCGTCGCTTTAACTGACAATTGCGCGGTCGTGCGACGTGGCTCCCAAACAAAATTGACGTCCTTTTTTCCCACAAATAGAGCTTTCTTTTGGTGGTATTTGATAACCCCTGCGGTTTTTATTTTTTGCGCTATAAACAAAAATAGAGCGACAATTTTGAAAAAAAAAAACATTATTTTTTACTTTTTGTTATAATAAATATCCCCAAAATATATTTAAAAAACATTTTTTTCCCTCAGTTTAGGCCGATACGTATTCTTCTACATATTTTGGTCAAAAAAATCGCAATAAGCGATTATTGATTGGTTTGCACAAAATTTATAGAGTTTACAAAATAGGGGATAGTTTTGTGGCATTTTTATTAATATCTTTTTTTTTTACTAGTAATGGCGGCGATCAGTGATTTTTTTTGTGACTGCGACATTATGGCGGACACATTGGACACTTTTGACACATTTTTGGGAGCATTGTCATTTATACAGCAATCAGTGCTATACAAATGCAGTGATTCCTGTGTAAATGACACTGGCAGTGAAGTGGTTAACCAGTGGGTGGCAGTGTAGGGGTTAAGTGTTCCTAGGGGCATGTTACTAACTGTGGGGGGGCTGGGCTTTGTGTTAGTGAACACTGATCTCTGCTCCAATCACATGGAGCAGAGATCAGCGTCACTTGTTGCTAGGCAGAATGGGGAGATGCTGTTTACAACGGCATCTCTTCGTTCAGCCTTCCTGTGAGACGATCGTGGGTAGCCCCGCGGCAATTGAGTCCACAGGACCCGCGACCGGACTCACGAGGGTCCCGGCCGGCATGCGAGCGCGCCACCGGCGCGCACGTGATGACAGGACGGCATATAGAAATGGACGTACCTGTACGCCAATATGCCTGCCCGTGCCATTCTGCCGACGTACAACGCCGTGCACTGGTCGGGAAGTGGTTAAGCCTTAATCTAGGCTTACCTGTAGGTCAAAGTGGTCTGTAAGGGTTTACAACCACTTTAAATTTGAGATCTGGGGGTCAAAAAGACCTCAGTATAAAAGAGAATATTCCTGCGCCTAATCAAAGAGTAATCTAATTGTTGCACCGCTGCACACACTGAAATGGGGTACTTGAACCCCAATTGGAGAAGACAAAAGGTAAAAAGGTAGTGGTGCGCGGTACTATGGTGAAGAATCTAGTTAAAACAGGTTTAATATATTCAATAGGTACTCAAAAGATTAGAAGATAAATGTAATATCGTCTCCACTACAGGTAATAAATGGAACGTAGAAAAAGAAAAGACAATATATGTATATAAAAAATATATATATATATGTATATATAGTGAGGGACCCTCACTCCTATGCGTAGTAGTATTTTGAGTGGTAGACAAATGGATAAGAAAAACAATTAATGATAAATAAGACTGGTGGTCCCAATGCGATTTTTTAGGTAGCAGAGTTGCATAAAGTGGCAGTGCTGAATATAAAGAAGGTCCGTGAAAATAACTACTACTGTATTTGTTTCAGTGACTAAAGTACAATACATAAAATAGTGGATGAAATAAAAAATATATAAAGTGAATCACCATGCGATTTGTTAAAAATGACGAAAAACGCATACAAAGTGCTAGTGCTGAACAATAAATAGATCTGAAAAGAAAATCTGCTAAGTCAAAGTATATGTGTAACAGTGTACAAAAGTAATCATTAGCTAGATAAGGCAAAAGATGTAAGTAATGCTTGCCTTGTGACTAAAGAAATCGCATATGGTGTTAAAGCCAAGGGAGGGTTAAGCAAAGTGACTCTGTGCGGGTGTCTTTATACCATAGACTTAAATATCGGTGCAGTGCACTAAATTGAATCATACAATCAAAGAAAATAAATCAAATTGTTGAATCAAAACAAAAACGCATAAACGATCCAAGTGTTGGTGAGAGGGAAACAACCCTCTAGGAATAATCCAAAACAGAAGGAAAAAGGTGCACAGTGTTTGAAGCTATAAAAAATATAAAAAACAACAATGGAACAGTAATCCTAGTTGAAATTGTCCATTCAGCTGGTGCAACAACAAGTGGCGATTAGCCCAAAATCGCATGTAACAAGACAGTCGCTTGCAGTGCTGGTGCTTAAAATATATGTGCACTATAAGGTAGAGATTTAAACAGTGATAATGGTGATGGTGGATATCTCCCACGTGGTCCTGTGTAATCAGAATATGGGTGTCCCCTTACCTTACAGCTGTAAGGTAACAGCATATGGTATATGTATCCTCAGGGTTCCTGGTGGTCCTTATCCCTCGAGGTCCTATTCACGTGTCCCTGGGTCCTGGCGTCTCCTGCCTACTGTGCCGTATTGGGCTCTGCAAGTGGTCCCTCAGCGGTACTTCAGCGTGGGGGGGGGAATTGGTGGTATACCTCGGCGGTTTTATGCAAGGGGTTAAACAGATAAGGAGGAAGGGAGCCCCATAGTATAGTATTTTTCAACAGTATTGAAATTTATTTATAAAAACAGCTTTGGTACTCACAAACAGACAGAGTTTTTGTATGGTGTATAAACGAGCCTCGAGCTCGATTGCGTCACTTCCGGCAACGTCCCGACTAGTGTTCGTCACGGTCACGTGACTTCATCATCCCCTGATGAAGTCACGTGACCGTGACGAACACTAGTCGGGACGCTACCGGAAGTGACGCAATCGAGCTCGAGGCTCGTTTATACACCATACAAAAACTCTGTCTGTTTGTGAGTACCAAAGCTGTTTTTATAAATAAATTTCAATACTGTTGAAAAATACTATACTATGGGGCTCCCTTCCTCCTTATCTGTTTAACCCCTTGCATAAAACCGCCGAGGTATACCACCAATTCCCCCCCCCACGCTGAAGTACCGCTGAGGGACCACTTGCAGAGCCCAATACGGCACAGTAGGCAGGAGACGCCAGGACCCAGGGACACGTGAATAGGACCTCGAGGGATAAGGACCACCAGGAACCCTGAGGATACATATACCATATGCTGTTACCTTACAGCTGTAAGGTAAGGGGACACCCATATTCTGATTACACAGGACCACGTGGGAGATATCCACCATCACCATTATCACTGTTTAAATCTCTACCTTATAGTGCACATATATTTTAAGCACCAGCACTGCAGGCGACTGTCTTGTTACATGCGATTTTGGGCTAATCGCCACTTGTTGTTGCACCAGCTGAATGGACAATTTCAACTAGGATTACTGTTCCATTGTTGTTTTTTATATTTTTTATAGCTTCAAACACTGTGCACCTTTTTCCTTCTGTTTTGGATTATTCCCAGAGGGTTGTTTCCCTCTCACCAACACTTGGATCGTTTATGCGTTTTTGTTTTGATTCAACAATTTGATTTATTTTCTTTGATTGTATGATTCAATTTAGTGCACTGCACCGATATTTAAGTCTATGGTATAAAGACACCCGCACAGAGTCACTTTGCTTAACCCTCCCTTGGCTTTAACACCATATGCGATTTCTTTAGTCACAAGGCAAGCATTACTTACATCTTTTGCCTTATCTAGCTAATGATTACTTTTGTACACTGTTACACATATACTTTGACTTAGCAGATTTTCTTTTCAGATCTATTTATTGTTCAGCACTAGCACTTTGTATGCGTTTTTCGTCATTTTTAACAAATCGCATGGTGATTCACTTTATATATTTTTTATTTCGTCCACTATTTTATGTATAGTACTTTAGTCACTGAAACAAATACAGTAGTAGTTATTTTCACGGACCTTCTTTATATTCAGCACTGCCACTTTATGCAACTCTGCTACCTAAAAAATCGCATTGGGACCACCAGTCTTATTTATCATTAATTGTTTTTCTTATCAAAAAGACCTCAGATCTCATATTTACACTAAGATGCAATAAAAAAAACAAAAAAAAAAACATTTTGTCATTTGAAAAAAATGTAAAAAAAAAACAAAAACAAAAAACAGGGCCCTTCAAGAGCTATGGGCGGAGGTGAAGTTTTGACATCGCTTCCGCCCTGCAATAGTATGGAGACAGGTGGAGGCCATCTTCCCCTCACTCGTCTTTATACCATACACGGAAGAGGACCAGATCGCCTCTGCCGCTGCTGACGGCTCCGGTAAGTGGCGGAGGATATCGGAGAGAGGCGGGGGGAGGGGTGGCCCTCTTCCGCCACCGATAAAAGTGATCTTGCGGTGAATCCGCCGCAGAGACCACTATTATCGGAAGCCAGACCGCTCACTGAAGAAGAGGATATCGGGGTTATGGTTAGCTAGATATCTCTCTTCAAACAGCAGACGTATATATCGGCGTGCGGCGGTCCGGAAGTGGTTAAAATCACAGAAGCAACACTTGTACTTCTGTGAGAGGCTCTCAGCACCACATTTGTTAGCAGAAGCAGAAATTTGTCATAAAAGTAACAATTTGTGTGAAGGCTCTCTGTATTTTGTTTGTGATAAGCTTTAACATTCTTGTCTAAGGTTATTTTTGATACTAGTGAATGCTTATGTTGAGCCTTCAGGGAAGGGAGTTTAAAGTAGTTGTAAACCCGTACAAACCACGTTGACCTACAGGTAAGCCTAGATTAAGGTTTACCTGTAGGTCCAAGAAATATCTCCTAAACCTACACGGTTTAAGAGATATTTGCTAAAAATACAGGCACTGAGTGCGCCGCTGTCAACGGCGATATGCCACGAGTGGCAGCTCCCGTGCGCATACGTGGGAGTGACATCATTGCGGCTTTCTTTGAATGACAGCGGCGGAGCAGCGAGACCCACCAAGAAGATGGATGCTCTGGACTACAGGGGACAGCGGTGGTTTACTTCCTCTTTAAGAGAGCTTGTTATTCCTTTTTTAATCTTCCTGGTGTAGCGCCCACCACCTTTCAGTGAGACTAATAGGTAGAAGTTAGAAGAAATTACCAGTGCCTTACTATTCCTTTGTTTAGGCCTGGATGTTTGATCTGGGTTTGGGAGCAGCAGTAGAATAGAGGGAGGGTGACCACCTGTTCTTCATCCTGGAAAACCTCCCTACGGAGGTGGGTCAGGAACTGAGGGACAGGCAGTGTATATGGCCCTGGTCCAATCATTGATTTGTTTGGGCATACATATATATTGAGGTCACATGCTTCCTGGGGGGGAGATGGGACGAGATTAAATCCAGAAAGGCTGCAAGGCGTGACCTTAAGGAACGGGCTGGAAGGCCTGGGGGTTCAGAGACCCCAGCGCTGGAAAGCCAAGGAATCCAACCGGAAAGGCCTGAGGATTCAGAGACCTCAGAGCTGGAAGGGTTTACGCTGGCAAGTTGCACAAAACCCTGGGGGACAGAACCAGGTATCACGCCCGGGATGAGCCATTGCCCAGGAAGCAGGAAATAGCTGCTAAACGGACAGAGTAGACCGGGGGCACCTGGACTTTCCTGAACTGGCCTGGGAAGAAATCGCAGGAGGCGAGAAAGACAAGTGAGGCCTGCGACTTCCAGCATTTCAACAGTACCGAAATGTATTTCAGAGGGGCATTGGCCAGTTCGCTAAGGGAAAGGGTTCTATCTACTCGTATAGAACAAGAAGAAGAGGCAGCTCATACTTTCTTGCATCATCTACACATTACACGCTTCAGCACAAGAAATAAATGTTTCCTAGTCAACTGTGGAACTGTGTCTGTGATTACTACAGAGGGGAGGAAGAAACGGGGGATAAACCAGCAGTACTGTAGTGAACTATTTTATTCGCAAGGGAGTAGTGCGCTACTGGTGAGCAATACTTTTTATCCGACTTTGTTACAAATAACAACTGCCCCGCTAGATGTACAAAGACAAGCGCTTACACCCCCAAAATTGTGTGTTTTTCTTCTGGGGACTGTGGAATTTCACTCCTATTTAGCAGCTGCTTTAAATCAGATTTTATATCAAATAAAAACCCTCTCAATATCACAAAAAATCTATAAAATGAATCAATACATCAAACGATAAATTAATCCATCAAATAGAAAGAAACAGCGCATAATACTACATTTGCAAGAAATGACTGTTAAGTGCAATAAATGATCAGATAATCCACAATGATCATGCATGAATTCATAGTATATATATATGGTCCATAAATTCAAAATCTGTATCTAATCATATAGTCCATCTCCAATATTCAATTATTATCTCTTGATGGTGAATTTCAATCTCGGAGAAATCTGACATAGTTCTTTAACCACTACAATACAGGGCACTTTCACCCCTTTCCTTCCCAGCCCAATTTTCATCTTTCATCGCTCTAGCGCTTTCAGTGACATTTGCGCGGTCATGCTACACTGTACCCAAATGAAATTTTTATCATTTCGTTCGCACAAATAGAGCTTTATTTTGGTGTTATTTATTCACGACTCCGTTTTTTTTTTTTTTTTGCGATATAAGCGCAAAAATAGCGGAAATTTGGAAAAAAAACAATATTTTCTTTTTTCTATTTGAAAAGAAATCCAATAAAATCAAATTTTGTCATAAATTTAAGCCAAAATGTATTCTGCTACATGTTTTTGGTAAAAAAAATTCCGTTAAGTGTATAATAATTGGTTTGTGTGATCACGGACATATGTACGCAAATGATCATGTACATATGTGTGCAGGTGATCACGTACATATGTGTGCAGATAATCATTGGGACATGTGATTTTAGTGGGACATATGTGGGGGACATGTTTTTATTATTAGGGACATGTGTTTTTATTGTTTGGGGACATGTATGTTTTGGGGACATGTGTGTTTTGGGGACATATGTGGGGACTGTGTTTGTACTGTGTGGTGTGTTGTGTATTACACTAGACTGATGATCAGTGAGTAAAAAGCTGTAAAAAGCAGCCCATACTCACTGATCATCAGCCGGCTGCAGCGTTCTGCTCTCCTCTCCTCAGCGGTGACTTCCGTGTGAGGAGAGGAGAGACGATTGCCTAGCAACCGGCTGTTTGTTTACATCACATGACGGCCGTGATTGGACACGGCCGTCATGTGATCAGGAGGGCCAATCACAGAGCCCTCCTGCCGATCTGAGATGTGCCATGTCCGGGTGACACGAGCACATCGGGATCGCGCCGCTGCGCGGGCACGCGCGCGCGCGATCCCGCTACTCCTGAAGGACGTTCCTGAACGTCCTATCAGGAGTAGACGGCTTCCACCCGGCCGTATATATGCATTGGCCGGGTGGGAAGTGGTTAAACTTTTGACATGTATTGCACCTTTGCCCGGAATACACCTCCACGCGTGCACGCACACACACACACAGCACACCGAAGAATCAGTATTACTCTTACCAGACTCAACTGGTTTCACAAGCCTTATTGGAAACTCTTGTTGGTTCTTAAGTCAGGTTTCCATCACCATCATATGTCAAGCCACCAGATCTCAGAGAGGGATAATCATAAAAAAACGCATATAGTGTAATTCCATCGCACAACAAAAATGCTTTATTTAATCAAAAAAACGTCAAACATTGCACTCACAAACATAAAATCTTTCAAAGCATTGGTTCTTATGTATACACAGCTTATTGGATCAGCAAGGTTGAAGGATAGTCCTACCGCCCTCAGCTGTGAATCACTCCCCGCTGATATCTCCCGGATCGGACACCTCTCCTCCTTCTCTCCTGTCAATCCTGCTGTGCTAGTATCGTATGGTTCCACACTGACGCGTTTCATCGTATTGACATCATCTGAGGGTGGAGCCATACGTTCCCATCACCTTTTTATACCTCTGGGTGAGTTTTATTAACACTTCATGGAGTACTGTCATTCCTTTTTCTGCACGCCCTTATACTCGGTATTCCGCTCTATCACTCATTAACACCAGCAGGCTATTCTAAACATATCCTAATATGTGCGATCCTCACTAGTATTGCTCCATGCCAATCGTCTACCCTCACTCTTTAGTGAGGGTCCTCTTCACCCACACTGCAAGTACTATCCCATTCAAAATAATGTTACTCTTATGAAGCAGTAGTGCAAACCACATATGTATTGTGCATCAAAACGGGGACCCTAAACGCTGTTCCTCAGTGGATAGGGTGATGGTATCCCCTGCCTCCTCGTTCATAATGGGGGACCCACCTGGCCTCATTTTCATACCCAGCTGACCGCTCTAAGTGCTGTCCCCGCACCGCTTGTCATTCAGCCTTTCCTGGGAAGCTCTAGACAAGGAGTATATATGGAGAGACCAGATGTCTATCCACAATTTAGACACGAATATGTAGAACAACAGCAGGGGGTACCAATTACTAATAGATTCGATCCTTTAAGGGATAACCTGAACACTAACTACAACCCCCCACGTCCTTTTTTAGGGAGAGGAGGGTGGAGAGGAAGATGGATACCCCGGGGGATGAGGAGGAATCTCCCTTACAACAATTATTCTCAGAGAAATGGGTTTCCTCCAAGACCTCAGCAGGGATGGTGGAATCCCCCACAAAGTCAACCCAATCTACAGCCTCCACTAAAAGCCCCCCAGCTGCAACAAGCGACTGTGTGAAAGCCGCCCCAGATATCATCTCAGATGATGGAGCCACCTCCAGAAGGAGCCCATTATACAGGAGACAAAAAAGGGGCTGCAGAGCAGGTCGGCGAATCCAAAAAAAGAAGGAGGGACCAGGATCAGTTGGAATCTATAATCTAAGTAGCAGTATATTAACACCTAAAGAATCGAATATTCTACAGTTAGGGTTAAAATGTGCCCCTAGAAAATCCATAAATAAATGTAAAGTTTATATGGATATTCATAAATATTTTTGGAAAATAAACATGAAAAAATATTTTTTAAATACAAACACTGAGAGTAGAACAGCGACACATATAGGTATAGTAGGCATTGACAGCGGTTTGAAAAATAAATCCCTGTTTAATCCATTAAACACTGCAAATCAGCATGTTGAGGTGTTTAAAAATTTAATCTTAAAAGATTTGGAAACCATAGTACCAAAATAGAATATAAACCCACATTATCTACAAGAGGGTATTAAAATGTTAGAGAGGAGGAAGGATATTATAATTAGACCAGCAGACAAGGGAGGCGGGGTTGTGATTTTAGATAAGGCATTCTATGAATCACAATTGGAAAATATGTTGTCCGATAAGGACACATATGTACAATTAAGCAAGGACCCAACTTCGTTATGAGTCACCCCCCTTGTGACATCACAGACCCAGCATACACTGGTCCATGACATCACAAGTGAGCAGGGCCATCAGGTGACATTGTCAGGTGGCTCCGCCCCTTACCTGTATAAGAACTCTCAAATGGCAGAGCCTGCTTCATGGACGGTGGAAGTTTTCTTTTCTCTCTTCTTTTTCAGGTCAACTGTGAAGAGGGGGGCATCATTGACGATGGATTTACATTGGGGGGACATTTTTTTATTTTTATTTTTATTTTTTCATAAAGGAATTGTCAAAAACTGTGTGCATTTTTTTTTTGACACTTTTTTGGTGAATGGATAAGGGTACCATACTCATTCTCATGGGGGTGGGGTGGTGGGATCAGTGGGCCCTCTTGTTAAAGGGGGCTTCCAGATTCTTCTAAGCCTCCCGCCCGCAGACCCCCCACAACGCTTGTCCCTATCAACATGGGGAGCTGCATGCTCGAATAAGGGTCTGGTATGGATTTTTGGGGGGGGGCCCATGGCATTTTTGAAAAAAAAAATGTTGGCGTGGAAGTTTCCCTCAAAATCTATACCAGACCTAAGGGTCTGTTATGAATTTGGGGGGACCCCACATTTTGGAGTTTTCACCGTTTTTTTTCACATTTTTATATTGCTGTCAGCGGGGAATCCTACTGACAGCTGATGACTCCATCCATTGTTAAAGACGTCTTTACCAACCAGCTAAGCGCTGGTTGTTGAGGACACCAGCGGCCTCCATGGCAAAATGAAAAATAAACTCTGCTAAATGCTCGACACCGGCATTTGGCAGAGTTTGGGAGCCGCTGCTCCATAATGCGCTGGCCCTGGGGTTATTTTTTTCCTCTTACAGCTCCTAAAATCCAATGTGTGGAAGGCACATAAAATAACATGGAGAGGCGTTTTGAAGCTGTAAAAACAAAACAAAAATGCCTGACACTACTAAAAGTGACAGTAAAAATGCCCTGTGTGCATGAGGCCATAGAGTGAAGATGAGAGAAGTCTGTGTAATCTTTGCTTGTTGAGTGTAAGGTATGTCGAGAATCATTCACTCTCTTAAGCAGACTATTCACGCCTCCAAATCTGTCTGGTTCAGCAGGAACCTACCAAATTGTGATCCACGTGTAGCCCTGTCTGTTCAACAAAAAGCAGGTCGTTAAACCAGCTTCCGCCCCAATGGTCTTGCTGGAAAACCAGCATTCACTCAGCGCTTGCAGCCTCTCACAAACCAATCGCTGATTGGACACAGTGACCACTTAATAAAGGACTATTTCATTGGTCCTGCACCATGTCATGTGATCGGCTATGTCCGGGCAACACACTGCTCTATCAGCCGCACAAGAGCCTCTGATGCAGGGGGACACACTGGTACCTCCACTTGCATTGGCACTGCTCCCCTCCAGACGCTTGCATGCAATGGCCAGATGGAAAACGGTGAAAGTTCTATTGGTTGTTTCCCTTACCAATTGACAAAAAAATATATATATATTTTTAATATGCCCGGCCATACTCAGTGCTGTTGTCAAGTCTTCTGGTTCCTGTACACCTCCTTATCCCATCATCTGATTTTACAATAATTCCAGGTTCACCGTCTTTGTATTAGATGAAGCTTTGCCCTCTTCTTCTCCTCTGTTGGGCTCCCCCCTCCCGATTTGCACCTCCGGCGGATGAACCAGTTTACTATTTTTAACAATCACATTCCATTCCTTTTCAAAGTAATGCCGCGTACACACGGGCGGACTGTATGGCGTACTTAGTCCGTCGAAACACATTTCAGCGGACAGTCCGCTCGTGTGTGGGCTTCAGCGGACTTTTTCAGCGTGCAGTCTGGCGTACTAAGTATTTCAGATTTTTCGAAATTCTGTCCGTCATACTTTGGTTTCAGCGGACAATCCGCTCGTCAGTAGGCTAGTTCGACGGACTAAGAATGGCGCATGCTCAGAAAGGATTTACACGGCGGAAGGTTGCTTTGCTGTGTATTGGACTTCCTATTTCTAGTCCCGTCGTACGTGCTGTACACGTCATCGCGCACGCTTTCGACGGACTGTTTGTGCATCCGTGTGTGGTCAAGTCCGTTTAGTCGAAAGTATGACGGACTGTCCGTCGGATTGTATGACGGACTAAGTACGCCATACAGTCCGCTCGTGTGTACGCGGCATAAGAAAATCCCTTAAAGCATATACTGTATTTTATGGACTATAGTTCAAAGTTATTTTAAATTTTTTTATTTTTATGTATTGCAGTTCTCTATGACTGTTACATAAAAACAAGAAACTTTATTTTGTTAGAACATTTTCAAGGAATAAAATAAAATTGTTTCATTTATCGTTGGTTAGTTGTGTAAAAATTGGACATTTGGACTTTTCGACGGACTTGGTCCGGCGGACAATCCGACGGACTTTGCAGCTGAGGTCCACCTGGACTTTCAAACTAATGGACTTGGCCCCACATGATCACTCCAAAAGTCCGACGGATTCGAACGTGATGACGTAGAATAAGGAAGTTTATAGCCATTAGCCAATAGCTGCCTTAGCGTCGGTTTTAGTCCGTCGGACTAGCACGCAGACAAATAGACTGTCCGCTAAAATCCGAGTCCAGCGAACAAATTTGAAGCCAGTCTTATTTCTAGGTCCACCGGACTTTTGGGAAGAAAAATTCAGCTGGAGCCCATACACAATGGAATTGTTCGACGGACTCTGGTAAGACGGACCAAGTCCGCTGGAAAGTCCGATCGTGTGTACGCTGCATTAGTGTTACAACCCTGCTTTTTCATCGTCATGTCCGGTCCGGCTATTTTCTTAATTTTCCCACCCAAACCTCCTGATGAAAGCAACTGGAAGTCATTACTTTATTGGCGGTATTACTACTTACCACCAATAAATTACAAATTCCTTCTGTAAAGATTGCTTAATGTCTGTGGTTACTAAGATGCTTGCAGCTCCACAGTGTTGTTGGTTGCTTAGCAACCACTATCCCACCACCTGCTGTCACGACCAATTTTAGTTAAAGTGGAGGTCCACCCTAAAGTGGAGCTTCCGCTCATTGGAACCCTCCCCCCCCTCGGGCGCCACAATTGGCACCTTTCAGGGGGGAGGGGGGTGCAGGTACCTGTACAGTACAGGTATCTGCACCCACTTCCGGCGTAGATTCTGCAGAAGGTACGCCCCTTTCTGCAGAATCCACGCCCCTTTCCGAAGGTCCCCTGCTGCCTGCTGGGAAACACACGGATCCCAGAGACAGCGGGGACCATCCTTATTGCGCAGCGCGACTCGCGCATGTGCAGTAGGGAACCGGGAAATGATTCCCATACCCAAGATGGCGGCGGCAGCACCCGAGAGATGATCGAGAGATCAGCTTCGGGTGCTGACATCGCAGGCGCGCTGGGCGGGTAAGTGTCCTTATTTTAAAAGTCAGCAGCTGCAGTATTTGTAGCTGCTGGCTTTAAAAAAAAAAAAAACGGCGGACTCGCGGCAGACTCCCGCTTTAATTAAAGTGGTTGTAAACCCTCACAAACCACTTTGACTTACAGGTAAGCCTAGATTAAGGCTTACCTGTAGGTCTAAGAAATATCTCCTAAACCTATACGGTTTAGGAGATATTTACAAAAACACAGGCACCGATGTCTACGGCGCATGTTCCGTAGACAGCGGCGCGCAGGCACACTGAGCAGGCCGCAGATCGCGGCGATATGCCTCTCGTGTCGGCTCCCATGCGCATGCACGGGAGTGACGTCATTGTAATCACAGCACCGGAGCAGCGAGTCCCGGAAGTCACTCTGGGATACATGGCAGCGGCGAAGATGAAGTAGAAGGACCGCTTCGGGGGCTTCGTTCTCAGGTAAGTTATTCATAATGAGCTAGTATGCTATGCATACTAGCTCATTATGCCTTTGCCTTGCAGGTTGCATTTTTTTTTCTTTTTTTATTGCCTTTACTTCCTCTTTAAGGCAGGCCATACATGGGTCGAATTTCTAAAGAATTTTCTTTCGAAAATCTTATCTAAGAATTTTCGTTTGAAGTTCGCACCATTAGTGGGCTGCAACAATAGCCGATTTTTGGGTGGCCATCGAATTTGAGTGGTCAGGCATGTTGGAAATATTTCGTAGCGCAAGCTCCTGAAGAACACGCGCTATGTTTTTCTCAAGTTAAAATTACACCTGAACTGCAGTTTGGTTCGGATAAAATTGTTTAAATTTGGACCTCTGCATCAGTCTGACTGGACTGTGGGATGTTCAGCCTGGCCACAGGGGGCACTGTCCCTTCTGGCAGGCATGGAACTACAGTCTAGTTGGGTACTTTATGTTTACTCTCTCTCGGAGTCCGCCCAGTGGGAGCTCTTGCTGTGCTTTCTGAGAGAGGGTACTTAAGATGTGAATGTCACGTGATTTGGGGTTCCGGTCCAGAAGGATGTGCTGATTTCATGGTCCTGGTCCTCCTGACCAGCCCCCTGGAAGGCTATGGCCTGGGGTGTGGATCTAGTCGACTTGTTGTCTTGGGGCTGGCTAGCCCGAGGCAAGGAAACTAAAGGAGGATTCCTAGGTGTTTGTTTCTGCCTCCAGATTGGGAGAGACCCAATAGCTTCATAGCATTCCAGGGGAGGACTCTTCAGAAGAAGGCCACGTTGGTTTCCTAGCAAGAGCCTGGAAGGGCTGAAGTACCCGAGTGAATCCGGTCTCGTGGATATCGCCAAGCTGGCTGAAAGATCCAGGTATCACACGAGTGTTCTACAGCTTAGTTTCCTATGTGTTCTACAACAACGTCTGTGGCAGAGACTTATTCTTGTATGTTCTACAACAATATCTGTGGCAGAGACTTGTTCCTGAAGTTAAGCACCTTGTTGGCTGCTAGGCCTTGTGAGAGAGGGACTGTCCAACCTGAGTGATCATCCAGTTGTGAATGGCTATTCTCTGGATGCAGTCAAAGTAAGCAAGTCCTTCATTTTTTTGACTTTGACAATAAGAGTACCTGAACTTTCTTCCTGAGACTCTGATCCCGATTTAAGAGACCGTTCGTTGCAGGCCTGGACTGGCCATAGGGCATACCGGGCATTTGCCCGGTGGGCCGCGGTCCCTGGGCTGCATGTTGCAGTTAGAGCGGCCTCTTGATGACTGGGCCGCACAGCGGGAGGTAAGCGGCGACCGCGGTCAGGACAGGGTTAACACAGACCGCGGCCGCCGCTCACCTCCCGCTATACGGGCATTCCTAAAGGCGGAAGAGAAGGCTCCTGTCCTGTGACATCCAGGAAGTGCATGCAGGGGACAGACACCACGCGGGCCGTCCGTGCTGCAGTTGTAGCTGAAGGAAACAGGCAGCAGCCTCTCTCCTAATACAAGCCGGGACACTGTGATGGCTGCACAGGGAGGAGGGTGAGTGGTGGGGAAAGGGAGTGGATTGGGGCTGCCTCTTCACTGGTATGGAGCTGTCTGTATGGGGCTGTCTCTTCACTGGTATGGGGCTGCCTCTTTACTAATATGGGGCTTTCTGTATGGGGCTGTCTCTTTACTAGTGTGGGGCTGTCTCTTTACTGGTATGGGGCTGTCTCTTTACTGGTATGGGGCTGTCTCTTTACAGGTATGGGTCCATCTTCTGGTCTGGGGCTGTCGTTTTGCTGGTCTGACGCTGTCTCTTTGCTGGTCTGACGCCGTCTCTTTGCTGGTCTGACGCCGTCTCTTTGCTGGTCTGACGCCGTCTCTTTGCTGGTCTGACGCAGTCTCTTTGCTGGTCTGGGGCCGTCTCTTTGCTGGTCTGACGCCGTCTCTTTGCTGGTCTGGGGCCATCTCTTTGCTGGTCTGGGGCTGTCTCTTTGCTGGTCTGACGCTGTCTCTTTGCTGGTCTGACGCCGTCTCTTTGCTGGTCTGACGCCGTCTCTTTGCTGGTCTGACGCCGTCTCTTTGCTGGTCTGGGGCCGTCTCTTTGCTGGTCTGGGGCCGTCTCTTTGCTGGTCTGGGGCCATCTCTTTGCTGGTCTGACCCCGTCTCTTTGCTGGTCTGACCCCGTCTCTTTGCTGGTCTGACCCCGTCTCTTTGCTGGTCTGGGGATGTCTCCTTGCTCTTTTGGGGATGTCTCTTTGCTGGTCTGGGGCCGTCTCTTTGCTGGTCTGGGGATGTCTCCTTGCTCTTTTGGGGCCGTCTCTTTGCTGGTCTGGGGCCGTCTCTTTGCTGGTCTGACCCCATCTCTTTGCTGGTCTGGGGATGTCTCCTTGCTTGCCTGGGGCCGTCTCTTTGCTTGCCTGAGGCCGTCTCTTTGCTTGCCTGAGGCTGTCTCTTTGCTGGTCTGGTGATGTCTCTTTGCTGGTCTGATGATTTTTCTTTGCTGGTCTGATGATGTCTCTTTTCTGGTCTGGAGATGTCTCTTTGCTGGTCTGGTGATGTCTCGCTGGTGTGGAGATGTCTCTTTGCTGGTCTGGAAATGTCTCTTTACTGGTCTGGAGTCATCTTTGCTGGTTTGGGGATGTCTCTTTGTAGAATTGAGGATGGTTCTCGGGATGAATATCTGGTCACCAACCACCCCCGCGAATGCCTGCCCCACATCTCTGACCTACTCCCCCCAGGGACTGGGCTGCCGTTTAAAATGCACGGGCCTGATTCTTGTCCCAGTCCGGGCCTGGTTCGTTGTCTACATTTTGCAAATAAAAATCCCTTTATGCGGATCTGTCGTCAGTCTTTCAAGTTAGTGGGCCATCTACCACGGGAACCCCTAGACACAGATCGAGCAGAAGGTGACGGTAAGCCCAATTCAAACCAGCAGCTCTTTCGGGGGTTAGTGCTACATTTTGAATAACAACTGATTTTCTAATCCACGATGGGGGACTCGTGCGAGAAACGTAATCGAAAAAGAAAATGCGCATGTGCAAGAAAAGAAAATTCCCAGAAAGAAAAGAAGATTCCCAGCCACGAAAATTATTTTCTGTAACAACAGGAGTTGGAATTGACCACAATTTTGAAATCAATGGTGGCGCCATCGGATCACAAAACGCACAAAATTTCTGATTTTCAAAAGAAAATTCTTTTGAAATTCGACCGTGTATGGCCAGCCTTAGTCAGCCAAAACTTTTGTTTAATAAAGGACTTTTGTGTGATGTGTTTCATGTGCTATTTGTTTATTTTTATGTGAATGAACAATCAGGGGTATTTGAGGGCCCCCTAATATTAAAAGGTGTTTCACAATTCTAATATGGCTCCTCCCAGAGACCCCCCATACCCACCAGGACAGGGGTGTGAGAAACGGGGCATTTATCACCATTCTCAATAAGAGTATAGTATGGATTTGGTGGGGAACCAATGCAAAAATAACTGCATGCATCACCCAACCAAATCAATAACAGACCTTTATCCTTGAGAATAGTCTGATTTGGAATTTATGGGGGAACCCTACAAAACATTAAAAAAGCATGGTATCCCCCAAAATTAATGATAGACCCTTACCTGAGTATGAAGCCTGGCTGGTGAGGAAATCAGAGAGCAGTGAACATGTCGCCCCATCCCAAACCTTACCAGGCTGCATGCCCTCATGTTGATGTTGATAAGCACAAGGCCCCCACCCTACATCCCTGACCTGATGGATGTGAGGGTCTGCAGGTGGCATAGAGAGGCCCCTAAATATCCAGCCCCTCATTTGAATGAGTAAGTGGTTCAGGTAAGTTCACATGGATAACAGTGGCGGCTGGTGTTTTTTTTTGGGGGGGGGGGGGGTGGCAAAAAACACCACCACCACCCGCTCACTGTCTGCCGGTCTGGCACTTACCCTATCTAGGTGGCAGGTAGCGGGCATTAGAAAGCGGGCATCTAGCAGCGACTCGTGTGTCCTTTACTCCATCGTGGCTGCTGTGTGTCTACTCCCCTCCTCCTAGGTGAACAATAAGATTGCCTGTCCATTCAGCCAATCGGGTGACCCGCTTCCTGATTGGCAGGGAGGAGGATCAGTGTTACAATAGCGAATGTTCATTCGCTATCGTAACACACCTGGGTAGGCTCTGTTCCCCGATCCCACCCTATTTTGAAGCCTGATAGAGCCTCTGTCTCTAATCAGGTGCTTAAAAAAAATTACCCCCACCGTTGGAATTCATGTTTGACTTGTATAGCGCTACCAATGCAAACTGAAACGCCTCAGGGTGCTTTTTGACGCCGGTGTCCATCTGCGGTATAGCACGGTCCTTTACGCCAGGGGTCCCGACACGCTTACAAACACATATTTAGCCAATTTTTCAACAGGATCTAATTAACCTACCAGCATGTATTTGGAGAGTGGGAGGAAACCGGAGTACCCGGAGGAAACCCACGCAGGCCCAGGGAGAACATGCAAACTCCAGGCAGATGGTGTCGTGGTCGGGATTTGAACCAGCGACCCTATTGCTGTTACGTGAAAGTGCTAACCACTACACCACTGCTTTTGAAATCCTGAAATGGGTGGGAGGGTGACACTTGTGCGCCCTTTATGGACGGGCTGCCCCCGATGGATAAATGTGATTGTGGCAGTGATAGATGGGATAGAACAGATTACAGGAACGACCATAACAGAGGCCATCCACATAAAAAGAAAACAATCTCATCAATCTCTAAATCTAAGAACAAAAATCGAATATATTGCAACTTACCAGTCCTTCGATACGGTGGATGCTTTTTCAGGCTTTTTTCCTTATTTTTACTGGCTGCTCCTCCCAGTGACACACTTCCTATCCTAGGGTAGACATTATCCCTCACGATACTGTATCTATGGAGAAGCAGTATTGTCACCCTAGGACCGGACTACAGAACACTTTCACCTCTCCACATCTTTATAACACAGAGGAGTAGGAATGGTGCACAGTGTGAAAGATAATTCATCAGAAACTCAACATGGCATACAGCTTCAAGGTACTCAACCCTACAGGCCAGTGAAGAGGACCTATCTAGTTTGATTCTACATAAACATAGAGATGACGTCGCCGGTGCATGCGCTCTGAAGGAATGGCATACCCATGTTGTTCCTTCAGAGCTTTGAGCCATACCGAGAATTCCACAAGCATGCAAATGAGTGAATTCATCATGGTTTGGCCATTCAAGGGGCCACAGCTTGCAAACCCAAAATGAAAGACCAGGTAAACATGGAACCAGTGGACTGGACTTCCACTTTTGTAGGACCGGCAGAAGGCAGAGGTTTTTGGTTCCATTGTAACCCTACTAGAACTACAGCATGCCTGCATATGTGAAACCCTGTTTGTCATCTAGAAGAGTCTTCTATGGGTGTTTCCATGGCCTTCCCCCAGCCCCCAAGTTTTGGATGGGGACTATTATTCTGCTATCTTTCCTGTGTGGGAGCCCCATGGGCTTTAATACAGAAGATGCACCGTTTTTTTGCTGTTTAACTGTTTTTCTTTTCTTTTTCCCTTTGTTTAATTTTTTTTCTCTCAGGATCGCAACGGACAAGGACTATTTTCCGGCCCATCTGCACCCATCTGGGCGCCTCTTCCTAGCTGCGACAGCTCCTGTCGGACTTTTTTCTCCCCAGTTTTGGGACATCTCAGGTGATGCGACTTCCCAGTCGCTAGTTGCTGATAAATGTGTGTTAACTGCCTTTTTCCTCCCTGGTTGTTTGCGACTGTTAATATGGTTACTCCTATTTGCACTTATATTTTGTATTCCTGATGGCTAAGATTAGATTTCTTTCTTGGAATGTTAGGGGGCTGGGCAGTCCGGTGAAGAGGCTGGCGGTGCTGCGGCACCTTAAGGATATGAAAGCTGACATTGTGTGTCTGCAGGAGACACATTTTGCTCCTGCTGGTACTCCTAGCCTGGGTTCTAGACTGTATATCCACCAATACCATTCCACATACTCTGCCTATGCAAGAGGAGTGAGTATCCTAATTAGACAGCATGCCCATTTCTCTTGCTCCCAACAGGTTATTGATCCGGGGGGGAGGTACATTTTTTTGTTGTGTAAGCTTGCTACTATACAATGCATTATTGCCAATGTTTATATCCCGCTGCCGTATTCGGCGGAGATTCTTAGGCGCCTAGCTGGGTTCATGGCACAGTTCCCTGGCATACCCCTGCTGGCGATGGGTGATTTTAATAACTATGTCAACGGCCTGTGGGATAAGATTCCAACTCCTCCTGTGGTCCCCTCACGCCCTAATGGCGATACTCCTTTTGCAGCTCTGTTAGCTGAACTTGGGCTGGTTGATGTCTGGCGGAGAGCCCACCCCCACTCCCGTTTATACTCCTGTTGCTCTCCAGCGTTTGGGAGCTTGTCCAGAATAGACTTGGGACTGGGGAACTCCGCCCTCCTCCCCCTAATTAGAGATTCTGGATATGGGGTTAGACATGTATCCGACCACTCCTCTTTGTGGATTGAGATGTCCCTGTCTACTGACCTCGCACCTAGGAGTTGGAAGCTTAACCCCTTTTGGCTTGCACTTTTCCCGCAGCCTGACCCCATTGCAAGTGCCCTTAAACTTTTCCTGCTGGACAATTTAGGCTCGGCAGCTATAGATGTAGTCTGGGATGCAGCTAAGGCCTTCCTTAGGGGGCAATTTATCACTACTATAACTGATATAAAACGGAACACTAAAGCTTGGGAACTGGAGGTCGGTAGAGCACTTAGAGAGTCGGAACAGGCCTATGTTGACAACCCTTCGGAGGACACTAAGAGGTCTTGGTTGGGGGCGCAATCTATGTCTAGACAGGTAACTTTACAACTGGCAGAAAATAAAAGGTTTTTCCTACAACAAACACACTTTGAGGAGGGGGAGTCGACGGGCCATATGCTGGCTCTGCTGGTGAGGGCTCAGGGTTCCGCTCCTATGGTTCACTCACTGTGCGATTCGCAGGGGGTGACCCACTCGGATACCCCTGGGATCTTGCAGGTATTTCGATCCTTTTATGCAGACCTGTACTCCTCTAAGGTGCAGCCCGGTGACGGGGAGATTGTGGACTTTTTGAATGGTTGTGATATTCCATGCCTGTCTGCGTCGGATGGGGAGCTGTTGAACGCCCCCTTAACGGAGGATGAATTGGCTTCTGCACTGGAACACTCTCATAATAACAAAGCTCCGGGGGCAGATGGCCTCCCATCCGAGGTATACAAGCGTTATGCCGGTGTTCTTTTGCCAACCCTTTTGAAAGTGTTTAACAACGCCTTAGAGACGGGGGTCCTACCTGCTTCTATGAACGAAGCAATCATAATTGTACTTCTAAAACCGGGTAAGGTAGCGACATCACCGGACGCATATAGGCCCATCTCCTTGCTCACGACAGACGTTAAACTATTGGCTCGGGTCTTGGCGATGAGATTGTCTCTGGTAATACACAAACTGATCCATAGGGATCAATCAGGATTTATTCCCTCGCGTTCCACTGCCCTAAATATTCGCCGTTTATTCCTGAACCTACAGGTCCCTGTGGATAACCCCGGTAATCAGGCCATCCTCTCGCTGGACGCGGCTAAGGCCTTTGATAGTGTTGAGTGGCCTTATCTGTGGAAAGTGATGGAGCGCATGGGGCTGGGCAGTACGTTTATTAGCTGGGTCCGACTATTATATGCCAAGCCTACGGCTAGAATTAGAGCTAATGCGGAGCTCTCTGACCCATTCGTGCTGTATAGAGGCACGAGACAGGGGTGCCCTCTGTCGCCCCTGCTCTTTGCCATGGCGCTTGAACCACTAGCAGCCAGAATGAGATCGGCTCCGGATATTGTGGGTTTCTGCAGGCCCACTGGAACGGATGTGGTATCACTATACGCGGATGACACGCTTATATACCTGGGGGACACACAGGGCTCCCTTACGGCCACCATGAACTTGATTACCCTATTTGGTACACTATCAGGTTTTAAGATTAACTGGGACAAGTCTGTGCTGCTGCCCTTGTCCCCTCTAACGGCTCCTTTACCCCCTGGTGCAAACATGATCCAGACGGTTGCATCCTTTAAGTATCTGGGGGTGCAGATATCCCCCGAGGTGGCGGAATATACCAAGCTGAATCTTATGCCATTGTTACTTAAGTTCAGGGATAAATGTAAGATCTGGTGCAAACTACCGTTATCGGTGGTGGGCAGGGTAAACCTCATTAAAATGGTGTGGGCCCCGCAGTTGCTCTACATTTGTCATAACTCCCCGACTTGGATCCCGAAACGTTGGTTCGATAAAATTGACTCTCAGTTTAGGGAATTAATATGGTGTAGAAAGACGGCCAGACTTAGTTTACTTACCCTGCAATATAACAAGGACGAAGGGGGGTTGGCACTTCCACACGCTAGGATGTCTTTTTTGGCTTCGCAGCTCCAGCACCTGGGTGGGTGGGGGTCAGATGACCCCTTGGACCCCTTGGTCGCCTCGGACACAGCATTGTCCAGATTGGAGGCAGGCTTCCCTCATATGGACAGGGGTTCCCCGACTATTATACTGCTGAATACCCTATGGTCTCATGTTAAAAAACTGCTACGAATACGTGGCTTCCTTGCCCTCACCCCTATTTGGCGGAATGCTAATTATGGTGAACTTTTTAAGCTCAAGGGATTTGGTAACTGGAGTAGGAGTGGCCTTCAGTATCTCTCGCAACTGTATAGTGGACGGGTACTGAAGTCCTTCATGGAAATACAGGCTGAGTTTGACATCCCACGCAGGGATTTTTTAAAATATTTACAGTTACGTCATGCGCTACAGACACTCTCCCTAGCGGACCATCCTGTGGTGCAGGGGATATTCATGCAGACTGACCATAAAGGCATGATTTCTAAGGGGTATGCTATGCTTCTTGTCGCGGTGTAGGACCCGGCACGTCTTCCATGTCGGCAGAGATGGGAGGCGGACCTGGGGCCCGTGGACGCGGAGACCTGGAACCTTTGCTTGTCCTCCGCTCCGTTGGTGTCGGTATCGGCCTCCCATAGGCTCTCCCACCTATACTTACTACATAGGACCTATAGAACTCCAGTTAAACTGCACAGTTGGGGTGTTAGAGGGTCTCCCCTTTGCCCTAAATGTATGCGGGGCCATGGGGACCTTATGCACATGTTCTGGAGGTGCCCGAAACTAAAACGGTATTGGGCTGGAATTCTTGACACTATATCTTCAGTGTTCTCTGTTAGTATTCCGCGGTGTCCGTTGGTCTGCCTGTTGGGGGCCCTGGATGAGGAATCATTGACGCCCTCGGCCCATACGGCCATTATTAGGTTACTATACGTAGCCAGAAAATTGATAGCGCGATTGTGGATAACCCACAGGGTTCCCACCAGGCAGCAATGGATAGAACAGGTGAACCAGATGCTGATCAGGGAAAAGATAACATACCAACACAGAAACGCACCGCACAAATTTAATGCCATGTGGGGGGGGTGGCTCGAGGTCCCGGGACTAGCTCCCCACCAACTTATACAGGACAGACTTTTACAGGGTTGACTGACGGTCCTAGGACCTGTACATGGAGGTACATAAATGCTCATGTTCCCGGGGTGGGTCTAATTCTATGTCTCTCCCTCATCCGGTAATTGTACGGGGTGTAGGGAGACACCAGTGGGACTGTGTGGTGGGCTGTGGGCCGCAGTATATACTTAAGGTACTTATGTGGTTGTTTCCTGGTGCGGAGTGGTCTATGAGAGAATGTTACTTTTGTTTTTACTTTTGGTTCCTTTTTCTTACCTCCTTTCTTCTTTCTTTTTTTGGTTTTATTGATATTTTCCATGTCTCAACAGTCTTCAAACCGAGCCTATTTGTATTTTTATATTTCCTGTATACCTTTGGTTGTAAAAACCAATGCTACTGTAAGACTGTACTTTACTCCTATGTTTGGTTTGTACCATAAGTGTTTTGCAATAAAAAACTTATTTGATTTAAAAAAACATGGAATCAGTGGCGGCCTGTCCATTAGGGGTGCCCGGGCGCCACCCCCTCTCTCCACTCCACCCTCCTATATGGTCATGGATAGATTCACATCCATGGCCACCACATCTACCCCTATTCATGCGTTCGGCCCCTTTTGGGGCACCGGGTGCATGAATTACAGTGGCCAGAGGCTCTAATAGGCTTCAAAATCAGGTAGGCTCAGGGCGCAGAGGATGCGCTACGATCCCACCCAGGTTTGTTACAACAGCGACTTGAAACACTGATCTTTAATCCGGCCAATCAGAAGCGCGTGTGAGACCCGTTTTCCGATTGGCCGCCAGGGAGGAGGAAGGAAGCCGCCGCAATGACCCAGAGAACGAGAGGCCGCAGGAGAACAGCAGGAGAATGGGAGGCTGCCGAGTAAGGGGAAGCCGCCGGTGATGGGGTAAGTGCAGACCGACCAACCGACTGACTTACCGACTGGTGGGGGGGGGTAGTGGTGGTTCAATATTGTTATATTGTTAAAATACAAATTTTCCACCGCCCGCCACTGCATGGAACATGGACACCTCTGCAGCAGTGATAGCTTTCCACTGGAGGGGTTAATTTTAAGGTAAGTCTTTCATAATGTGCTAGTATGCAGTGCATGCTAGCACATTATGATATTACCATGCAGGAGGAAACATTTGTTTTTTTTAAGAGTTTATTACTGCTGTAAGTGGTTAGCACTTCTGCTTGGCAGCACTAGGGTCCTCAGTTCAAATCTCAACCATGGCACCGCCTACCTGAAATTTGCATGTTCTCTATGTGCCTGTGTGGGTTTTCTCCCATAACAGAAAATACAAGCTGGTAGGATAAATGTCTCCTTTCTACATTGGCCCTTATTTGTGTATGTATGAATGTGAGTTGGGGACCTTAACCACTTGCCGCCCGCCCTATAGGCAAATGACAGCTGCAAAGTGGTTTCAAAATCCTGACCGGACGTCATATGACGTGATCAGGATTTTGAGCCGCTGCGCGCCCCCGTCAGTCTGACACCCCGCAACTACGATCTCGGTAAAGAGTCCAATCACGGCTGATCACAGTGTAAATAGGAAAAGCTGGTGATCGGCTTTTCCTCACTTGCGCGAGTAGAGGAGAGCCAATCGGCTGCTCCTCTGACAGGGGGGGGTCTGTGATCAATTATCAGCGCCCCCCCCCCCCCCCCCCGAGGATGCCGACACTGGACCGCCAGGGACGCCACCAGACCACCAGGGATGCCAAGCCCAAGGTAACCAGTCAGTGCCCACAATGGATGCCAATCAGTGTCCATAATGGATGCCAATCAGTGCCCACAATGGGCATCACTGATTGGCATGCATTATTGTTTGGCACTGATTGGCATCCATTAGTACAGTATAACATAATACAATGCCGCCTATCAGTGCCCACCTGTGCCGCCTATCAGTGCCCATCCATGCCACCTATCAGTGCCCGTCCATGCCCATCTGTGCCGCCTATCCATGCCCATCTGTGCCGCCTATCCATGCCCATATGTACCGCCCATCCATGCCAATCCATGCCATCTATAAGTGCCAATTTGTGCCACCTATCAGTTCCCATCCGTGTCGCCCATCAGTGCCACCCATCAGTGCCGCCTATCAGTGCCCATCAGTGCCGCCTATCAGTGCCACATATCAGTGTCCATCAATGCCACCTCATCAGTGTCACTTCATTGGTGCCACATCATTGGTGCCCATCAGTGCCGCCTTATCAGGGCCCATCAGTGAAGGAGAAAACTTACTTATTTACAAAGTTTTGAAACTGAAACAAAACGGTAATTTTTTATTTGTTTAGCAAAAAATAAAAACCGTAGAGGTGATCAAATACCAAAAGAAAGCGCTATTTGTGGGAAAAAATTATCAAAATTTAATTTGGGTACAGTGTAGCATGACCGCGCAATTGTCATTCAAAGTGCGACAGAGCTGAAAGCTGAAAATTGGTCTGGGCAGGAAGGTGTTTAAGTGCCCCGGCATTGAAGTGGTTAAATTGTAAGCTCCTTGAGGGCAGGGACTGATATCATGTGAATGTACAATATAGACTCTTATATAGACCGGACACTTTTTTTGGTACATCTGTTCAATTGCTGGTCTGAGTATTTCTGGGATTTTCACACACAACCATCTCTCGAGTTTACAGAAAATAGTGTGAAAAAGAGAAAATATCCAGTGAGCGGCAGTTGTGTGGAGGAAAATGCCTTGTTGATGTCAGAGATCAGAGGAGAATGGGTAGACTGGTTCCAGATGATAGAAATGCAACAGTAACTCAAATAACCTCTCATTACACCCAAGATATGCAGAATACCATCTCTGAATGCACAACACATCGAATCTTGAAGCAGATGGGCTACAGCAGCAGAAGACCACACCAGGTGCCACTCTTGTTAGCTAAGAACAGGAAACTGAGGCTTCAATCGGCACAGGATCAGCAAAATTGGACAATAGAAGATTGGAAAAACGTTCCCTGGTCTGATGAGTCTGGATTTCAGCTCCGACATTTAGAGGGTGGGGTCAGAATTTGTCGTAAATAACATGAAAGCATGGATCCATCCTGCCTTGTATGAATGATTCAGACTGGAGGTGTAATGGTGTGGGGGGGCGGTATTTTCTTGGTACACTTTGGGCCCCTTAGTCCTAATTGAGCATGGTTTATACACCACGGCCTACCTGAGTATTGTTGCTGACCATGTCCATCCCTTTATGACTACAGTGTCCCCATCTTCTGATGGCTCCTTCCAGCAGGATAATGCACCATGTCACAAAGCTCCAATCATCTCACCACTGGACAATGAGGTCCCTGTCCTCCAATCATCTCACCACTGGAAAATTAGGTCACTGTCCTCCAATCATCTCACCACTGGACAATGAGGTCCCTGTACTCCAATCATCTCACCACCGGACAATGAGGTCACTGTCCTCCAATGACCTCCATATCTCACCAATGGACAATGAGGTCACTGTCCTCCAATCATCTCACCACTGGACAATGAGGTCCCTGTACTCCAATCATCTCACCACTGGACAATGAGGTCACTGTCCTCCAATCATCTCACCACTGGACAATGAGGTCACTGTCCTCCAATCATCTCACCACTGGACAATGAGGTCACTGTCCTCCAATCATCTCACCACTGGACAATGAGGTCACTGCCCTCCAATCATCTCACCACTGGATAATGAGGTCACTGTCCTCCAATCATCTCACCACTGGACAATGAGGTCACTGTCCTCCAATCATCTCACCACTGGACAATGAGGTCACTGCCCTCCAATCATCTCACCACTGGACAATGAGGTCACTGTCCTCCAATCATCTCACCACTGGACAATGAGGTCACTGTCCTCCAATCATCTCACCACTGGATAATGAGGTCACTGTCCTCCAATCATCTCACCACTGGACAATGAGGTCACTGTCCTCCAATCATCTCACCACTGGACAATGAGGTCACTGCCCTCCAATCATCTCACCACTGGACAATGAGGTCACTGTCCTCCAATCATCTCACCACTGGACAATGAGGTCACTGTCCTCCAATCATCTCACCACTGGACAATGAGGTCCCTGTCCTCCAATCATCTCACCACTGGACAATGAGGTCACTGTCCTCCAATCATCTCACCACTGGACAATGAGGTCCCTGTCCTCCAATCATCTCACCACTGGACAATGAGGTCCCTGTCCTCCAATGGCCTCACCACTGGACAATGAGGTCACTGCCCTCCAATCATCTCACCACTGGACAATGAGGTCACTGTCCTCCAATCATCTCACCACTGGACAATGAGGTCACTGTCCTCCAATCATCTCACCACTGGACAATGAGGTCACTGCCCTCCAATCATCTCACCACTGGACAATGAGGTCACTGTCCTCCAATCATCTCACCACTGGACAATGAGGTCACTGCCCTCCAATCATCTCACCACTGGAAAATCAGGTCACTGTCCTCCAATCATCTCACCACTGGACAATGAGGTCCCTGTCCTCCAATCATCTCACCACTGGACAATGAGGTCCCTGTCCTCCAATCATCTCACCACTGGACAATGAGGTCCCTGTCCTCCAATCATCTCACCACTGGACAATGAGGTCCCTGTCCTCCAATGGCCTCACCACTGGACAATGAGGTGGAGGTGGAGGAAAATCTCTGAGGAACGTTTCAAATACCTTGTTGTATCTATGCCACCAAGAATGAAGGCAAAAGAGGGTCCAACACGGTACTAGCAAGGTGTACCTAATAAAGTGGCCGGTGAGCGTATATGTAAAGCGCTGTGTAAATTATCAGTACCTGTAAAAAAATAAAAAATGATGACCGGTTTGTCCATCTCTGATGTGTTATGTCTGTTGCATTTATGTTCTTTATCTACCCTACGGGATCTCTTGAGGCTTCCTCATCAGGACTTCACTCAAAAATCTCAAAAATCTGTAAAATCCAAGGTCACATGAAGATAGTACCTTCCCGCTCATATTTTCTATTTCTGTAACTATTTCCTTCTTCATCCGTGTTGTGTGAAACTTTACCCGCGGAGTGGAGTTCAGTGGATTTGCAGTGTCACCAGGGACTACACCCAACTAACAGGCGGCATACAGCACTGCTTATCATTGAATTATAGCAAAGTCCCGCGCCTCTTTAAGTCTAATAAGAACCCCCAGAGCCAGGGTCAGCTGACATCCTTTTGTAAAGAGTGGGTTACAACGCATAGTGGGTGTATTGTGAGGTCGAGTCATGGGCGCCAGACACTTCTTGAATGCAAAGAGATTTATTTTCTCTTGAACAGGACTGTGAGCGAGAGGGTTTAGGGCCAGGACACCCTTAGGAAGTTGCAATGTCAATTAGCAGACTCCGAGACTTCTACAGGTAGACAGCCATGCAGGGAAAGGCCTCCAGCAAGACACCCCATCTGCATGTGTAGGAGCGCTGTCTCCTATGGCAACAGTCTTAGAAAAGTTCCTAACAGAAATTGTAACAAACTCTTTAACAGTCACTTCTTTTAGACTCTCAGCCCACTGAGCTCCCAGTCTCTCTCACTAGACTTTCTGATTCACTGCCACTGAATCCTGTGAGCTCTTTTAATCTTCTTACTTTAGTATCTTCCTCAAGCATCACCCCCGCTTCCCTGCTGGGTTCCTGGCTTGGCCCTCCAGCTACTCCTCAAGGGTCACCCCCACATCCCTGCTGGGTCCCTGGCTTGGCACTCCAGCTACCCCTCAAGGGTCACCCCCGCATCCCTGCTGGGTCCCTGGCTTGGCACTCCAGCTACCCCTCAAGGGTCAATCCCGCATACCTGCTGGGTCCCTGTCTTGGCACTCCAGCTACTCCTCAAGCGTCACCCTTGCATACCTGCTGGGTCCCTGACTTGGCACTCCAGCTACTCCTCAAGGCTCCAGCGTTTCCCCCTGCATCCCTGCTGGGTCCCTGGCTTGGCACTCCAGCTACTCCTCAAGGGTCAATCCCACATCCCTGCTGAGTTCCTGTCTTGGCACTCCAGCTACTCCTCAGGTGTCACCCCGGCATCCCTGCTGGGTCCCTGGCTTGGCACTCCAGCTACTCCTCAAGCGTCAACCCCCGCATCCCTGCTGGGTCCCTGGCTTGGCACTCCAGCTACTCCTCAAGGGTCAATCCCACATCCCTGCTGGGTCCCTGTCTTGGCACTCCAGCTACTCCTCAAGTGTCACCCCCGCATCCCTGCTGGGTCCCTGGCTTGGCACTCCAGCTACTCCTCAAGCGTCACCTCCGCATCCCTGCTGTGTCCCTGGCTTTGCACTTCAGCTACTCCTCAAGGGTCACCCCCACATCCCTGTTGGGTCCCTGGCTTGGCACTCCAACTACTCCTCAAGGGTCACCCCCGCATCCCTGCTGGGTCCCTGGCTTGGCACTCCAGCTACTCCTCAAGTGTCACCCCCGCATCCCTGCTGGGTCCCTGGCTTGGCACTCTAGATACTCCTCAAGCATCACCCCAGCATCCCTGCTGGGTCCCTGGCTTGGCACTCCAGCTACTCCTCAAGGGTCACCCCCGCATCCCTGCTGGGTCCCTGGCTTGGCACTCCAGCTACTCCTCAAGGGTCACCCCCGCATCCCTGCTGGGTCCCTGGCTTGGCACTCCAGCTACTCCTCAAGTGTCACCCCTGCATCCCTGCTGGGTCCCTGGCTTGGCACTCTAGATACTCCTCAAGCATCACCCCAGCATCCCTGCTGGGTCCCTGGCTTGGCACTCCAGCTACTCCTCAAGCGTCACCCCGGCATCCCTACTGGGTCCCTGGCTTGGCACTCCAGCTACTCCTCAAGTATCACCCCCACATCCCTGCTGGGTCCCTGGCTTGGCACTCTAGATACTCCTCGAGCATCACCCCAGCATCCCTGCTGGGTCCCTGGCTTGGCACTCCAGCTACTCCTCAAGTGTCATCCCGGCATCCCTGCTGGGTCCCTGGCTTGGCACTCCAGCTACCCCTCAAGCGTCACCCCAATGGGTGGGTCCCTGGCTTGATTGACACCTGCTGAAGTTTCCCGATTCTCCACTGTCCTTGGTTGGTAAGAATACTGCTTTGGTACTTGAAAGTGGAGTTACTCTTTAAGCTTTGGAAATAAAACCTGGAATCTGATTGGTTTCTATGCAGAACTGCACTAGATTTTGCACTCTCCAGTTTTAGTAAATAACCCCCAAAGTATTTGAAGGAAATCAGCAATAGTCAGCAATATGTTTTACATTTTGAATTAGTTTGTTTTTTGATTTCAATTTTATTTTTAAATTTAGCTTTGAGGCTGGGTTCACACTGCTGCGGTGTACGAGAGCGGATCCGATTCCTGTCCGAGTTTGCAGATCGCACTGCGATATGCGGACTGGTCTGGGGGTGTCATTAACTTTTCACTGACACTCCCAGCAGTTCGTATAGGGCAGTGTGAACTGCCGCTGGGAGGCATGCGATGCGGGAACACGCAGTAGATTCGCAGCGTTCCCGCATCGCAGCAGTGTGAACCCAGCCTAATCTGATTCGAATATTTGTTATTTTGGGCAAAATTTTGTTTTGTTATTTCAGATTTGTTTAAATACATCAAAATCTCTGAATAACAAATATTTGGTCAGAATTTCAATTCGGTAGGAAAAACCCCGAAATAAAACAATAGAGGTATATACAGTAATATAGCCATGACCTGGATTGTTATAAGATATTACAATGAAAAGGACCAAAGAAAATCCCCATAAAAAGCTACAATACAATAAGGTGAGGAAAGTTCCCTAATATCTGCAGATAAAAACGATGGGGGGGTGTTAATAGCATGGCTAATAAGCTCCCAAGTTGTGGGCCAGCACAAAATGGCATACAAAGGAGATTTAGAGAGAATGAGAAAAACTATTACATAGGGGTGTATTAAGAAAAAATAGAGGGTAAAGCACCAAAAACTAACATACCAATCTTTCCATGACAATATTGTGTATGGCCAGTAGGGATGGGCTGCCTGTTCGAGTCAAACATGAGTTCAGCTCGAACATCAGCCGTTCGCCGAACTGCGAACATTAGGGGCTGTTTGCTCCAAATTTGAGTGGTGCGTCACAGCCCATAATCCACTGCATCATCGCAGTGCATGCTGACTGATAATTGGCCAAGCGTGCACTATGACCCACATGCTTTGGCCAATCATAGCTCCGTCAGCGAAGAGAGCCATAATTGGCCACAAGCAAGGTGCCTGTGGGCAATTATGGCTCAGAGGGTTGAGTACACGCCCCACACTATATAAGGCCGCCTGCACGTCGGCCCTGTGTAGTGTGCTGGTGGCGTTTGTTCAGAGAGAGAAAGAGAGAATGTCATTTCCTTTAGTTTCAGCAGGCAGGCAATTCCTGGAGTTCTGTTGCTAATATACTTCAGGCAGGCAGGCAGGCGAGACAGTTAGATAGCTGCGGTGTATTGTGTATATATATGCATCCCGGTTTTGTATACATACAGTATATACACTGTATATAGTTTAGCTAGATCTCACTGCAGACCATTCCTGGTGTACTATTGCTAATATACTTCAGACAGGCGGGCGAGACAGTTAGCTGCAGTGTGAAGTAGAATAGTAAAGTGTTGAACCAGGCAGAACTTAAGCAATGCAGGTTTATTAACAGCTGATAACATACAGGTTTATATTCAAAGTATTACAACATACAGGTCTAATTTATACAGTTTCTTACAATGCAAGCATATTAGATATAGGTATTCTTATTCCCTAACCAAATTGAAACAATTGTGAATTGTTCTCACCTTGAACCAGAATGGGTCTTTTCTGACAATTCTTGGGAACCCGTCACCTGATAGGGACCAGCCGGGTGACCAGTGGTCCGGTCCCCTCACAGAGTTCTGGGTTCCAGCTCAACCAAGTTTGTGAGGGAAATTCACCTGAGACCACACTCTGGAACAAGTTAAGAAGTCTTCTCTGACTTGTATGAGGAGACAAGTTTCGGACCGATATTTGTCCATTAGTTCTGACCTCTATGACCCTTGCAATAGGGCTGCATACACAGAGTTCAGCCTTGTGAGCTCCTATCTGACTTGTCTGACTAACAGTTGTAGAGCTTGCATTTATATACCCTTTTACAAGCCTATCTCAGTCATCTGTCCTAGATATGATTGGTCGCTAAGATCTACGTCAATGTAACCAACCATAAATCTGACACCTGTTCTACAACCAGATAAACTTAATTACTCCCAGAATTCCTATATGTTCATTAAAAATGAACCCAACCCTCCTCATATTGAACTTTCAATAACCCCACCAGATGTGTTATGTTGTTTTTCACCATACAATCCTGTGTGTATGTATAAATAAGGTACTGTATTACTATATATATATATACATATGTCTACCTGTTGGAGCACACACTGCATGGAATAATGGACAGGGCACTTGAGGCAGAACAGAGGGAGGAAGAGGGGGTCTTCCTTACCTCTCAAGGCCCCCTTTATCCAGACAGTATTCTTGCGGGCCTGCTGATCTCACAGGAAGAGGATGAGGAGGATGAGGATTGTGTCAGCATGGAGGTGGATCCTGGCACTCAGCATCAGCAGCAGTCTTCAAGGGATCGTTTACAGTCCTCAGAAACCCATGGACTTGTACTTGGCTGGGAGGAGGTGGCTACAGATCAGGTCGTCCTTAGTGACCCAGAGGACTCCAGATCGAATGCCTCAGCAAACCTACGCTGCATGGCCTCCCTGATCCTGCAAAGCCTGCGAAAGCTTTGGATTTGTGTGATCAAGGAGAGGGGTCACTACTGGCTGGCAACCCTTCCGGAGCCACGTTACAAGGGTAAGGTTGCGCAATTTATCCAGCCATCGCAGAGGGAGCAGAGGATGAAACATCTTCGGGAGGCCTTGCAGATAGGTTTGTGCAACACGTTTCCAGAGCCTGGGAGGGTACAAATTCCTGGTCCTGGAAAACGTGTTGCTGAGGCTTTGATCAGTCACAGAAGGAGCGGTGGAGAAGATGGCCATCTGACTGATGCATTCACACAATTTTTTAGTCCGCAGCCCCTAGGTATGATCAGTTCCAGCAACCTTCGCCAGCGTCTGTTGTACATGGTGCAGGAATACCTAGGTACAAGATCAGACTTGGAGACCTTTTAAACTGAAAATCCACTGGTTTACTGGGTCTTGAGGATGGATCACGGGCCAGAGCTTGCACAGTTTGCAATTGAGCTACTGGCCTGTCCTGCATCCAGCTTTCTTTCGGAAAGCACATTCAGTGCCACTGGAGGCTTTGTAACCGATCAAAGAGTGTGTCTGTCCACAGACTCTGTTGATCGGCTCACCTTCATAAAAATGAATCAGTCTTGGATCACCAGCTACCAAGCACCTGATGCAGATGTAACCAAATAATTTTTTTTATGAATGTGAGATCCTTTGAAGACTGCCTATGCTGATGCTGACTGACTATCCTGTTATGCCAAGTCACTATCCTATTCCTTATCAATGTTCATGTTGATAGCTTCTAAGAACAATTTTGGTTCTGGGCACCAGCACCAGTGCCTAAAGCCCAATTTTTCTGCTCCTGTTTAACATGGGCGTGTAATTACAATTTTTGCTGTAATATTTTGCAGCAGGGCTTGTTCCTGCACTCAACTAGAGTATATGTGAGGGGTTGCAGTGTTGTGGCACCAGTACCAGTGTCTAAAGCCCAATTTTTCTGCCCCTGTTTAACAGGGGTGCATAATTACAATTTTTAAATCTAATATTTTACAGTAGGGCTCGTTTCTGTGCTCAATAACAGAATTTGTGAGGGGTTACAGTATTGTGGCACCAGCACCAGTGCCTAAAGCCCAATTTTTCTGACCCTGTTCAACAGGGGCATGTAATTACAATTCTTGATATAATATTTAACAGCAGGGCCTGTTCCAGCACCCAGCAAGAGTAACTGTGAGGGCTTACAGTGTTCTGGTGCCACCAACACCTAAGGCCCACTTTTCTGCAGAGTATATAGGGCAGGCCCCTACTTTGAAACATCCAACTTACAAATGGCTACTACTTGCAAACGGAGGGAGACAATAGGAAGTGAGAGGAAATCTACCCCTAGGAAGGGAAATTCTCTCCTGTACGAGTTAATATGGGAAAAAGGTGTCTCCTCCACTCAAACCTTGTTTTCCTTAAAAACCCCAAATTTTCAAAATCCAATTGTCATTGGGACAGAAGCTGAGGTGAAATCTTCTGAACAGGGGCACAGACAGCAAAATAAATGTTACAGGGGTGATAACCCTTCCCTACGTTTTTCAAAAAGCTTTAAAATTGATTTTTTTGGCTGGAGCTACACTCACAAAATGCACCTGTTCCAAATTACAAACAGATTCTACATAAGAACAAACCTACAGTCCCTGTCTTTTTTGCACCGCCTGTATACTGCTGTTCAGAGTATATAGGGCCTGGGGGCCCCAAGCCTTTGCTTTTTTTTATTTGGGTACAGTGTTCCACTTAATATCCATACAAGACTCAAAGGGCCTGGTAATGGACTGGGGGGGGGGGGTACCCATGCCGTTTGTCTCACTGATTTTCATACATATTGCCAGGACCAGACATTACATTAAAGCCGCAAGCATTTTGAAATGACTTTTATTCCTTTAAAAATTATATTTTGTGCAGTGACTGTTCTAAGCACGGGAAACATGCACCACATTACAGGCATACTATAGACACACCCCAGGTCCAATATTTAAAGAAATATTTCACTTTTATTTTTTCACTTTAAGCATCATTAAAATCACTGCTCCCGGAAAAACATCAGTTTTTAAAACTTTATTTTGCATTGATACATGTCCCCTGGGGCAGGACCCGGGTCCCCAAACACTTTTTAGGACAATAACTTGCATATTAGCCTTTAAAATTTACACTCTTGATTTCTCACGTTCGAGTCCCATAGAGTTTAGATATGGCACCCGGGGTGTCTCAGAGGCTGCCCACATGCTGTGGGTGGGTCAGGATAAACACTCAATACTATGCATCTAGGGCATTGGAGAAAGCTCCTCCCTACTGTCCTGTTAGAGCTGACCAATTGCCAGAAATACTATATGGACTTGAGTTTCCACAAATCAGAAGTTGCATTGTCCAGGCCTGGAAGTGATGCCGTAGAATAGGACTGGTGTGGAATCGGAAATTGAGGATTATCAGCAAAAGCTAAGAGCCAGTCTGTCCCGGGGATGCTGGAAATGGTGAATATTAAAACCAATGACTCGGAGGGACACAGATGGTGAATCTCAGCACTTCCTGGAGCCGTGAAATGCAAGGGTGCCCAATGGTGACGTTACTTTCTGGATGTTTTGGAGTAATCTAAGCAATTGCGGAGTATGCTCTTCTTCTCAGGACTTGACACTCTTGCATTCCACGACTCCAGAGATCCACTGGCCACATATCTCCAGGCCCACAGCCGCACAGGACCCTCTGGATTCACCTCTCCACAGACAGGGATCTTCACAGTACCATATGCTTCATAATATCCTAACCTTGGGAGTAGGGATGAGCCGAACACCCCCCAGTTTGGTTTTGCATCAGAACATGTGAGCAGGCAATAAATTTGTTCGAGCACCCGAACACCTTTCAAGTCTATGGGACTTGAACATGAAAAATCGAAAGTGCTAATTTTAAAGGCTTATATGCAAGTTATTGTCATAAAAAGTGTTTGGGGACCCGGGTCCTGCCCCAGGGGACATGTATCAATGCAAAAAAAAGTTTTAAAAACGGCCGTTTTTTTGGGTGCAGTGATTTTAATAATGCTTAAAGTGAAACAATAAAAGTGAAATATCAATTTAAATTTCATACCTGGGGGGTGTGTATAGCATGACTGTAAAGTAGCGCTTGTTTCCTGTGCTTAGAACTGTCCCTGCACAAAGTGTAATTTCTGAAAGAAAAAAGTCATTTAAAAGCCCTTGCGGCTATAATGAATTGTCGGCTCCCAGTAATACAGAGAACAGTCATTGAAAGTCATTGATAAAGAAAATAAATACATGGGGTCCCCCCAAATTCAATTACCAGGCCCTTCAGGTCTGGTATGGATATTAAGGGGAACCCCGCATCAAATTTAAGAAGAAAAATGATGTGGGGTTCCCCCCAAATATCCATACCAGACCCTGTATCCGAGCAGGCAACCTGGACGGCCGCAGGAAAAGAGGGGGGAAAGATAGAGCGCCCCCCCCTCCTGAACCATACCAGGCCACATTCCCTCAACTGTAGTCCTGCTCACTGATAATACCGTGGGTCCAGCAATCTCCTCCGACTGTCCCCCTTACCTCTCACAGAGATGGAGTAGCTCCGGGTATGCTGTCCTGCCTTCATGACAAGCACCCTATGTTTGTAGATAGCCCTCCCGAGCTTCCACTCTCTGCGGATGTCCTGAAACCAGACCCAGACCTCACTCTCCGATGTCCGCTTCGGCTTTGGGATATGCAAATAGTTCCAAACCAAATCCTCCTCCCACTGTTCCTGGGAGTCCTCATTTATCTTCATGACATGGTCTGGAACATATGGGTAATCTAGACCCCACTCCTGAGCAACTCTCTTCTGTAAATCACACTGAAACCTTGAAAGCCGTGTCCATTCTTTGGGCCTTCCCCACCCAGGCAGAAGGCAGGACTCTGTGGCCTTATTGACCCATTTATGGTACATTGACGCTCCTCCAGATGAAATGCTTGGGGAGCTGGAAGAATGTCTATGGGGTTGGGTAGGGGTAGGTACTGAGCATAATGGCTCCTCCAGCACCATGGCTGTAGCTCCTGGAGATGAGGACTTTACCAAATCACACAGCTCCTCCTCACTTGACGAATCCTCACCACTATACTTGACACTCCCACTACTAGATCAAAACAACCAGGCCTTGCTAAATTTACCTGTAACTCAGCTCTACCCCATAAAACATTAATATAGCACCTACCTAAAGTAGAGGGCGCTACATATAATATATTAGAGCTTACCAGTCCAAATATGTAGTAGTGTATTCTTTTTCTACACATTCAGAAAAAGAAACAAAAGCACTAGAAAAGAAAACTATAGCAGTCCGCACATCTAAGAACAGGTTATCTGCAATAAATTACATCTTTCTTTTTTTAACCCCATCCCGCCGCAGTCTGCCAGCCCTTTAGGAGCGTCTAAATGCCAGGAGGCAGAGGCCGGAATTCAGGTCATGTGACCACTGTCAGGGGCTGTCACAGAAGTCACATGATAGAAAAGTTCCCAATCGCAAGTATGCATCAGGGGCTCTCCAGTACCTGTGCTGGGAGCACAGAAAAGTATTTCCATAGGGCTGCATATATGCAGATTCTTCAGCATTAAAGCCCACCCACCAAGGCCGCATATATGCATATCATTGGCGGGAAGAGGTTAAGCCACACTTTAACCACTTCATTACGGGTAATGTTTATCCCCGTTCTGCTCCGACCAATTTTCATCTTTCAGCGCTGTCACACTTTGAATGACAATTACGCGGTTATACAGCACTGCGTCCATATGACATTTTTATAAATTTTTTCACACAAATGGAGCTTTCGTTTTTGGTATTTAATCACCACTGGGTTTTTATTTTTTGCTAAATAAACGAAAAACTTCTGAACTTTTTTTTTTTTTTAAATGCATTTTTCTTTGTTTCGGTTACAAAATTTGGCAAATAAATTATCTTTCTTCATAAATTTAGATCAAAATGTATTCTGCCACATTTCTTTGCTGAAGATAAAACCCAAATCAGTGTATATTATTTAGTCTGTGTGAAAGTTTTAGAGTCCACAATGGGATATATATCTGAAAATCGTTCAATCCTTATATACTGACGGCCTATCGCATTTTTTGAGGCCCGAAAATGTCAGGACAGTAAAATACCCTCCAAATTACTCCTTTTTTTGGAAAGAAGACAGTCAGTAAGGTATTTAGTAAAAGGCGTTTTTTTTTTACATACTGTCACCAGTGCAGTACAGCACAATCATATAACTGGTGTGGCGGTGATCGGGTACACTGACTGGTGACGGTGTGTAAAAAAAAACCCGGCTCCATCCTCAGTTATATAAGAACTGTCACAGAACAGAAGTGTCACACAGCGGGAACCTCCCATTGAGGCGGATCGTCCAGAGGACGAAGCCGGGAAAGAAGAAGCCGGAGGAAGATGCAGAGGTCCGGAGGAAGAAGCAGAATAAGATAGAGGAAGAAGCGGGGGAAGAACAAGATGGAGGAACAAAACCGAAAGAAGACATAATAATAAAACCGGCTATTGTCTTTTTTAACATTTTTTACACTTTTTTGGTGAAATGGTAGGGGTACATTTATACTGCATTACCAATTCACACAGGGGGGCGGGATCTGGGGTCACCTTGTTAAAGGGGGCTTCCAGATTCCGATAAGCCCCTTGCCCGCAGACCCCCACACCCACCGGGCAAGGGTTGTGGGGATGAGGCCCTTGTCCCCATCAATGTGGGACAAGGTGCTTTGGGGGGCCGCTACCCCAAAGTACCCTTCCAATGTTGAGGGCATGTAGCCTGGTACGGTTCAGGAGGGGGGGCGCTCTCTCGTCCCCTCCTCTTTTCCTGCGGTCTGCCAGGTTGCACGCTCAGATAAGGGTCTGGTATGGATTTTTAGGGGGACCCCATGCCATTTTTTTTTTACATTTTGGCACAGGGTTCCTCTTAAAATCCATACCAGACTTCAGGTCTGGTATGAAATTTGGGGGGGCACCCACACCATTTTTTTTTGGCACAGGGGTACCCTTAATATTCATACCAGACCCAAAGGGCCTGGTAATGGACTGTGGGGGAATCCCAATGCCGTTTTTTTTTCAGTGACTTTTATCTGTATTGTGGGACATGACAATTCATTATAGCTGCGAGTAGTTTTAAATGACGTTTTTTTCCTTTAGAAATGTCATTTTGTGCAGGGACTGTTCTAAACACTGGAAACATGCACCTCTTTTTTAAGGCATACTATAGACAACCTCCAGGTACGAAATGTAAAGGAATATTTCACTTTTATTGTTTCACTTTAAGCATTATTAAAATCACTGCTCCCGAAAAAACGTTAGTTTTTAAAACTTTTTTTTGCATTGATCCATGTCCTCTGGGGCAGGACCCGGGTCCCCAAACACTTTTTATGACAATAACTTGCATATTAACCTTTAAAATTAGCACTTTAGATTTCTCCCATAGACTTTTACAGGGTGTTCCGCGGCTTTCGAATTTTCCGTGAACACCCCAAATTGCACGCTATTCGGCGAACGGCCAACAGCCAATGTTCAAGTCGAACTCATGTTTGGCCCAAACATAAAGCTCATCCCTAGTGCCCATACATCTTTCTATCCCATCTTTTTTTATTATTATTTTTTTTTTATTCAGTCCACAATTTATAGAATAAAATATTGTCCTTGACAAAAATATATCATATATAAACACGTTTATCCCACCATCTGATTTTACAATAATTTCAGATTTTACATTTAGATAAAATTATATATTTTTTTTTTCCAATGCAAATGAAACATAGATGACTTATGCAGCAAAGAACAAAAGCGGTGCAATAAAACTCATAATAAGGGACACTGTCAAATTTTGTAAAATTAATTTTAAAGTGATTGGTCGGTGGTTTGACAAGTCTGGAAATTTTAGATGAGATTTGGTTTTTCTTCAGACCGGGTGGTGAAGTTACAAGTTTCATTTTTTTACATTTTTTCCATATTATATAAAGCTTTGCCCTTTATTTCTTTCTCTGCTGGTCCCCCCCTCCCACGTTGCACCTCCAGTGGATGAACCAGTTTACTATTTTTAACAATCACATTCCATTCCTTTTCAAAGTCTGAATAAACCCTCAAAGCGCAGATTTCCTGGACTATCGTTCAAAGACAATTTTGCTTGCATCAATTATTTGAATGCATTAGTATGGCACAACTGTCCTCTACATAAAAACGAGGAACTTTATTTTGTAAAAATAAAACTAATTCAATGAATACAATAAAGTTTTTTTGGATTTACAAGAGGTGATCTGTGTAAAATTGGGCCATCAGGGATGCGGTTCAGGTTCATGACAATGCAGGGTTTACGCCAATCCCTGCCTGTTCGTAGTCCATGGTCCAGCCAAACTTTTTTCCCCATTTTCCCACCCAAATCTCCTGCTGGAATCAGCATGAAGTTATTGATGTATTGGCGGTATTACTACCATCAATAAATGACAACTTCTGGCTGTGCAGGCCTCTTGCATCATTGGTTGCTAAGGTTCTAGCGGCTGCACAGTGACATTGGTTGCTAAGGTTTTAGCAGCTGCACAGTGTCATTGGTTGCTAAGGTTCTAGCGGCTGCACAGTGACATTGGTTGCTAAGGTTTTAGCAGCTGCACAGTGTCATTGGTTGCTACGGTTCTAGCGGCTGCACAGTGTCATTGGTTGCTGAGGTTCTAGTGGCTGCACAGCATCATTGGTTGCTAAGGTTCTAGCGGCTGCACAGCGTCATTGGTTGCTAAGGTTCTAGCGGCTGCACAGCGTCATTGATTGCTGAGGTTCTAGTGGCTGCACAGTATCATTGGTTGCTAAGTTTCTAGCGGCTGCACAGTGCCATTGGTTGCTAAGGTTTTGGCAGCTGCACAGTGTCGTTGGTTGCTAAGGTTTTAGCAGCTGCACAGTATCATTGGTTGCTAAGGTTCTAGCGGCTGCACAGTGTCATTGGTTGCTAAGGTTCTAGCGGCTGCACAGCGTCATTGGTTGCTGAGGTTCTAGTGGCTGCACAGTATCATTGGTTGCTAAGGTTCTAGCGGCTGCACAGCGTCATTGGTTGCTGAGGTTCAAGTGGCTGCACAGTGTCATTGGTTGCTAAGGTTCTAGCGGCTGCACAGTGCCATTGGTTGCTAAGGTTTTGGCAGCTGCACAGTGTCGTTGGTTGCTAAGGTTTTAGCAGCTGCACAGTATCATTGGTTGCTAAGGTTCTAGCGACTGCACAGTGTCATTGGTTGCTAAGTTTTTAGCGGTTGCACAGTGTCATTGGTTGCTAAGGTTCTAGCGGCTGCACAGTGTCATTGGTTGCTAAGGTTCTAGTGGCTGCACAGTGTCATTGGTTGCTAAGGCTTTAGCGGTTGCACAGGGTCATTGGTTGCTAAGGTTCTAGCGGCTGCACAGTGTCACTGGTTAGTAAGGTTCTAGCGGCTGCACAGTGTCATTGGTTGCTAGGGTTATAGCGACTGCACAGTGTCATTGGTTGCTAAGGTTCTAATGGCTGCAGTGTCATTGGTTGCTAAGGTTATAGTGGCTGAACAGTGTCATTGGTTGCTAAGGTTATAGCGGCTTCAGATTGTCATTGGTTTGTAAGGTTCTAGCAGTGGTACAGTGTCATTGGTTGCTAGGGTTATAGCGACTACACAGTGTCATTGGTTGCTAAGGTTCTAATGGTTGCAGTGTCATTGGTTGCTAAGGTTATAGTGGCTGCACAGTGTCATTGGTTGCTAAGGTTCTAGCGGCTGCACAGTGTCACTGGTTGGTAAGGTTCTAGCGGCTGCATAGTGTCATTGGTTGCTAGGGTTATAGCGACTGCACAGTGTCATTGGTTACTAAGGTTCTAATGGCTGCAGTGTCATTGGTTGCTAAGGTTATAGTGGCTGCACAGTGTCATTGGTTGCTAAGGTTATAGCGGCTGCACAGTTTCATTGGTTGCTAAGGTTCTAGCGGATGCACAGTGTCAGTGGTTGCTAAGGTTCTAACACCTGCACAGTGTCATTGGTTGCTAAGGTTCTAGCGGCTGCACAGTGTCATTGGTTGCTAAGGTTTTAGCAGCTGCACAGTGTCATTGGTTTCTAAGGTTCTAGCAGCGGCACAGTGTCATTGGTTGCTAAGGTTCTAGCGGGTGCACAGTGTCATTGGTTGGTAAGGTTTTAGAAGCTACACAGTGTCATTGGTTGCTAAGGTTTTATCGGTTGCACAGTGTCATTGGTTGCTAAGGTTCTAGTGGCTGCACAGTGTCATTGGTTGCTAAGGTTCTAGCGGCTGCACAGTGTCATTGGTTGGTAAGGTTCTAGAGGCTTCACAGTGTCATTGGTTGCTAAGGATTTATCGGTTGCACAGTGTCATTGGTTGCTAAGGTTCTAGCGGCTGCACAGTGTCATTGGTTGCTAAGGTTCTAGCGGCTGCACAGTGTCATTGGTTGCTAAGTTTCTAGCGGCTGCACATTGTCATTGGTTTCTTAGCAGCAGTCCCTATCCAGCTGTAAACAAGCTATGAGGTATTCCAAGTGATGTCATTGCCCAAATATGGTCATAACTGCATTTGATAAAATACATTTTTCACTTACAATAGTATCGAATTTAAATAAATCCGAAATAACAGAAAAGTCAAATTTCATTTTGAATAAATTCGGATTGTTTTCAAATCAATTTTGAATCATTTTCAAATAGTTTTTGATTTCTTTTCCAATTTCCAAAGAGAATAAAATAGACTAGAATATAAAGTAATAGAATAGAAACAAATACAATAGAATAGAAAAGAATAATAAAATAGAAAGAATATAACCATTTTCTAAAATTCGAATTTCAAATAGAATACATTTTGAATTTATATACATAACAAAAGAATAGAATACAAAAAAAATAATTAGAAAATAATATAATAGGAAAAAAAGAATAGTATAGACTTTAATAGAATAGAAAAGAATATAATCCGCACTGTTAAGTGTCTCCTTGGTCTTCCTCTGACTCTGGGGTCTCATTCCGATGCCAGAATAATCCCCTTCTTGCAGAAAGGCCGGACTCTGCTGTGGGCCGACCCTTCCGATAGCTGGGAACACCCACTAAAGTAAAAGCATAATGGGCTAGTATGCATCGCATACTAGCCCATTATGTGGCATTTTACCTGTGATGTCCCTGCTGGTGGCTGGATCAATCTTCGTTCCTCCTTCCTTCCAGGGCCGTGAGGCTCTGTGACTGAACTCAGACATTCAGCTGTCTGTATAGTTGCTGCACCTTCATTCAGTCGCAGGCTGTCAGCACACGGCTCCAGGCCACTCTGAACGCCTCATTCATGCTGTAGAGGCATTGGCACCCATATGACTGGAGCCTGACATGCTGCACTCATCCATTGTATATGTCTAGACGTTGCACCCCTATGGCGGGGGTTCTGTTGTTGTACTTGGCTCCATCGTGGTCACCTAATGAAGAATTCCCAGATGATCTCTGATAGTGGTGTGCGCCAATATTTTCAAATTTACTTCTTTTTTTTTTTTTTTTATGTCCTTGATGACATTTCTGTTCTACTTTACAAGGATTCTCAAATAAAAGGAAAAATAAATGAAAAAAAAAAAAAAAAAAGAAAAAGAAAAGAATATAATAAAAAATAGAATAGAATATACTAGAATAGAACGAATATAACCATTTTCCAAAATTCAAATTTGAATAGAATAAAAAAGAATAGATTACAATATAATAGAAAATAACAGAATAACATAGAAAAAAATAGAATAGAATAGAAAGAATTTAACCATCTTTTCAAAATTTTAATTTCAAATAGAATAAATTCAAATTTGAATAGAAATGAATAGAATAGAAAATAATAGAATAGAATAGAAAATAAAATAAAATAGAAAATAATCGAATAGAATAGAATAAACAAATAGAAAAAGAATAGCATTACAAAAAAAATAGAATGGATTAGAATAGAAATAATATAATCATTTTCCAAAATTCAAATAGATTCAAATCGAATTTGAATAGAATAAAAAAGAATATGTTAGAATAGAATAGAAAATAACAGAATAGTATAGAAAAAAACAGAATAGAATAGAAAGAATATAACCATATTTCGAAATTTGAATAGAAAAGAATAGAATAGCATAGAATATAAAATAAAATAAAAAATAATCAAATAGAATAAACAAATATAAAAATAATACAATTAAAAAAACTGTAGACTGGAATAGAATAGAAAGAATATAACCATTTCCCAAACTTTTAATAGAATCAATTAAAATTTTAATAGAATAGAAAATTATAGGTTAGAATAGGAAGATGGTTATATTTTCTATTCTATTCTGTTATATTCTATACTATTCTGTTATTTTATATTCTATTCTACTATATTCTCTTCTATTCTATTCAAATTTAAATTAATTCTATAAGTATAATGGGAAATTTGTTTATTCTAGTCAATTTGATTATTTTCTATTTTATTTTCTATTCTATTATTTTTTATTCTATTATTTTCTATTCAAATTTGAATTTATTCTATTTGAAATTCAAATTATTCTATTATTTTCTATTCTATAATTTTCGAATTTCAGAAGATGGTTATTTTCTTTTATCTTCTCTTTTATTCAATTTTTTTTATTCTATTCTTTTATTTTCTGCTATATTCTTTTCTATTTTTTTTCTATTCTATTCCTTTATTTTCTATTCTATTTTATTCTCTTTGGAAATTGGAACACAAATCAAACTATTCAAATTCGAAAAACTTCGAATTTGAAAACTATTTGAATCTATTCAAATTCGAAAATTCCAATCGATTTGAATACGAATAAATGAAACAAATTGCGATAAAAATAAAATAAAATGGATTAAACTAATTTATCGAAACAAATTTATGTAAATAACGAATCGAAAAACAAAACAAATTTCACCGATTATTATTACGGTGCAGGAGAACTGACCCTGTAGTACAAATCATAATAGAAAAATCGATATATAAATTGTAAATAAAATCGGCAACATTTCCAGGGGCAATCCTCTAAATCCCGGGACTGTCCCTGGAATCCAGGCACAACCTCGCAGTTATGGTCATGCCAGGTAATGAATTGCATTACATCTAAAGGGCGTCTGTCATGAGAGAACCATGGGGGGTGGGGGTGGGGGGGGGCTGCCAATGCTAAATTATCCTTCTTAGCTCTTTGGCTGTTATGCAGATCCTTTGACCCGGAACATGTATAGAGATACGCAATTCTGACAATTTTCTGATTTTTATTCGCAAAATAAAGTGGTATTAAACCCAAAAAATTAAAATGATACCGTCATATATTGGCGCTTTACCAGTCCTTAGACGTGGCGGCTGCATTACTTTTCTGTTTTTTGTTTTCTTCATTTTTCAACTGGTGATCCTGCCAGTAACACGCCTCCTGTTATAGGCTGAATCCTTTATCTATGGAGGAGAAGGAAGGAACAACCTTGGATGGTGAAATTATCTGGAGAGGGTGATGTTAGATGGACTAGTAGGTTGAAAGCAACAGTTCTGTTCCTTTTGGAATAAAGCTTTTACATAAATAAACAAAAGTTGACCACTTTAAGCACCCAGTGGCCGGTGCTACCACTAGGCAAACTAGGCAGCCGCCTAGGGTGCCCTGCTGCCTAGGGCGCCCGGCCACTTGTGTTCCTACTCTCTTCTCTCTGCAGCAAGCAACTAAGTCTCAGCATCAGCAGGCAGCCGTCGGTCCACTCGCACATAGTGTCACAGACACAGTGGCGGTGGGGGACTGTGTCTGTGTCCCGAATCCCAAATGAATGGAAGCAAGCAAACATTAATTCATGGGCGCTGGTGAGGCTGCATTTGATGGGCGCTGGTGTGGCTGCATTTGATGGGCGCTGGTGAGGCTGCATTTGATGGGGGCTGGGGAGGCTGCATTTGATGGGGGCTGGGGAGGCTGCATTTTATGGGGGCTGGTGAGGCTACATTTGATGGGGGCTGGTGAGGCTACATATAATGGGGGCTGATGAGGCTGAATTTGATGGGTGCTGGTGAGGCTGCATTTCATGGGGGCTGGTGAGGCTGCATTTGATGAGCGCTGGTGAGGCTGCATTTGATGGGTGCTGGTGAGGCTGCATTTGATGGGGCTGGGGAGGCTGCATTTGATGAGCGCTGGTGAGGCTGCATTTGATGGGCGCTGGTGAGGCTGCATTTTATGGGCGCTGGTGAGGCTGCATTTGATAGGCGCTGGTGAGGCTGCATTTGATAGGCGCTGGTGAGGCTGAATTTGATGTGCGCTGGTGAGGCTGCATTTGATGGGGGCTGGTGAGGCTGAATTTGATGGGTGCTGGTGAGGCTGCATTTGATGGGGGATGGTGAGGCTGAATTTTACGGGGGCTAGTGAGGCTGCATTTGATGGGCGCTGGTGAGGCTGACTTTGATGGGGGCTGGTGAGGCTGCATTTAATGGGGGTTGGTGAGGCTGAATTTGATGGGCGCTGATGAGGCTGCATTTGATGGGGTCTGGTGAGGCTGAATTTGATGGGGTCTGGTGAGGCTGCATTTGATGGGCACTGGTGAGGCTGCATTTGATGGGGGCTGGTGAAGCTGCATTTGATGGGAGCTGGTGAAGCTGCGTTTGATGGGGTCTGGTGAGGATGAATTTGATGGGGTCTGGTGAGGCTAAATTTGATGGGCGCTGGTGAAGGTGCACTTGATGGGCACTGGTGAGGCTGCATTTGATGGGAGCTGGTGAAGCTGCAGTTGATGGGGTCTGGTGAGGCTGCATTTGATGGGCGCTGGTGAGGCTGCATTTGCTGGGTGCTGTTGAGGCTGAATTTTTATGGGGGCTGGTGAGGCTGCATTTGATGGGGGCTATTGAGGATGCATTTGATGGGCCTTGGTGGGCTGCATTTGATGGGCGCTTCATTAAAAATGTGAGGTATACATGGGCAGGGAAAAGGGGGTGGAGTCGGGGTGGAGGCAAAATGAGGTTTCCCCTAGGGTGTCAAAAATCCTTGCACCAGCCCTGAAAGTACCTATGTCAGTGGTAAATGGTTTGTCCCAACCCTCTAACCGCCACTTTAAAAGTTCTAACAGTAGACAGCCAGGTAACTAGTATTTTTAGAAGCAGGCATGCATTGGCAGCCCTCATACTCCCCCCAGGAGTCACCACTTTTTTCCAAGCATTGGCTGAACAATCAACCAATCCCACTGCTCAGCTTTGTGATGTCACCAGACTCTGGGCGGATTTCTCACATCTCCCCCACCCATATCTTTATACAGCCAATCCAAATGTGATAGACTCACCCGGGACAGAGGCTTTTGGAGGGGACTGAATGTTACCTTCGTGCCTCTCGACTATGGAGGAGAAGTAGGAACAACCTTGGATGGCATTTGAGGGATCTACAAGCATTTAGGAAGATGTTCTGCTATCTAATGCAAAAGGATGTTATTAAAAAGGCCATGATGATCTCTGCCAGCTTGGGACTCGTAGCAGATGATGATGTCATCAGCAAGCCACCTGTCTGGGGTTGGCTGCTATAATGTCTTTATTGCAAGTTGGTCTAGTGCGCCTCCTAGGGGTCTTTCACCCATTGTTATTTGTGCTAATTGACTCAGCTATTGTCTACTAGCTCACTACCCTTGTGGGTTGTGTTTATACTTGTAATAATGTGGCCTTTGTATTTACTGTTGTAGGGGGCCGAAAAAAGTCTAGGCACCTAGGCTGGTATAAATGACTAGTTAATTATGTTTTTGGTTACAGTAGGGTAATATGATCAGGAGGGGGGGGGGGGATGTCATCCTGGTGTTCAAATAGAGAAGTTCTTATTCTGGTTGACTTCAAAACTGGTGTTGCCTAGTTCTTGGGGTAACTATGGGCAGATTCACAGGTCTCGTGTTTCCAGAGCTTTGGGAAGTAGGTTCTGGGCGGAGATAGTCAGTCAGGGTGTCCGGATTCCGTCACGCCATACGCCTATCCCAGCATGGAGAGGCTCAGTGAAGGTGGTGGTGAAGGTGTGGAGGTGTCGGATCGGGTCACACAGATCATAAAAGGAGATCCGCCCGGCCTCATACTCCAGATATATCCTGACTCTGTTACTGGAGATTTTATTACGGTCATCTATCACCCAATACTGATCACCAGTCTTGTCCAAACAGATTTGTTATTCCATCCAATCAGTGATTGCCGTCCTCTCCTGTCTATACTGGGGTAACACATCCCGACTCTCCATCCATCTGACCCCCCGACATCCACTTCCCAGTAATGTCTCCCTGAGGAGAAACTCCGACTGCTCAACACCTGAGGATCATCCTGGAATCTCTCTGGTGTTTAGTGGCAGCCGGTGGTAATTTTTTTTGTGGGGGCACTTTCTGGAGCACTTACCCCAGCTATGGTGGGCAGCGCTTCTCCCCGGCGGCTTCACCGGCGGCTTCCCTTGCTCGGTGTTGGCTTCCCCTACTCTCCACAGCTATTGCGGTGGCTTCCCTTTCCTCCCTCCTCGTCAGCGGCCAATTGAGAAGTCTTCTCTATTAGGCCAATCGTAAAATCGCTCTTCAAACCTGCTTCTGATTGGCTGGATTGAGGATCAGTGTTTCAATAGCAAATATTAATTTGATGTTGTAACACCTGGGTGGGCTCAATCCTATTTTTTGAAGCCTATTAGAGCCTCTGGCTCTAATCAGGTGCTTAAAAATAAAAACACCTCCCGCCGTTGTAATTCATGCACCCGGCATCCTGAAAGTTGCCGAATGCATGACTAGGAGGTGACGGCCATAGACTGGATAGAGAGATCATGGGGGGTGGAGTCCGTGGATAGAGGGGGCGATGCTCAGGTTCATCTAATGGACGGGCCGCCACTGCTGGTTTTTCTGGATGGTTGTGCTCTATATCTGCCCAGGATACAGTTTTCCTGTCATCTGATATCTGTAGATATTTATGAGCTGTGTTTCTATCCAGTAATATGTCTGCAGCTCCCTGTATATAGAATACATTTACCTCTGTTATTATATCAGATAAACCTGTGTGTAAGACCCCCGCCACATCCAGACCCCCTCCATCATGGAGGAGCTCCTCATGTCTCTCTCTGTCCTCATTATCTCCATCCTCAGTATCACACAAGTCACCTGTGTCTGTCCTCATTATCTTCATCCTCTGTATCGTTCAAGTCAAATATGGCATAAGGCAAATTATCAGCGGGCGTCTGTGTGCAAACTTTGCAAATATTAAGGATTACCTGAGTCAGTTTAAACAATCATCCAATATTATTGCAATATCGGAAACATGGGGCAACGCAGAGAAAGGGGTGGACTTTAAGCTGGAGGGTTATGAGTTTACCCAGATAGCAGGCAATTGTGCTGCAAGTCTGAACACGACTTGCTAAGTTACTGCTCGACTTGCCGGGCTTCGCAAGGTTGTTGCTCAATTGCAGCAAGTCCACATTGCGCGACTCCAGATGAACTTTTCTTGGCAAACATTCTGCAAGTCTGCTACAAGCTCTGGTTCAGTTATGTTGTGCGACAGTCATCCCACCACAGGGGGTCACTGTGGCTGAATTTCCATGCTGTAGACTTGCAGAGCTCTCGCTGTAGACTCACCACTGCAACTTTGCTCTTGCTAGAGACCGGCCGCGCAAATTTGCTACAAATAGGAAAAGTGTCAAGTAGAACGTGTGCTTCAAACGCTCTGCAACCTGCCAGTGAAAATGTGCAGAAAGCTAACAAGACTTACATTTCAACACCGCCACATATTTGTGGCAGGTTATCCTTGCTATCTGGGTATGCATCTAGATCAACAAAATAAGTGAGGTGGAGGAGTTGCAATTTATGTGGATAATAATCTTGACTTGAGGCTGTTGGATAATATGTCAATTGTTATATGTAAAGGATTTGTAAAGCCAGAAGGTACATCCTATGCATTAAGATAAGATAATAACGTCTGTGTGCAGCACCCACCCCCTCCAATTACTTACCTGAGCCCCATCTCTCTCCAGTGTCTAAGCTGTCCGGGACACTCCTCCTGATTGTCTGAGACACAGCAGCTGCTCCATAGGTTCACGCAGCGTTCAATCAAAGTCAGTCAGCCAATCAGGGGAGAGAGGGGGTGGGGCCAGGTCAGGGCTCCATGTCTGAATGGATACATGGAGCTCTGACTCGGCTCGGGTGCCCCCATAGAGAGCTGCTGGCTGAGGGGGGCACTCGTTAGGAGGGAGGGGCCAGGAGCAGCAAAGAGGGACCCGAGAAGAGGAGGATCTGGGCTGCTCTGTACAAAACTAACTGTACAGAGGAGGTAAGTATTACATGTTTGTTATAAAAAAAAAACAAGACTTTACAGTCACTTTAACAATGTGCTTGAATGTATATCAATTAAAATATACAGAGAAAAACATAAACCGGTAATATTTAGCTGTATTTACAGGACACTGGGTTCTAGTATTGAGCTGCTTAAAGTGATACTAAAGTCTCTGTTTTCGTTTGTTTAAAAATAACAAAGCTGTTATACGCTGAGCACGTGACCTCAACTTCTTTGGTGGACCATGGCGAGGCCTGTTCTGAGTGGAACCTGTCCTGTTATACCGCTGTATGGTCTTGGCCACCGTGCTGCTGCTCAGTTTCAGGGTCTTGGCAATCGTCTTATAGCCTAGACCAGTGATGGCGAACCTTGGCACCCCAGATGTTTTGGAATTACATTTTCCATGATGTCCACCTACACTGCAGAGTGCATGAGCATCATGGGAAACGTAGTTCCAAAACATCTGGGATGCCAAGGTTTGCCATCACTGGCCTAGACCATCTTTATTTAGAGCAACAATTCTTCTTCTTTCAGATCCTCCGAGAGTTCTTTGCCATGAGGTGCCATGTTGGACTTCCAATGACTAGTATGAGAGAGTGAGAGTGATAACACCAAATTTAAAGTGGAAGTAAACCCCCCTATCATTTTCAGCCAAGGAAGCTGCCATCTCTGCCTCTGTTTAATCTTCAACTGCTGTGATGCTGCACATGTGATTCGTTATGACACCAGCCATTGGATGGTTTGATAGTTTGGCTAAGAGCACAACCAATGTGCAGTTAGCATTCCCGGCATGCCTTTTTTTTCAAACTGTTTAAATCCATGGGTTTACTTCCACTTTAACACACCTGCTCCCCATTCACACCTGAGACCTTGTAACACTAACGCGTCACGTGACAGTGGGAAGGGAAAATGGCTGATTGGGCCCAGTTTGGACATTTTCACTTAGGGGTGTACTCACTTTTGTTGCCAGCAGTTTAGACATTAACATCCACCAGCTCCGTGATGTCGTCATGGAGGAGGGGGAAGAGGACTCCGTGGCAACCTGGGAAGCTCTTGTGACCTCCATGCCCAAGAGGGTTAAGGCAGTGCTGGAAAGTAATGGCGGCCACACAAAATATTGACACTTTGGACATTTTCACTTAGGGGTGTACTGACTTTTGTTGCCAGCGGTTTAGACATTAATGGCTGTGTGTTGAGTTATTTTGAGGGGACGGCAAATTGACACTGTTATACAAGCTGTACACTCACTACTTTACATTGTGGACAAGTGTCATTTCTTCAGTGTTGTCACATGAAAAGATAGAAGAAATTTTTTACAAATATGTGAGGGGTGTACTTACTTTTGTCAGATGATGTATATGTTTTACTTTTTAGGCCTTCTTGGGACGATTTTGGTTTGGAGGCAATCCCAATAGGCCCCTTCAGCGGAAAGGAATCCTGGCTGTCTTTGTTCCATCTGGGCTATCTAGCATTCACCATCCATGCTCTCCCTCCTCCATCACTTGCGGCGGTAGAATAACCCTTCTCAATGGGGAAAGGGGAATTCATTGGTTTCAACACAACCCACTAAGATTGAGGTAAATACCTCATAGTCTAGACAGTAAGATCTTTATATGGCTAATCCAACACCACTTTGGTAAGCTTTTCCTAAAAAAAAAAACCTTTCATATAATTTTAATCTCTCCCCTATAGGCACAATATGTGCCAATGGTCTGCCACTCATTGGAATCCATTGGAATCTATATATTAATCTGATTTGAACTCTATCCTTAAAGGGGTTGTAAAGGTTTGTTTTTTATTTTCTAAATAGGTTCCTCTAAGCTAGTGCATTGTTGGTTCACTTACCTTTTCCTTCGATTTCCCTTCTAAATGTTTTTTTTCTTTGTTTTCTTTGTCTGAATTTCTCACTTCCTGTTCCTCCTCAGTAAGCTGTTTTGGCTGACTAAACACCACTCGGATGATGGTGAGAAGTTTACTGAGGAGAAACAGGAAGTGAGATATTCAGACAAAGAAAAAAAAACATTTAGAAGGGAAATCGAAGGAAAAGGTAAGTGAACCAACAATGCACTAGCTTAGAGGAACCTATGTAGAAAATAAAAAACGGACCTTTACAACCCCTTTAAAGTGGAACTTCATTTTTTTCATCTTTCCATCTATTAAATCTTCTGCCCTTGTTGTTGTTGTTTTAACTTTGGTTAGTAAAACATTTTTTTTTCCTGCCAGTAAATACCTTATACAGCCCACTTCCTGTTTCTTCTCTGGTCATTAGCCTAGGCGTATGGCATCATGCACAGCTCTCTCTCTCTCTTTCTCTCACTCTGGTGAAAGTTTGCCAGGAAGGGAAGGGGGATGAGTCATAAGAGGGCCAATGGGAGCTGCAGAGCTGGAGGTGTGCCTCTGTGTGAGTCTGTGTAAATCAAGGAAGTGAACAGGCAGCAGCTTCAGCTGCCCACAGTTAAAATGGCTGCGGAGGGAGATTTTGTGCAGCATATTTGGCAAGTACAGAATCCCAGTATATATAAAATAATATGCAAAGTCGTCGGAGGGAAGCTTCAGCATGGAAAAGATGTTTTTATTACAAATGATGTGAGCAGACTGCAGTTCCTCTTCAGTAGGCCTATCTCTTTTAATTCAACGTTTATAAATAACACATGTACAAAAAATATAAAAATTGAGCAGAATGTAATTTATACAATGTATCACTTCGTAATTATTCATGCATGTCTTTTTCACTTATAGTATCAACTTCATGCGGCACTCTTAAGTCGACCTGAAGAAGCTCATTGGGGCGAAACATGTAGAGCTGAAGTGGCTGCACCGTCGTATGAATCGCGTGTTGATATGATAATGAATTTTTATCAATTTTAAATCGTTACAAAATAAATATGTTTCAATTTTATCTTTTGCAATAGGTAGTAACTTTATTTTCGGCCACCTTAAAAATTCTTCCTTTCCCTTTTGTATATAATTGGGGTGTGGTGCCTATTTTGGCCCTTCACTGCCCAGAACCATGGATAGAGGGAATGTTTATAAGAAAAACTCATCAATTTTTTTTTAATTTGTGGAGATTTTAATATTGATTTGCCTAATCCAAATAAACATAAAATAACAGAGGATTTTTTTTTTTAACACTATATAGTATAGAGTATGAATCTGTGTCCGAAAATCACCAGACCCACTAGGATAGCTTCTCACAGGGCCACTTTAATTGATAAAATATTTACAAATAATATTGTAAGCAGTGGACTATTATATAGTGACCTTAGTGACCAGCTGCCAGTTTTTGAAGTATAGTAAAACCTGGGATTACGAGCATAATCCGCTCCAGAAGAATGCTTGGAATCCAAAGCACTTGCATATCAAAGCGAGTTTCCCCATAGAAGCCAATGGAAATGAAGATAATTTGTTCTGCATTGACTTCCAGTGCATTCAATACCGCATGTGGCCAGAGATGGGAGGGGGGCGCCGGAGAGCCTCGGAAATACTCGGGGGCAGCTCGGCTGAACTCGGAGAGCCTCGGAAACTGAGTATTTCTGAGTGTTTCCGAGTATTTCCGAGTGGTTCAGAGTATTTCCGAATAGTTCTGAGTGTCCCCGGCGCCACCCCGCACCTCTGGCCACATGCGGCACTGCACACCCCATTGGCTTGAATCCAATGACAACACTCGCAAACCAAGTCAGGATTTCAAAAATAAAATAAAAAGTTGCTCGTCTTTCAAAACGCTCGCTAACCGCGTTACTCGTAAACCGAGGTTCCCACTGTATATGACAACTTCAGAATGAATCAACCTCAGAAATAAATAGTATACAGAAGAAGGAGAATTGGAGAAACAATAACGGCATTTATAAAGGATTTAATAGCACAAAACTGGTAAATTGTATATGATGGCAATGCCATAAATAGTGCATGCAGTATGACGAATTATTAAATATATGTAAAAGACTATATGATAAAAATTGTCCTATAGAAAAAAAATTAAAAATAAAATACAATGATCACCCTTGGATTACAAAGGGTTTACAAAATGCCTGTAAAAAAAAAAAAAATGTTTTAATAGGCTATACAGATAATTCATGGGACAGAGAAGGATGCAGAAGTTAAGTATAAAAAACATATAAAAACAAATGAACCAGTATTATGAAAATAGCTAGAAAAGAATATTATAATAAACTACTGGAAGATAACAGGAATAACATTAACCACTTAAGGACCGCCCCACGGAGATTTTCAACTTGTACGTGATTCCTGTTGTCGGCTCTGGGGTGCGTGCGCACGCCGCCAGAGCCGCGCTCCCGCTGTGACACAGCGGGAGCCAATCAGCGGATCTGCCAGTAATGGCTGCCGGGGACCTGACAATCGCTCGTAAAACAATGCAGTCCTGCTGTTCTGTCACAGAGGAAGATGGAGATCTTGTGTTTCTGCTATTCAGGAACGCAGATCTCTCTCTTCCTCCAGTCAGTCCATCCCCCACACAGTTAGAACTCACTCCCTAGGAGCACACCTAATCCTTTGATAGCCCCTTCCCTACCAGTGTCATATGTACAGTGACAGTGCATTTTTTTTTTTAGTACTGATTACTGTATTGGTGTCACTGGCCCCCCAAAAAAGCGTCACTTAGTGTCAGATGCATCTGCTGCAATGGCGCAGTCCCGCTAAAAAATGGCCGATTGCCGCCATTACTAGTAAATTTTTAACAAAAATATATAGCAGAATACATATTGGCCTAAATTGATGAAGAAATGTGATTTTTTTTTACATTTTTTAAATGGAGGTTTTATAGCAGAAAGTAAAAAAAATATATAGTTTTTTTTTTTCAAAATCGTTGGTCTTTTTTTATTTTTTTTTTATAGTCCAAACAATAAAAACCACAGAGATGATCAAATACCAACAAAAATAAGCTCCTCCGTTTGTGGGGAAAAAAAAATACATCAATTTTGTTTGTGTACAACGTCACATCGCAAAAAAAAAAAAAAAAAAAAAAAATGGTCTGGTGGGGTAAAACCTTCCAGGGCTGAAGTGGTTAAAGGGATGTGGAATTAAAAGGAAGTGGAGAATTCCCCATGGGGCTTTTTAGCAGCAAATAGGAGTAAAAAAAAAATAAAAAATCATAAAAATGATTGATTTTATTTATCAAGAGACAATGGGACATCAATATGATACAAACATATCTTAAAAATTGGATAATATCATTATAATTCATCAATACTGTGACGGAGCACCCTCTGATGTATATTGTTTATCAGTTATATCATATGGTATTATCTACTGTTTGCTTCCCCTTCTTAGTCCAAATTGTCTCGCATTGTGTACACCAGAGCTCGCATTTTAACGTTTGTATCATATTGATGTCCTATTGTCTCCTGATAAATAAGATCAATAATTTTTATCATTTTTTTTTTACTCCTATTTGCTGCTAAAAAGCCCCGTGGGGAATTCTCCACTTCCTTTTAAACATTTTGTATCGGGCTGTGCAGCCTTATCAGACTCCCATACATGTGTCATTCGTTGCTAAAGGGATATGGAATATACTAAATACTATAATAAAAAAAATGAAATCCCCATCAATTACCCTTTTACCAATTTTCATATCAATGCCATCACAGTCAGGAGATGTTTTATTTGTGAGTTTAGTAGACGTGCAATTTGTTTAGTTTCCAAATCCGTCTTTTTAACAACATTTCAACAAATTTGTTAATTCAGAAATATCCGAATTTCCGCAATTTTAGAATTTTCGAATTTTTTCGGAATATTTGGAAATTCGAACATTTGAAAACTCGGAAATTCAAAATTTCGGAAATGTGAAAAATCTGAAAAAATTCGGAAATGTGAAAATCCGAAAATTCGGAAGTTTGAAAATCCGAAAATCCCAAAAATTTGGAAATTCGGAATTCAAAATTCGAAAATTCGGAAATCAAAAATCCAAAAATAAGAATAAAAATCTGAAAATTTGAAAACCCCAAAAGATTGAAAACCTGAAATAATAACTAGTTAATAATAACTTAAAGTGAAGGGCCACTCTAAAATCAAAATTGCGTAAAAACGTTCCTAAAAATTGGAGGAAATTTTTTTTTTTTAATTTACCAGAAATGCCTGTTGCTAGGCAGATCGTCCTAATCTGCCTCTTCGTATTCCGCAGTGATCTTCAGTCCTCTCCTCCTCACGTCGGCTTCTAGTGAATGGGGCGCGGTGTTTTGTGGGGACTGTGTGTGTCCCAGAACACAGCACACCCCATTTAAAAAGCGATGTGCAACTCGCGCATGCGCAGTAGGAAATGGGCAGTGAAGCCATAAGGGTCCACTGCCAGTTTCCCTTAGTTGGAATGGCGGCGCCGGGACCCAAGAGCCGAGGGATGGTCGGCCTTGGGCGGCCGACATCGCGGGCACCCAGGACAGGTAAGTGTTCTTATTAAAAGTCAGCAGCTACAGTGTTTGTTAGCTGCTGACTTTTACATTTTTTTTTCCCGGCTGGCCCTCCCCTTTAACTATTACTAACTATTAAATTATAGGTAATGGAATTTGCTTTCAAATTTGGCTGTTAGTAAACATAACAAATTAATAATAATAAATAGCAATAATAATAAATAAATATGATTGATATGTATTATTAATTTTTTTACGTTCTATTTGTTTAGATGCGGCATTTGTTATTTTGGATCATTTGTAACTTCACACAAATTTGTATTCGCTACATTCACTAACAGCCAAATTTGAAAGGAAATTCCAATACCCATAATTTAATAGTTAGTTATTATTAGTTAGTTCGTTATTATTTCGAATTTTCAGATTTTAGAATTTTTGGATTTTCGAATTTCCAAGTTTTCGATTTCCGAATGTTTCTAATTTTTTCTAATTTCTGAATTTTCAAATTTCCGAATTCTCAAATTTTCGATTTTTTTGAATTTAGGAACTCCAAATTTTCGAACTTTCGAATTTACTAATTTTCGAAAAAAAGCAAATTAAACGAAAATTTTAATTTTTTTATTTTTTTGCCAGGGCACGTGTCTAGAGTTTAGCAACAGTGTTTATAATTTCTGGATTTTCGAATTTCCAAGTTTTCGATTTCCGAATGTTTTTAATTTTTTCTAATTTCTGAATTTTCAAATTTCCGAATTCTCGAATTTTTGATTTTTTTGAATTTAGGAACTCCAAATTTTCAAATTTACAAATTTTCAAAAAAAAGCAAATTAAACGAAAATTTAAATTTTTTTATTTTTTTGGCAGGGCACGTGTCTAGAGTTTAGCAACAGTGTCTATAATTTCTGGATTTTCGAATTTCCAAGTTTTCGATTTCCAAATGTTTCTAATTTTTTCTAATTTCTGAATTTTCAAATTTCCGAATTCTCGAATTTTCGATTTTTTTTAATTTAGGAACTCCAAATTTTCAAATTTACAAATTTTCAAAAAAAAGCAAATTAAACGAAAATTTAAATTTTTTTATTTTTTTGGCAGGGCACGTGTCTAGAGTTTAGCAACAGTGTCTATAATTTCTGGATTTTCGAATTTCCAAGTTTTCGATTTCCAAATGTTTCTAATTTTTTCGAATTTTAGAATTTATGAATTTTCGAAAAAAAAGCAAATTAAACGAAAATGAAAACAATTTTTATTTTTTTGGCAGGGCACGTGTCTAGAGTTTAGCAACAGTGTCTATAATTTCAAGTGAGACAAGTGAGTTACCCTAAATATTTTCTTATTGATAATGAGGGAAAGTATAATATGGATGAAGTGGTTAATACGTTCAACACATTCTTTAAATTGAGAGTATTGGGCCTGATCTTGCAGAGCAAATCCCTGATCCAGTAACATCTGAGGATCAGATTGACATTTTTATAGACAGAAATGTGAGTTCAATGTTCCTCACAACAGTGAATGGAAGAGAAATTATAGATACTGTTGCTAAATAAAAAAAATAAAACAATAAAAACAAATAAAACAAATAAAACATCTACTGACTGCAATGGTGTTGATATGTCACCCCTCTATATAAATCGCGGAACAGACACCATTTCACAAACTATAGGCCTGTATCATTACTACCACAATTTTCCAAAATTTTAGAAAAAACATTTGGAAAAATGTATAGAAAAATATAAATGGCTTGCTGAAGACCAGTATGGATTTAGATCAAATAGACTGGAATGAATAGATTCAATTGCGGAAATTACAAATTCTGTAAACTAGAAACACCATATACAGTAGTTGGGATATTCTTATCCTGAAAAAAAAAAAAAAAAAAAGCATTTGACGCAATAAACCATGACATATTATTTAGTAAACTAGAACATTATGGTTTTGGGAGTAAAGTGTTAAACTGGGTGAGGAGTTATTTCACTAACAGGAGGCAGTTTGGGTGATTATTGTTCATCATGTTTGGACATTACTTGTGGCGACCCCCAGGGGTCAGTGTTGGGCCCTAAATGGTTTATTTTTTTATATCAATGATTTATGTATGCCAGGAGTGCCCCAACCTTTTGAGGAGAGAGGGGCCACTTTAGGCACTTGGTAACCGGTCCCGGGGCCACAATGAGCGTAGCGGGCGGATGGCAGGTCTGTGTCCACTCTGCATATGAAGAGCAGACATGGATGCAGCCCGCGCTACCCTAAGGGCCCTCCAATCCACCCGGACAGATCCCCCTTCCGTTTTTTTAAGCAGATCGGATTGCAGATAGGCGGGTGTAAATGGACACAAATCTGTTTACATCTGCCGCTCTATAGAGGTGAATGGAGAGTCCGTTTGAGTCCACCTGAAAAACAGACAGGCGAACCTGGTCGGACCGATCGTGTGAAAGGGGCCTAAGGCTGCTTTCACACTGATGCACAGAGGTTTACCTGACCTCCACTGACCTCAATCTTCACTTCTTCCTCAGGATTCCTGCAGCTGGCTGCTGCTGCCCCCCAGGTGGTGATGGCTGGTGGCTTCTGCTGGCTGTCCTCCAGGGCTGGTACTGCCAGTGGGTACTGCTGACAGGCTGGTACTGCTGGTGGGTACTGGTACTGAAGGTACTGCTGGGGGGTACTGCTGGCCGGTACTGATGGTACTAGTACTGCATACTGGTACTGTTGGCTGGTATTGCTGGCTAGTACTGGTACTACTGGTGGGTACCGCTGGGTGGTACTGCTGGTGGGTACTGGTACTGATGGTACTGGTACTGTTGGTGGGTACTGCTAGCTGATACTGCTGGCCAGTACTGATGGTACTAGTACTGCTGACTGGTACTGGTACTGCTGGTGGGTATTGCTGGCTGGTACTGTTACTGCTGGCGGGTACTGGTACTGCTGACTGGTGCGGCTGACTGGTACTGCTGGTGGGTACTGTTACTGCTGACTGGTGTGGCTGGCTGGTACTGCTGGCAGGTACTGTTACTGCTGGCGGATACTGGTACTGCTTACTGGTACTTTTACTGCTGGTGGGTACTGGTACTGCTGGCGGGTACTGGTACTGCTGGAGGGTACTGTTACTGCTTGCGGGTACTGGTACTGCTTACTGGTACTGCTGACAGGTACTGGTACTGCTTACCGGTACTGCTGCCACCGATGACTGGTACTGCTGGCTGCTACTGATGGCTGCTGTCCCAGATCGCTGGGTCCCATGTCCCGACCTGCTATCCCCAAGCATCAGTGTGACAGAAGCATGCAACTGCAGTAGAGAGCAGAGCGGATGCTTCCTGTCACAGGCGGAGTACATTTGGTATCACTCCGCGTGTGAAGGAGCCGGCGCTATACAGGAAGCATCGGCTCTGCTTCCTCTAGCGGCGGCTCCGTTCTTAGCACTGAAGCTCGGAGATGGCGGGTCGGGAACCCAAGATATGGGCTTGCCAACCCGCCATCTCAGAGCAAGACATGGTGGGCCACATCGGAGGGCGCCACGGGCCAGCGGCTGGGCAACCCTGATGTATGGTATCAAAAGCATTGAAGATGATGTCATTTACTGATGATACTAATATTTTTTATTTTTATTTTTGGTGATTTGCAGGATCTAACACAGGTGATTAATACAGAATTAAGTCACTTGAAATTATAGTTTGATAATAAATAAATTATCATTAAATCTGAACAAAACAAGAGTAATACATTTTGGGAACTATGGAATTAACGCACACATACATATTAAGATGGAAGGGGTTAATATCGAAAGAGTTAATGAAATTAAATATCTCTGGGTGATAACAGATGATCAAATCTGTTGGAAATCACATATTAAGCATGAGCATTCCAAAGTGTCCTAAAGCACGGCAGGTTTCAAACATAAAATGAGACATATTCTGGATTATAAATCACTCTGTATGTTCTATTGTTCAATGGTTGCTCCATATCTTAATTACTGTGCAGAGGTGTGGGGCAATAATTATATAACTAGAATATATCCACTGATTATACTGCGAAGGAAAGCAATACAGATTTCATTATGGGGCAGGATACAGGAATCACACAAACTCATTATTCTTACAGTTAAAACTCCTAAAATTCAAGGACATGGTGCAATTAGAGACTGCACAAATAATATTTAAAGCAAAAAACAATTTACTACCAGGAAATATACAATTATTTATTATAAGGGAGGGGAGGTATAATCTAAGGGGGGTATTTAATTCTAAGACTCTGACTGTGTAGATAACTAGGAAAAGCTTCTGTATTTCTATATGTGGAGTGAAACTGTGAAGCAGTGGAGAAACTTATTTGCATAAACCAGTTTAAAAAGAAGTATAAAGAGATGATTTTTACAAGGTATGAGAATGAAGGTGTTTGAACTATTATTTTGTGTTGAATAATATTGTTATTGATTTCTTTTTTTTTGTATTACCTTCAGTTTGGTCTGGGTGTGTGTGTCCATGTATGTATGCATATATGTGTATGATTATATAGCTAGATTATTGGTAATTAGTATATTATATTTGAATTATTAATTATTGTATTACTTTATAGCAATGGGGCTCAGAATAATTTAATAATAATTACGCAGAAGGGGTGGGATTAAATATGTTTATACTTCTTCCCACTCCTTTTCGGATATGTAAACTAAATTATTTTTTATTATTTGTCTACTACTGAATGATTACTTCTTTTATTTTTTATGTTTTTTTTTTTGTTTTCTTTTGTATGTTCGAAATAAACTAAACCTAAAAAACTAAAAAATGAAAGTCACTTGTGTCTGATTCCTCATGATCTTTATCCTCTGTATCATTCAAGTCACCCGTGTCTGATTCAAGTCGCTTGTGTCTGATTTCTAATCATCTTCATCCTCAGTATCATTCAAACCACTTGTGTATAATTCCTTATCTTTATCTTTGGTATTATTCAAGTCACTTGTGTCCGTTTCCTCATTATCTTTATCCTCTGTATCATTCAATTCAATTGTGTCTGATTCCTCATTATCTGTATCCTCTGTATCATTCAATTCAATTGTGTCTGATTCCTCATTATCTGTATCCTCTGTATCATTCAATTCAATTGTGTCTGATTCCTCATTATCTGTATCCTCTTTATCATTCAAACCACTTGTGTCTAATTCCTTATCTTTATCTTTGGTATTATTCAAGTCACTTGTGTCCAATTCTTCATTATCTTTATCCTCTGTATCATTCAAGTCACGTGCGTCTGATTCCTCATTATCTTTATCTTCTGTATCATTCAATTCAATTGTGTCTGATTTCTCATTATCTTTATCCTCTGTATCATTCAAGTCACTTTTGTCTGATTCCTCATTATCGGTATCCTCTTTATCATTCAAGTCACTTGTGTCTAATTCCTTATCTTTATCTTTGGTATTATTCAAGTCACTTATGCCCGATTCTTCATTATCTTTATCCTCTGTATCATTCAAGCCACTTGTGTCTGATTCCTCATTATCTTTATCCTCTGTATCATTCAAGTCACTTTTGTCTAATTCCTCATTATTTTTATCTTCAGTATCGTTCAAATTACTTGGGTTTGATTCTTCAATATTTTTATCTTCAGTATCGTTCAAATTACTTGGGTTTGATTCTTCAATATTTTTATTCATAATATCATTCAAGTCACTTGTGTTTGATTCATCCTTATCTCCATCCTCAGTATCACACAAGTCACCTGTGTCTGATTCCTGTAAGACAGTCAGTGGATCCATCACGTTACACAGCTCCTCAATGTGACGCAACTTCCTGGACAGCTCCTCCTTCTTTATTTCCAGATCCCCAATGAAATCCAACATGGAGATGGAGATCTGCTCTGCCTGGTTACGAATGTCCCTCAGGACTCTCTTCTCAAGGTCTTCCAGACGTCTCTTGAGATCTCTAAACAGGGCAGTGACTCTCTCAGTGTCACCAGCTGCTTCTTCTTCTACTTTCCTCCGGTGTTCCTGCAGACTCTGGACTCTTTTCTCCGTCTCCTCTCTCTTTGTCAGAACTTTCTGCAGAACATTCCTCAGTGACTCCTTCTTCTTCTCAGCAGCCTCATCCAATGACTCCACCTGGTGTCCTTTATGTCCTCCAATCATACAATACACGCAGACACAGGTATCATCCTCAGTGCAGTAATATTCCAGAATCTCCTTATGGACGGAGCATTTCCTGCTCTCCAGGGACCAGGTTGGATCAGTTAAGACGTGTTCTGGGGACTTTTTGTGGACTCTCAGGTGTTTATCACACAGAGAAACCTCACAGAGCAGACAGGATCTAACAGCAGGTACAGGAGAGTCCACACAGTAAGTACAGATGACCCTGGACTCCCGCCGATCTGGCTGAGAAGGTAGGAAATTCTCCACTATATTACATAGTGTTATGTTCCTGTGCTGTGCAGGACGATCCGGAAACTTCTCTTTGCATTCAGGACAGGAATATCCTCCAGACGCCCCCTGTGTATCCAACACACGATCAATACAGACCCGGCAGAAGGTGTTTCCACATCTCAGGGTTACAGGATCGGTATAAATGTTCAGACAGACGGAACATTCCAACTCAGCTCTCAGATCACCAGACGCCATCGCTGACAGCAGAAGAGAAATGAAAGTCTTTGGAAATGTAGCTGAACTGGTTACAGCTTTTCTGCACAAGACGAGGCTGACCTAATCTCTTGGTTGATCTCTTTAAAAACCTTTTGATGTCAGATTAAGTTTTTAGGTTTAACCACCTAAAAACTGTAATGTTACAGCCCCTTCATGTCAAGGCCATTTTTCAGTTTTCAGGACTGTGATACATTGACTGATAATTACTTGATCATGGAACACGATGTAGCAATATGGTCTATAATTGCAACAAACAGCTATTCCCTGGCCTATCTTATGTCATGTCATCCCTGTAGTGCCCAGCGTTAGCAAATTGACATCATATTTGTGAGCCCAACCAAAAGGATTTTGGTATTGGTAGTTCCAACAGACGGCTGTTCCCCTGCATGACTATGCATCTGGACTATATATCCCAGGGATCTTTGTTACCACAAGGCAGTCTGCTAGGAAAAACTATAATAAGAAACCAGAGACCCGCCTCATGCTCTCTTCCTCTGGGGCTTGGTGTGTGATGGGACCTCTTCATGTGGAGAGAGTGAGGTTGCGGCCTAGAACACGGTCCACAGCATTCCTACCTGACCGAGAAGGGATCCAGCACTTCCTGCTGTTTATTGGACATCTTCTCAGCACCATCTCGACAGTGCAGCTACCCACGCTTTGTGCTCCGTAACTGGGGATCATCACAAGCGGACCTGCAGCCAGGAAGTCCATTCGGGAGTCGCTAGTTAGAACGCGTTGAATCTGCCTGGTCGTTGTTGAGAGGGCCATCGCCCATCTTTGCAAACCTTTCCTTTGTTTCATTGGGACACTGTGCAGAGACAGCTTTACCTTGGGGACACTTCACTACACCTTCATTTGAACACTGTACATAAGTCTCTTTAGCTACAGACATCACAAGATATACTACCACTCTGTTACTACACCCTATTGGATACAATTAACAAGCTCCAACTGCCAGTGAAGACCATCAGATCTGCAACGGGGATATTCTGTCATTGCTACTTAAAGGGCCCTACACCATCCATGTTTAATCTCTCATTAGGATATAAGGTTAGACAGACAGGCCAGCATGGGTCTCTTTCTAGAAGTATTGTCAGTATTGCTGTTTAACTTGTTTATCCTTTCAAGTTATGTTCCAGTGGTATTCTACTGTACATAGATGTATATACATTTCTGTTGTTGCCTTCTGTCTCAACTGACATTTCTTGAGTAGCCATTCAGCTAATTTTGTGCTGTTATCGCAAACTCAGTTGAACCATTACCCCTTTGTACAACCATACCTTAACTGAAGTATTCCAGTAAATGTTAATAGAATATAAATGCATTGAGTGCTGTCTTTTCACTTAAAAGGTGTTGCAATGACATCTGAACCCAGAGTGTCAGGTGGGTTGGAAGGTTCACAGGGCCATGGCGATGCAGATGAGCAGGTAAATCCAAGAAGTCCCCTAGGGGGCCATGCTACATTTGGGCGTTCATCAGTTATACTACCTGCAGGGGGCCTAGCCAACCTAGACAAGAGCCACAATCTGCGTGGGAGGTCGCCTCGGAAGGTGCGGTTGCTTGGGGCAGAAATTAGAGCACTCAAATGGAGAGAAGCCTTGTCCTAGAGATCAGTGAACACACTGAGAGAGAGATTAGGAGGTGAGTGAGAGCTCTGGCCCCAGAACACCAGGCTTACATTGTTGACACCGAACTTGAGTAGGACTTGGATCAAGTCAGGGTACTACTGGAGTGGCAAAAAGAGATACCTACGTGCTCCTAGAGGGAAAAGGTATGTCTAGACAAAGGAGTGACTGCCAGAGTGATCCCACTTCAAGTGGGGGGAGAGTCTGCTGAGTGGCAGTACCCACCAAGGGTTCAGGAGAAGAACGCCGCATCGGAGGGGTGATTCCTAAGGAGCCAACGTCACTCCTCTCTCTTTTTATACAGACACGAGACGGCTAGTTGACAGTCCCCCGGCCCGGCGGCTGATGTGATCCGTAATCAGAAGATGGGAAAGAAAACTTGTGTCGCTATGGACTACATAGACACCCTGTATGCTGTATTTGAAAGAGTGGTGATCCTGCGCTTCTGTGTTACTTACGCTTCTCCAGAGGTCCGGACCAGTCCTACACCTGCTTGGCACTTGTGCTCTCTGAACTCTTGAGTCCCTGTCCCCACTTTCAGGGGTTCTCGAGCCAGAGGCTTACGAGAGGCCGCTCCCTGCATTCTGGGCTCCTATACCAGGTACGTGACACTGACCAAGCTCATCTAGATCGGGTTCTGCAAGGAGCTAGACCCAACCACCCGATTGTATTAAAGCTGTTACCAAAGAGAACCAAAGTGGTGCCGACCTACCCTGAATAGGAATGAGCCGAACACCCCCCAGTTTGGTTCGCACCAGAACCTTTGAACAGAAAGAAAATTTGTACGAACTTTAGAACCCCATTAAAGTCTATGGGACTGGAACGTTCAAAATCAAAAGTGCTAATTTTAAAGGCTAATATGCAAATTATTGTCCTAAAAAGGGTTTGGGGACCCGACTCCTGCCCCAGGGGACATGGATCAATGCAAAAACATTTTTAAAAAACTGCTGTTTTTTCGGGAGCAGTGAAAAGGGGGAAGTTAAAGTGAAAAAAAAGTGAAATATTCCTTTAAATATCGTGCCTGGGGGGTGTCTATAGTATGCCTGTGAAGTGGCGCGTGTTTCCTGTGTTTAGAACAGTCCCTGCACAAAAAGTAGGAGACGTTTGTAAGTTGAATGTTTGAAAGTAGGGCCCTGCCCTATATGCTCTGTAGTGATGGACGAACTTCCGACGGGACGTTTTGCGAACGCGGACCGTGAACGTGGCCGATAGTTTGTGAACCGGAACGTTCGCGGCGGGCCCCATTGACTTCAATGGGAGGTGAACTTTGCTAACCTACAGGTCAAATTTTCAGCCACAAAATAATTACTAGCTGTGCAAACATAGTCCCACCACATGGCCAATGACATAACACATGTATGAGGTGAATCTGGGATCGACAACTACAAGCATTCTTTTTTTATATGTGAAATTGTTGTGACAATTCAGGACTGTGGAGCGCATGAAGGCAATGAAGGAGAGGGAAGGTCAGGGACCAGGGTAGGCAAAGAAGAGGGTGCAGGAGATGATCACCAGCAGCGTGACATACAGCAATGACACCTGCACCGTGATAGAGTCATCTGACAGCAGCACCGTGATAGAGAGCACTGACATCAGCAGCGTGACATAAAGCACTGACACCAGCACCGTGATATATAGCACTGACACCAGCACCGTGATTTACAGCACTGACATCAGCAGCGTGACATACAGCAATGACACCTGCACAGTGATAGAGTGATCTGACACCAGCATCGTGATAGAGAGCACTGACATCAGCAGCGTGACATACAGCAATGACACCAGCACCGTGATATACAGCACTGAGACCAGCACCGTGATAGAGAGCACTGACATCAGCAGCGTGACATACAGCAATGACACCAGCACCATGATATACAGCACTGACACCAGCACCGTGATAGAGAGCACTGACATCAGCAGCGTGACATAAAGCACTGACACCAGCACCGTGATATACAGCACTGACACCAGCACCGTGATAGAGAGCACTGACATCAGCACCGTGACATACAGCAATGACACCTGCACCATGATATACAGCACTGACACCAGCACCGTGATAGAGAGCACTGACATCAGCAGCGTGACATACAGCAATGACACCAGCACCGTGATATACAGCACTGAGACCAGCACCGTGATAGAGAGCACTGACATCAGCAGCGTGACATACAGCAATGACACCAGCACCATGATATACAGCACTGACACCAGCACCGTGATAGAGAGCACTGACATCAGCAGCGTGACATAAAGCACTGACACCAGCACCGTGATATACAGCACTGACACCAGCACCGTGATAGAGAGCACTGACATCAGCAGCGTGACATACAGCAATGACACCTGCACCATGATATACAGCACTGACACCAGCACCGTGATAGAGAGCACTGACATCAGCAGCGTGACATACAGCAATGACACCAGCACCGTGATATACAGCACTGAGACCAGCACCGTGATAGAGAGCACTGACATCAGCAGCGTGACATACAGCAATGACACCAGCACCATGATATACAGCACTGACACCAGCACCGTGATAGAGAGCACTGACATCAGCAGCGTGACATAAAGCACTGACACCAGAACCGTGATAGAGAGCACTGACATCAGCAGCGTGACATAAAGCACTGACACCAGCACCGTAATATACAGCACTGACACCAGCACCATGATAGAGAGCACTGACATCAGCAGCGTGACATACAGCAATGACACCTGCACCATGATATACAGCACTGACACCAGCACCGTGATAGAGAGCACTGACATCAGCAGCGTGACATAAAGCACTGACACCAGTACCATGATATACAGCACTGACACCAGCACCGTGATATACAGCACTGACATCAGCAGCATGACATACAGAAATGACACCTGCACCGTGATAGAGTGATCTGGCACCAGCACCGTGATAGAGAACACTGACATCAGCAGCGTGACATACAGCAATGACACCAGCACCGTGATATACAGCACTGACACCAGCACCGTGATAGAGAGCACTGACATCAGCAGAGTGACATACAGCAATGACACCAGCACCGTGATATACAGCACTGACATCAGCAATGTGACACAAAGCACTGACACCAGCACCATGATATACAGCACTGACACCAGCACCATGATAGAGAGCACTGACATCAGCAGCGTGACATAAAGCACTGACACCAGCACCGTGATATACAGCACTGACACCAGCACCGTGATAGAGAGCACTGACATCAGCAGCATGACATAAAGCACTGACACCAGCACCGGGATATACAGCACTGACACCAGCACCGTGATAGAGAGCACTGACATCAGCAGCGTGACATAAAGCACTGACACCAGCACCGCGATATACAGCACTGACATCAGCAGCGTGACATACAACAATGACACCTGCACCGTGATAGAGTGATCTGACACCAGCACCGTGATAGAGAGCACGGACATCAGCAGCGTGACATACAGCAATGACACCTGCACCATGATAGAGTGATCTGACACCAGCACCGTGATAGAGAGCACTGACATCAGCAGCATGACATAAAGCACTGACACCAGCACCGGGATATACAGCACTGACACCAGCACCGTGATAGAGAGCACTGACATCAGCAGCGTGACATAAAGCACTGACACCAGCACCATGATATACAGCACTGACATCAGCAGCGTGACATACAGCAATGACACCTGCACCGTGATAGAGTGATCTGACACCAGCACCGTGATAGAGAGCACTGACACCAGCACCGTGATAGAGAGCACTGACATCAGCAGCATGACATAAAGCACTGACACCAGCACTGTGATATACAGCACTGACATCAGCAGCGTAACATACAGCAATGACACCTGCACCGTGATAGAGTGATCTGACACCAGCACCGTGATAGAGAGCACTGACATCAGCAGAGTGACATACAGCAATGACACCAGCACTGTGATATACAGCACTGACACCAGCACCGTGATAGAGAGCACTGACATCAGCAGCGTGACATAAAGCACTGACACCAGCACCGTGATATACAGCACTGACACAGCACAGTGATATACTGCACTGACATCAGCAGCGTGACATACAGCAATGACACCTGCACCGTGATAGAGTGATCTGACACCAGCACCGTGATAGAGAGCACTGACATCAGCAGCGTGACATAAAGCACTGACACCAGCACCGTAATATACAGCACTGACACCAGCACCGTGATAGAGAGCGCTGACATCAGCAGCATGACATAAAGCACTGACACCAGTACTGTGATGTACAGCAATGACACCAGCACCGTGATAGAGAGCACTGACATCAGCAGCGTGACATAAAGCACTGACACCGGCACCGTGATATAGAGCACTGACACCTGCACCGTGATAAAGTGATCTGACACCAGCACCGTGACACAACACATGTATGAAGTGAATCTGGGATCGACAACTACAAGCATTCTTTTATTATATGGGAAATTCTGACAATTCAGGACTCTTGAGACAATGGAGGCGAGGGAAGGTCAGGGTAGGCAAAGAAGAGGGTGCAGGAGATGATCACAGCACCAGCACCGTGCTATAGAGCACTGACACCTGCACCATGATAGAGTGATCTGACACCAGCACCGTGACGTAACACATGTATGAAGTGAATCTGGGATCGACAACTACAAGCATTCTTTTTTTATATGTGAAATTCTGACAATTCAGGACTCTTGAGACAATGGAGGCGAGGGAAGGTCAGGGTAGGCAAAGAAGAGGGTGCAGGAGATGATCACCAGCAGCCTGACATACAGCAATGACACCTGCACCGTGATAGAGTGATCTGACACCAGCACCGTGATAGAGAGCACTGACATCAGCAGCGTAATGTCAACTCAACCATATGTACTGTAGTACCCTATACCTTACCAGTCCTTATAAGGACCTTTGTGGAACAAGTAGGTTGTGAATGATTAGCAGACTGTACCTCAGTCCCTATACTGATAAAGGACTACTGCAGCAGAAGGACAGCAGTCAGCAGTAGTGCACCTCAACCCTATATATTGTGGAGCTATACCAGTCCTTAAGGAATAGCAGACTGTACCTCACTCAACCCTATGTACTGTAGTATCCTATACCTTACCAGTCCTTATAAGGACCTTTGTGGAACAAGTAGGTTGTGAATGATTAGCAGACTGTACCTCAGTCCCTATACTGATAAAGGACTGCTGCAGTATAGGGCAGCAGTCAGCAGTAGTGTACCTCAACCCTATATATTGTGGAGCTATACCAGTCCTTAAGGAATAGCAGACTGTACCTCACTCAACCCTATGTACTGTAGTACCCTATACCTTACCAGTCCTTATAAGGACCTTTGTGGAACAAGTAGGCTGTGAATGATTAGCAGACTGTACCTCAGTCCCTATACTGATAAAGGACTACTGCAGCAGAAGGGCAGCAGTCAGCAGTAGTGCACCTCAACCCTATATATTGTGGAGCTATACCAGTCCTTAAGGAATAGCAGACTGTACCTCACTCAACCCTATGTACTGTAGTATCCTATACCTTACCAGTCTTTATAAGGACCTTTGTGGAACAAGTAGGTTGTGAATGATTAGCAGACTGTACCTCAGTCCCTATACTGATAAAGGACTGCTGCAGTATAGGGCAGCAGTCAGCAGTAGTGTACCTCAACCCTATATATTGTGGAGCTATACCAGTCCTTAAGGAATAGCATACTGTACCTCACTCAACCCTATGTACTGTAGTACCCTATATCTTACCAGTCCTTATAAGGACCTTTGTGGAACAAGTAGGCTGTGAATGATTAGCAGACTGTACCTCAGTCCCTATACTGATAAAGGACTACTGCAGCAGAAGGGCAGCAATCAGCAGTAGTGCACCTCAACCCTATATATTGTGGAGCTATACCAGTCCTTAAGGAATAGCAGACTGTACCTCACTCAACCCTATGTACTGTAGTACCCTATACCTTACCAGTCCTTATAAGGACCTTTGTGGAACAAGTAGGTTGTGAATGATTAGCAGGCTGTACCTGTCACGATCGTCCTGGCATTCCGGTCGCACACGGGAGACTTACATGCAGAAGCTTGTTGTTGAGAACCCGTCGTTCCCCTTTGACGTGCGTTAAAGTGATCGGACGCACTCGCGTCGGCATGAACGAGCGCACGCGTGCACGTGGGGTCACGAACGGGCACACGACCGCTCGCGGGGGCACGCTGACTCGTCGTGCGACCGTTTTGCCGCCCTAAAGGCTTCTTAAGGTCCTTGCTCCATTCCCTTCTTGCTGTCCAGTCTACAGCGTGTTCGGAGATCCTGCCATTCAGTACCTGTATCTGCTACCTTGATTCCTGTTACCTCCTTGACCTTGATCCGTTGCTGCCCGCCTACGACCTCTTGCTTGTCTGACCACGTCTCTGCCTCGTCCTCTTGTACCACGTTGACCGCTTCCTGCTGACCCGGCCTGCACCCGACTCCGCTGTTCCTGCCTACCCGTTTGGATTTCCTGTGACTGCTGTCTCCGCTGACGATCGTCTGCCTGCCAGTCTACCCACTTGTGCCTGCCAACACCAGCCGATTACCATCAGCCCTACCTACTCGCTGTCGGTGTTCCGCTGCTTATCCGGACCAGCCTCTATCTGCCAGGCACTTGTGCCCTCTGAACTTTTGAGCTCCTGTTACCACCTCCAGGGGTTCTTTAGCCAGGGGCTACGAGGGGCCGCTCCCTGCATTCCGGGCTCGCCTACTAGGTACGTGACAGTACCTCAGTCCCTATACTGATAAAGGACTACTGCAGCAGAAGGGCAGCAGTCAGCAGTAGTGCACCTCAACCTTATATATTGTGGACCTATACCAGTCCTTAAGGAATAGCAGACTGTACCTCACTCAACCCTATGTACTGTAGTACCCTATACCTTACCAGTCCTTATAAAGACCTTTGTGGAACAAGTAGGTTGTGAATGATTAGCAGACTGTACCTCAGTCCCTATACTGATAAAAGACTACTGCAGCAGAAGGGCAGCAGTCAGCAATAGTGCACCTCAACCCTATATATTGTGGACCTATACCAGTCCTTAAGGAATAGCAGACTGTACCTCACTCAACCCTATGTACTGTAGTACCCTATACCTTACCAGTCCCTATAAGGACCTTTGTGGAACAAGTAGGTTGTGAATAATTAGCAGACTGTACCTCAGTCCCTATACTGATAAAGAACTACTGCAGCAGAAGGGCAGCAGTCAGCAGTAGTGCACCTCAACCCTATATATTGTGGAGCTATACCAGTCCTTAAGGAATAGCAGACTGTACCTCACTCAACCCTATGTACTGTAGTACCCTATACCTTACCAGTCCTTATAAGGACCTTTGTGGAACAAGTAGGTTGTGAATGATTAGCAGACTGTACCTCTGTCCCTATACTGATAAAGGACTACTGCAGTAGAAGGTCAGCAGTCAAGTATAATATTCTTTCTATATTTGGAAGAAAGAATATTATACGTGTACAAGTCTATTACCATACCAGTCCTGAAAAGAACCTTTGTGGACCTAATATAGTAACAGCTACTGATTAAACTGACTGTCCCTCACTGCCTCACACACTGCTTCCTGCCTGTCCCTATTTAAACTGACAAAACAGAGGCAGCTGGAACGATAACTTGAACAGCACTTTTGTGGACCTAATAGTAACAGCTAATGATTAAACTGACTGTCCCTACAGCACACAGCATCCGGTCCCTCTCTCTACACTGCAAAAATCAGTAGCACAGCAGTGCCTCAAATAGGGTTGCCACCTTTTCTTCAAGCCAAACCCGAACACTTTAGGGGCATTCTTTTTTTTTTTTTGTAGAATAAACTATACATATATTTTGCTATTAAATAACATTTCTAATCATATGAAGTTACATCAGAGTCCACAGAGTTCCCCCTTTTATATCTGAACTTGTAGAGTTTCCTTTCACTGTAAGGGGGGACTCTGCAGACTCTGATGTAAGGGATAACTCTGGTGAATCTGACATAAGGGATCCTCTGGGAACCCTGACTTAAGGGGGGACACTGAGAACTCTGATGTATGGAGCAGACTCTGATTGAAGGGGGAACACTGTGGCCTCAGGTGTAAAAGGGAGCTCTGATATAAGGGGTGCTCTGAGAACCCCGATTTACCTTAGTGTACCCACTCAGAGGCAGGAGATAGAAGGAGGAGACTTCAGTCACAGACAGGAATGGATGGTGAGCTCACTCACCCCTTGGCAGTCAGCAGCTCTCATCCAGGTGTATCTGAGGCTGCTGAACTTCAAATTTCCAACCCACACTTTCCTTTTCTGAGAAGTGTGGGCAGACCCAGAGGGGTAGAGCCGGGAGGAAGAGGTGCAGATCAAGCCCTCTCTCCTCTCCTATCTATATGTGGGGGGATTGTTAGTTCTGGCTTTGGGCAGCATGAAAGAGAGTGTAATAGACACTCTCAGCTTAGACAACTGCAGCCAGCAACCCTACTGGGAAGCCATAGTCCAGTCTAAATAATGTGTCCGGGTTTCAGGCAGTCTGAAACCCGGACACATGATTCCAAACCCGAACTGTCCGGGTGAATCCTGGACAGGTGGCAACCCTAGCCTCAAACCTATATCCTGAACTACACCTAACACCTATACCAGTCCTGAAAAGAACTTTTGTGGACCAAATAGCTAGCGATTTGGGTCACTGCAATCTCTCCCAGCTCCACACAGCAACCTCTCCCTATAGTGACAGAAGAAAGAATGTAAAATGGCTGCCGGATCGGGTCTATTTATAAGTTAGGGGGAATGGCCAAGTGTCCATGTGCTGTAATGTCTCAATTGGCTGTCCTGTACCCCATGATGGATGTGTCATCATAGGTCAAAGTTCTTTTACACAGTAAACACGGAAGTCCGCCGGGCGAACGGCGGCAATAGTCAGCCGATCAGGCGGGCGGCTAACAGCCGAAATTCGCCACGAAACGACCGCCAGGCGAACTGTTCGGCCATGGGCCCTGCTGTGAAATATTATATTAAGAATTGTAATTACATGCACCTGTTAAACAGGGGCTGAAACATTGAGCCTTAGGCACTGGTGTCACAACACTGCAACACCTCACATAAACTCTAGTTGGAGAGAAGGAATGAGCTCTGCTGCCAAGTATTGTATCAAAAATTGTAATTACACGCCCCTGTTGAAGGGGCAGAAAAATTGGGCCGTAGGCACTGATGCTGCTGCCACGACACAACCCGCCACGACCCTGAGATGTCTCATTCTCTGCTCCCTCTGCGATGGCAAGATAAGGTCCGCAACCTTACCCTTGTACCATGGATCAAGGAGTGTTGCCAGCCAGTAATGATCCCTCTCCTTGATCTGAATATTACGAGGATCCTTCCGCAGGCTTTGCAGGATCAGGAATGTCATGCAGCATAGGTTAGCTGAGGCATTCGGTTCGGAGTCCTCTGGGTCACTAAGGACGACATGATCCGCAGCCACCTCCTCCCAGCCACGTACAAGTCCACGGGTTTCTTGGGACTGTAAATCATCCCTAAAAGACTGTTACTGCTGATGCTGAGTGCCAGGTTCCACCTCCATGCTGACACAATCCTCCTCCCCCTCCTCCTCTTCCTGTGTGATCAGCGGGACAGCAGAAACACTGTTTGGATAAAGGGGGCCTTGATAGGCAAGGAAGTCCTTCTCTTTCTGCCTCTGTTCTGCCTCAAGTGCCCTGTCCATTATTACACGCAGCATATGCTCCAACAGCTGGACAAGAGGTACAGTGTCACTGATGCATGCACTGTCACTGCTCACCATCCTTGTGGCCTCAAATGGTGACAGGACAGTGCATGCATCCTCAATCATGCCCCACTGGTGTGGTGAAAAAACCAAGCTCCCCTGACCCTGTCCTGGTTCCGTAGTTGCACAGGTACTCATTGATGGCCCTCTGCTGCATGTGCAGCCGCTGCAGCATGCCCAACGTTGAGTTCCACCCAGTGGGCATGTCACAGATAAGGCAGTTCTTGGGCAGGTTCAACTCCTTTGGAGCTCAGCCAGTCCAGCACTGGCATTATATAAACGGTGGAAATGCACACAGACTTTCATGGCCTGCCTCAGGACATCCTGTAAGCCCGGGTAACTGCCCAAGAACCGCAGCACCACGAAGTTAAGGACGTGAGCCACACAGGGCACATAGTTCAGTTGTCCCTGTTGGAGGGCGGAGAGGAGGTTGGTGCCATTGTCGAAAACTACCATTCCTGGCTTAAGCTGGTATGGCGTCAACCACCTCTCAGCTTGCCCCTGCAGAACTGACAAAATATCTGCCCCAGTGTGGCTCCTGTCCCCCAAGCATACCAGTTCAAGTATGGTATGGCATCTTTTTGCCTGTGTACTTGCGTAGCCCCTTGAACGCCTACGGAGCACTGCTGGTTCCAAAGACAAAGCACAGGAAGAGGCCATGGAGGAAGAAGAATAGGAGGGGGTAGAGGAGAGAGGTGTGTCACAACCAGTAGTAGCATTTTAGAGGCGTGGTGGCAGAACAACCTCCAATACTACTGCAGCTTGTCCTGCATCCTTCCCAGCTGCTAGAAGAGTGACCCAATGCACCGTGAAAGACAGGTAACTTCCCTGTCCATGCCCGCTGGACCATGAGTCAGTGGTAATATGCACCTTATATGCACCTTACCGCTGACCGACCTGTCCAGCGAGGCATGGACATTGCCTTCCACATGCCGGTAGAGAGCCGGAATCACGTTCCGTGAGAAAAAGTGGCATTTGGGAACCTGCCACTGAGGAACCGCACATTGCACAAACTCACGGAAGGGGGTCAATTCTACCAACTGAAAAGGCAGCAGTTGAAGTGCTAGCAATTTAGCCAAGCTAGCATTCAACCGCTGGTCATGTGGATGGCTTGGAGTGAACTTCTTTTGACGGTTCAGCAGCTGGGGCAGGGAAATTTGCCTGCTACAATTGGACGTTGGTGTACTTCTAGCAGATTGCCTGCAAGTACTTGGCTGTGACACACCTAATTCTACACCTTCATTCCTCTCAGTGCAGGTTTCAGAGAGGACTGAAGGTATAGTGGGGTTGGATATCCCAGCTGATGAGGAGCAAGGAGAGGTCCGCTTTGTTCTTTGGTGTAGGTATTTAAGGTACGCTTGCCAATGAGCTGCATGGCAGGTCAACATATTTCTGGTCAAGCATGTGGTTCCCAAGAGGCTAATGTTTTGGCCACGGGAGATATGCTTGAGACATATGTTGCAAATAGCAGTGGTGCGATCTGATGCACACGTCTCAAAAAAAGGCCACACCAAAGAACTTTTGGAATAACGTGTAGAGGCTGCTCCCTGCACAGGCGGAGCTCTGCGGTGTGATTCAGTCGGTGTGCTGCCCTTAAGCTGGCCCCCGGAGGACATTCCTGCCTAGTTGGAGATGTGCCTCCTCCTCTTTCCTATCAGGCACCCATGTGAAGTCAGTGACCTCATCATCCCCTCCCTCTTCATCACTGGAGCAAACCTGGCAGTATGCTGCAGCTGGTGGAACATGAATGCCAGATTGCTGTCCTTCTTGAGCATCCCCTCTCTCTGGGCCCATGCTACTGCATTCCTCTAGCTTGGTATCATCATCAGAGCCTTCAAAACGCTGGGCATCCTCCTGGAGCATGTACCCAACACTGTGCTCAAACAGTTCGGTGGACTCCTCAGGAGGACATGGTGGGTCTAGGGAAGGAGTGACTGATGACATTGAGATGAGGGAAGAGCTGCTTTGCCAGTACCCTGAGCCTGGGTGAGAGAGGATGAGGAGGATGAGGAGGGCTTGGTATTCCACTCTACCAAGTCTTTGGCATGTTGCGGCTCAACACGTCCAGCTGCCGAAAATAAGGACAAGCGTGTTCCATGGCCACGTTCTGATGAGGATGCACCGCGTCCACGACCAGCACTGTTGCCTCTAGACACAGAGCCTGTTTGCCCCTCCTTGTTGGCCTTCTAATGGCCTGCAGGGAGATGAGAACACCAGCAATTGGGAGTAGCTTCAGGAGTATACTGTGCAGGAGGGCCAATACACCCACTGTAACATTTGCAGCTGCCTGTGTTATAGAAATAGAACAACACCAGAAATTGGGGGTAACTTTAGGTGTATACAGTGCAGGAGGCACAATGCACCAACTCTAACTGCTGCAGCTGCCTGTGGTATAGGAACAGAACAACACTAGCAATTGGTGGTAGCTTCAGGTGTATACTGTGTAGGTGGCACAATACACCCACTGTAACTGCTGCAGATGCCTGTGGTATAGAAACAGAACAACACCAGCAACTGGGGGAACTTCAGGTGTATACTGTGCAGGAGGCATAATACACCAATTCTAACTGTGCTACGTTCAATCACAAGAAAAGAAGACACTGTCCCTGCCTATCCTATCTCTCTGAATGCCGCAACACACTACACAAGGCCGCCGCGCAGGTGACCTTATATAATGTGGGGCATGTACTAAACTCCCTGAGCTATAATTGGCCACAGGCATCCTGCCTGTGGCCAATTATGGCTCTCCTCACTGCTGGCGCTGTGATTGGCCAAGCATGTGGGTCACAGTGCATGCCTGGCCAATCATCAGCCAGCAATGAATTGTGATGGCACAGAGCATTTTGGGCCATGAACGCCACACGATATGGCGCGAACGGCCCACAAAGTTCTGGCTTCGCCGAACGGGCGAAAAGCCGGTGTTCGAGTCCAACATTTGTTCGACTCGAACACCCAGCTCATCCCTAACCCTGAATTGAGGTATGAGAAGAAGAGGTTCTATTGGAAGAGAAAAGCCATAGGACCAGGGAGGTGGGTCCTGTCACTGGAAACAGAGAGAAAGTGATTTGCCCGAGCTGTTAATGTGGAGATGAGTTTCTCAGACGACGATAGTGGGACTGAGTCTGAACCGGCAGGGTTGCCCATTCCTGACACTAACAAGCCAGTGAGTGAACCTGGACCAACCAAATTAATGGCCAAACCCAGATGTATCATGCCTTGATGCGGGTGATGGAGACTCAAGCGAAGGTCCAAGAACAAGGGACTCGCCAAGGGGAGCCAAAGTTTCCCCAAGGGCAAGAGAAGAGATGTTATGGATGTGGGGAGGTTGGAAACTTCCGAGCTGAGTGTTCCGAGGTCGGCATCAACCCTCAATTACTCATGGATAGGGATGGGGTGCCTGTTCGAGTCAAACATGAGTTCGACTCGAACATCGGCTGTTCGATCGTTCGACAAAAATTTAACATTATGGGCCATTCGCGTGAAATTCGGGTAATGCATTGCTGGCTGATGATTGGCCAGGCATGCATGATGACCCGCATGCTTTGGCCAATCACAGCGCTGTCAGCGAAGAGAGCCATAATTGTCCACAGGCAAGGTGCCTGTGGTCAATTATGGCTAAGAGGGTTAATTACTAGTGATGGACCAACTTCCGACGGGACGTTTCGTGAACGCGAACCGCGAACATGCCCAAAAGTTTGCGAACCTAACGGTTCGCAGCAGACCCCATTCACTTTAATGGCAGGCGAACCTTAAAAATCTCCAGGTCATTTTTTCAGCCACAAAATACTTATTAGCTGTGCACACATAGTCCCACCAGGGCCGTCTTTAGCGCAGGGAACGGGTCACCTGCCCTGGACCCAATGTTTGTAGGGGGGCCCCGTTACCCGTGAATTGGGGCCCCAATGAAGGTTTTGCAGAGTGCACAGAGGACACAGGAGGCTGTATTCCCGTGCTAGCCAGCTGAGGGGGCGGGGCCGGGAGCTCCACTGACGCTCTGACCCCGTCCCCGTGCAGCCTGTATGCTCGGAACAAAGCGTCTGTACTGAGAGCCAGTGATCAGAGTGGGAGCGTCAGTGGAGCTCCCGGCCCCGCCCCCTTACACCCATAAAACATGTCCTTACACCCATAAAATGCCTGACTGCTTAAACCCTGAGCTGTGTTATTCAACTTGCAAACTGTGCTTTGCTGAAAGTTCTCTGACCATCACCTGCAGTATGTCCGCAGTCTCTGATTGTCTCCTGCAGTATGTCCGCAGTCTTTGATTGTCTCCTGCAGTATGTCCGCAGTCTCCTATTGTCTCCTGCAGTATGTCTGCAGTCTCTGATTGTCTCCTGCAGTATGTCTGCAGTCTTTGATTGTCTCCTGCTGTATGTCCGCAGTCTCTAATTGTCTCCTGCCCTATGTCCGCAGTCTCTGATTGTCTCCTGCAGTATGTCCGCAGTCTCTGATTGTCTCCTGCAGTATGTCCGCAGTCTCTAATTGTCTCCTGCAGTATGTTCGCAGTCTCTGTCTCCTGTAGTATGTCCCCAGTCTCTGATTGTCTCCTGCAGTATGTCCCCAGTCTCTGACTGTCTCCTGCAGTATGTCCGCAGTCTCTGATTGTCTCCTGTAGTATGTCCCCAGTCTCTGATTGTCTCCTGCAGTTTGTCTGCACTCTCTGACACTCTCCTGTAGTATGTGTATTAATGTGCCCCTTTACTTGCTCAATTATTTAGGATTGCTCCACTGCTCAGTGAGAGGTAATGATGTGCATTAACCTGTAGCAACCAATCAGCGAACAGTAGTGATCTGCTTTAATCTCTAGCAGCCAATCAGTAAGTGGTAATGATGTGCATTAACCTCTAACAACCAATCGGCAAGCAGAAATGATGTGTTGTAACCTCTAGCAACCAGTCAGTGAGCAGTAAGGATAGGCTGTAACCTCTGGCAAATAATTGCAATCACTGCGTGATCTGCTGTAGTAAATTGATTTTGAGTCTACCTGCTATTTTTTGTATGTCTCAGAATGGAAGGGGGGCCCCAAGAAAATGTTTGCCCGGGGCCCAATCAAAATGAAAGACGGCCCTGAGTCCCACCACATGGACACTGACATACCAGAAGTATTAAGTGAATCTGGGATCGACGACAAGCATTATTTTTATTATGTATTACACCCCTATATACTGCACACCAAATAGTAAACCTATACCAGTCCTTAAAAGGACCTTTGTGGACCTAATAGTAGCTAGCTAGTAGCTAGTGAATTGCAGACTGCCCCTGCTACAAACACCAAACTGTCCCTCCCTACACTGAGAAACAACAGCTGCAGAATCGGTCACAGTCAGCACTGCATGCAGTGCACTATAATATGCTTTCTATATTTGAAAGAAAGTATATTATACGTGTACAACCCTATATACTGTACACCTATACCAGTCCTTAAAAGGACTTTTGTGGACCATCTAATAGTAATAGCTAGTGATTAAAGGCTGACTGTCCCTGCTCCACACAGCATCCTTTCCCTACACTGACAAAAGACAGAATGTAAAATGGCCGCAGGATCAGGTCTATTTAAAAGGTAGGAGGTATGTCCATGTGCTGAAATGTCTCAATTGGTTGTCCTGTACCCCATGATGGATGTGTCATGAGTCAAAGTTCTTCACAATGTAAACAAATATGTCCGCCGCGAACAGCGCCAGAAGACCGCCAGTTTCGCGAATCGCAAATGAGCAAAGTTCGCCGCGAACTGACCACTGGGCGAACCACAAGGCCATCTCTATTAATTACATGCTCCACACTATATAAAGTTGCCTGCACGTCGGCCGTGTGTAGTATGTTGGGGGCGTTTGTAAGGAGAGAGACAGAGAGACTGTCATTTAATTTAGTTTAGGCAGTAAGGCAATTCCTGGAGTTCTGTTGCTAATATACTCCAGGCAGGCAGGCGAGACAGTTAGATAGCTGCAGTGTATTGTATATATATATATATATATATATATATATATATATATATATATATATATATATATATATATAGTCTTGCCAAGCCTATACCTGACTAGGCCATTGCCTGAGTGCGTGTTAAAAGACACTTTCAGCCAGGCAGGTGACTCACTGAGCTGCAGTTTATAAAATATATATCCACTGCATTGTAGTCTAGCCAAGCCTATACCTTACTGTAAGTCATTCCTGGTGTACTGTTTTTAACCTTCAGGCGTTGTTTTGCTAATCTAATTGTACAGTATGTCTGGAAGGCCACCAATGAGAGGCAGACACTCACAGGCCACTAAAAGAGGGCAAGCAGGCTCTGTTTCTACAACAAACAGTGCTGGTCGTGGACATGGTGCATCCTCAGCACGTGGCTGTGGGACACGCTTGTCCTTTTTTTTCGACAGCTGGCCGTGTTGAGTCATAACATACAGAAGAGTTGGTAGAGTGGATCACAAAGCCGTCCTCATCCTTCTCATCCTCCTGTCACCCAGGCTCAGGGTACTTTGTCTGCCAATGCAGATGCCAAAGCGGCCTCTTCCATTGGCTCAATGTCATCAGTCACTCCTTCCCTAGCCCCACCATCATGCCCTGAGGAGTCCCCCGGATTGTTTGACCACAGTGTAGGGTACATGCTGCAGGAGGATGCGCAGCATTTTGAAGGCTCTGATGATGCTACCCAGGTTGAGGATGAAGGCAGTAATGTGAGCCCAGAGAGAAGAGGGGGTGCCCAAGAAGGATAACAAACTTGTTCCCCAAGCTGCAGCATACTGCTAGGTTTGCTCCAGTGGCGCGGAGGGAGGGGATGATGAGGTCACTGACTCTACGTGGGTGCCTGAATGGAGAGAGAGGAGGAGGAGGCACATCTCTAATGAGGCAGGATGCCCTTCAGGGGCCAGCTTAAGAGCAGCCAACCGACTGCTTCACACCGCAGAGCTCCACATGTGCAGGGTGCTGCTGACTTTGCACGTTTTTCCAAAAGTTCTTTCGTGTGGGCCTTTTTTGAGACGTGTTCAGCAGATTGCACTGTTGCTGTTTGCAACATATGTCTGAAGCGTATCAAGCGTGACCAAAACAGCAGCCGCTTGGGCACCACATGCTAGACCAGACATATGTTGAGCTCCCATGCAGTCCGTTGGCAACAGTACTTAAAAGACCCACACCAAAGAACAAGACGGACCTCTCCTTGCTCCTCATTAGCTGGGATCTCCAACCCTTCAGTCCTCTCAGAAAACAGCACTGACAGGAATGAAGGTGTAGAATTAGGTGTGCCAAGTACTTGCGGGCAATCTGCTATCGCTACACCAACGTCCGATTGCAGCAGGTGAATTTCCCTACCCCAGTTGCTAAACTGGCAAAAGAAATTTGGTCACAGCCATCCACATCCTTGGCGGCTGAATGCTAGTTTGGCTAAATTGTTAGCACTCCAACTGCTGCCTTTTCAGCTGGTAGACTCTGCCCTCTTTCGAGATTTTGTGGAATGTGCGGTACCTTAGTGGCAGGTTCCCAAACACCATTTTTTTCTTGTAAGGCAATTCCGGCTCTCTACCGACATGTGGAATGCAATGTCTTGGCCTCGTTGGACAGGGCAGTCAGTGGTAAGGTGCATAGTACCGCTGACTCATGGTCCAGCAGGCATGGACAGTGATGTTATCTTTCTTTTCACGGCACACTGGGTAACCCTGCTGGCAGCTGGGAAGGATGCAGGACACTGTGCAGTATTGTTGGAGCTTGTTCCGCCACCATGCCTCCAAAATGCTGGTAGTGGTGATTCTGCCATACCTCTCTCCTCAACCCCCTCCTCTTCTTCTTCTTCTACAGCCTCTTCCTGTGCAGATTTGTCCTCAGAACCAGCAGTGCTCTGTAGGCATTCTAGAGGCTACACAAAAAAGATGCCATGCGGTGCTTGAGTTGGTCTGCTTGGGGGACAGGAGCCATACTGGGGCAGAGATTCTGTCAGCTCTGAAGGGGCACCTTCTTTCTTTGCTCTAATTAGGGATGGAGGTTGCATTGATGGCCTTTACTTTTAGGCTAGTGACTCCTGTTAGATTGTCCTCCATTATATCCTTAATGCTCCACATTTGGTTGTTGTCCATTTTATAACATCCACATCACTTGTTATTAGCAAAATATCTTTCAGCAGTATGTCCTATGTCTGAGAAATTGTAAAAAATAAAATAAAAATTGTGCATAGAGAACAAAATAAGCAGCCAACACATCACTAGACATACAGTGCGAAATAGAAATAAAAAGAAAAAGTGTGGCGCTAAATGAGCACGCAAATAGCGTGTGAACCTGGAAGGGTAAAATAGGCAATGCAAAACTGAATGTGAACAAAAGGAAAACATAAAAGTCCAAATTGAATAATAAACATCTATGGAAGGTCCATTAGAGTTCAGAATAACGTGAAAGTGAAAGGTCTATCTTGGATAATCCGGGAGGAATCTTGAAAATACAGTCAAAATGGTAAAGGGTTCACGCTTATCAGATTCGATGGATATACGTACCATATAACACGTGGGTCAAACAGGCACTCTTGAGGAAATGTCCTCAAACAGGAGCTCCCACCACTGGAAAAACGGTAAGAAGGGTTCCACCCAAAGTTGAATGAGGACTATCCATGATGGACTCCAAAATATGCGATGAATCACATCAAATGGTGTGCATGAAAAACAAATGATCTGCTCATAGTGTGATACTGTTTAACATCTAATGGTAAAAAAGCGGGTTTACAGTTACAGAAAATCCAATAAAACAAGCTATTTGATAGGATTCTGTTTTGGAGTGCACACTTTTGTTTTTTATTTCCTGTGTCTGAGATTGGGGCATATGGAGCTGGCTTTTGCCTGTTATTTCCGGGAGCTGTGATGCTCACAGACGTCCCTCCCACTTCCCCTCTGATCATTGCTACTCCAGATTGCGACAGAGAATATGCCCCCCTGAAAAGACTGACATATGATACCCTTGAGGAAAATTCTAATGAACCTATTTCTACCGCTTAGCACCCTAGTCAAGCACTTGCCTCCTTTAGTAAAGGATGACCTTAATCCACCCCCTGACACTACTGGGTGGGCCACTAACTTGTTATTGGCCTGTCATAAACATGATATGACTGCCTGATAATGTACATAAGTTTTTGTTAGAAGATCCCTCTTTGGATCAGTTATTGGATGTTGCAACTTCTAGTTTGTCATATGATTAATCATATGTTTCTAATATACAGTGAGGTGATCCTACATGTTATGCTCTGTCTTCGGGGACCAAAGACTTTCAAGTGGGGGAGGATGTAGCAATATGGACTATGATTGCAACAAACAGTTATACCCTGCCCTATCTCACCAGGAAGACTGCTGGGGGGAACTATAAAAAGAAACCAGAGACCTGCCTCACACTCTCTTCCTCTGGGGCCTGGTGTGTGAAGGAGCTCTCCATGTAAGGAGAATGAGGTTGCGGCCTACCATGCGGTCCAAAGCATTCCTACCCAACCGATAAGGGATTCAGCTTTGTTTATTGGACATCTGATCAGTACCATCTCGACAGTACAACAACCCACGCTTCATGATCTATAATGTGGGATTGTCACAAGCGGACCTGCAGCTGGGACGTCCATTTGGGAGTCGCTAGCTGGAAGGCGTTGAATTGGCCTGGCCGTTGGTGAGAGAGTCATCGCCCATCTTTGCAAAACTTTCCTTTGTTTCATTGGGACACTGTGCAGAGACAGCTTTACCTTGGGGACACTTCACTGCACCTTCATTTGAACACTGTGCTTAAGTTTCTTTGGCTACAGTCATCACAAGATATACTACCACTCTGCTACTACACCCTACTGGATACAATTAACGAGCTCAGACTGCCAGTGAAGACCATCAGATCTGCAATGGGGACATTCTGTCATTGCTACTGAAAGGTCCCTACACCATCCATGTTTAGCTGCATCTCTCATTAGGATCAGAGGTTAGACAGGCCGGCCTGGGTCTCTTTCTAGAAGTATTGTCAGCATTGCTACTTAGCTTGTTTATCCTTTCAAGATATGTTCCAGTGGTATTCTACTGTATATAGGTGTATATAATTTTCTGTTGTTCGGTCGGTAGGAAGGCTGTGAGAAGGAGTGATTACACTGACGCTCGATCAGAAAGCTTGTATACAAGTCCAGGTTTTGTGAGTAAAACTGCTGTGCACAGAGCAGTACTAACTTATACCTGCAGTATCACACTATTGTGTCTTTCCTCTTTCTGTTCCCCCACATGTCCGTGTTTGTTGCGGTGGTTTGAACATAAATAGGAGGGAGGATGAAATTAGGTGACTGAAAGACCAATGTGTGGCTAGAAATTTTGAAGTTGGAAAGCAGCTGCAGTGCAATGAATGTAATTGAAGCTGATTGCAAGGTCTATGCGGTGAAAAAGGAGTGAAACCTGCAATATAAGTGACTTTTTTTTGTTGTTTTTTTGGCGTGTTTTAGTGATCAGCCCTATATGCCAGCACCCTATCATAATTAACTATAGGAGCAAGCTGTCTAATTACTGAGGAATATGTTATAGGAAAAAAACATTTGTGGGCTACTAAAAATTATATTGCCCAAAAATCCTTTTGGTTAAGGTCTTAAGGTGGTAGTACAAAGTTTGCATATACACATAGGCACTTTATGTAGCAATTTGTGGTATATTAGCAGGGCTCGAGTCCTGCGGGAATGTGTGGGAACGGCATCCCTGCACTTTTTCCACAGCAGGAACGCCGTTCCCTTTGCAGGACTCGAGCCGCCCGCGCCGAATGAGATGTATGCAGAGTAGCGCAGGAAGCAGCTGTCTGTAATAGGTTCTCTCTCTTGTCACTCAGCGCTGTTCGCTCCCCGGCGGCCACTCCTCTTTTCTCGTCTATCCCCATTGGCTTGTGACATCATCTGGGATAGATGAGAAGAGAGGAGTGAACAGCGCTGTGTGACAAGAGAGAGAACCTATTACAGACAGGCACTGCGTGATATGAGAGAGAGAACTTACTACAGGCAGGCGCTTCCTGCGCTACTCTGCATACTGGCAAGTAAGATCCCCTCATGTGCCCTGTAATGTGCCCCCTGATGTGCCCCGTGCCCTGAGTGCTATGTGCCCCATGCCCTAATGTGCCCCATGCCCTGATGTGCTATGTGCCCCATAATGTGCCCTGATGTACTTTGTGCCCTGATGTGCTATGTGCCCTGATGTGCTATGTGCTCTGTGCCCTGATGTGCCCCGTGCCCATATGTGATATGTGCCCTGATATGCCATGTGCCCGTAATGTGCCCTGATATGCCCCATAATGGGCCATAATTTACCCCGATGTGCCCTAATGTGCCCCGTGCCCTGATGTGCTATGTGCCCCATAATATGCCCTGATGTGCTATGTGCCCCATAATGTGCCCTGAAGTGCCCCATGCCCTGATGTGCTATGTGCCCCATGCCCTGATGTACTATGTGCCCCAATGTGCCCCATAATATGCCCTGATGTGCTATGTGCCCATAAAGTGCCCCGATGTACCCCGTGCCCTGATGTGCCATGTGCCTTGATGTGCTATGTGCCCTAATGTGCCATGTGGCCTGATGTGCCCCACGCCCTTATGTGTCCTGTATCCTGATGTGCTATGTGCCCCTTAATGTGCCCTGATGTGCCCCATAATGTGCCCTGATGTGCCATAATGTGCCCCGTGCCCTGATGTGCCATGTGCCCTAATGTACCCCATGCCCTGTTGGGCTATGTGCCCCATAATATGCCCTGATGTGTATGTGCCCGAATGTGCCCCATGATGTGCCATAATGTGCCTTGATGTGCCCCGAGCCCCGATGTGCTCCATGCCCTGATGTGCTATGTGCCCTGTGCCTTGATGTGCCCAATGCCCTTATGTGCCCCGTGCCCCGATGTGCTATGTGCCCCATAATGTGCCCTGATGTGCCATAATGTGCTCCGATGTGCCATGTGCCCCGTGCCCTTATGTGCTGTGTGGCCTGATGTGCCCCGTGCCCTGATGTGCTTTGTGGTCTGATGTGCCCCATGCCCTGAGGTGCCCCATGCCCTGATGTGCCCCAATGTCCAATTTGTTTTTTTTTGGTGGGGGAGTGGATCTTGGGTGGGAGTTCCCACACTTTTTTCCCCAGGACTTGACCCCTGTATATTAGCATTGTAATATAATTATATAGTGTCCATTCAGCACTTTATTTCTAAGTCTCCATAAGCAGCCGATCATGCACAATTTGTTTATCTAATTAATTGTTTCAAATTTATCTTTATTTTATATTATAAAACATACATTCAAAAATTTTCCATTCAATTTTCACATCATTATAAAACATTCCCCATACACAACAAAAACATAACAACACAAAAAAAAAAAAAAAAAAAAAAAAAAAAAAAAAAGATTGTCATTACTGATCCATTCAGTCCCCCACTCTTATATAAATTCCCACAATTTTCCTGAGGTACTCAATTCCTCCCATTTCTTCCAATAGTCCGACATCGGTTTTTCTACATATCCCTCTTGTCTAATCTGTTTCTCCATGAAACACACCTCGCTCATCTCATAGTTCCACTCTATTATTGTTGGGGCTACTTCCTTTTTCCATTTCTGTGCTATTACGGTTTTAGCTATTGTAGTTATTTGATAAAAAAATTCCATCTCTTTTCGTTTTAGTTTTTCAGGTGTATGGGAGAATAGTATTGTCTTTATATCAAGATTTATTCTTATATCTGTCAGTTCCTGATATATTTTTATTATCTTACCCCAAAATATTTTTATCTTCCAGCAACTGTACCAAATATGCTCTAGAGTACCCTTCTTCTTACATCTCCAACATAATTCAGAATTCCGTTTATTTATTTTATTCATAATCACTGAGCTTCTATACCATCTTAATAGAATTTTATAATTTTTTTCTTGATATTTAATAGCTAAGGGTGTTTTATATATTCCTTCAAATACCTCTCCCCACTCTCTCTGTCAGCTCCTGCCCTATTTCTTCCTCCCATTTTTTTATTCCTGCTATTTTTTTAATATCCCCACCAGGAAGTAATAAGTTATATATCTTAGCTAATTTCTTATTTGCTTTATCCTTATTTATTGCTATTTGTTCAAATATGGTTGGAGGTCTATTGATCATTATCTTTATTGGGTCAATAAATGCCCTCAGCTGTAAATACTGAAACCATTTGTTATTATACTCTTGCCCCAATTCCTCAAACGTTGGAATATTTCCATCATTTAGGATTTGTATTATCCGGTCATGTTCATCTATATTCCATTTCAAAAATGTATTATCCTTTATAGCTGGCCTAAATTCGGGATTACCAAATAAAGGGGTCATAGGGCCTATTAATGATGATAGTTGTTTTTTCTTTATCATATCATCCCAGATTTTTAAAGTTGTTTTTACAAAGATAGGCATTTCCTTCCTCTCTGGTCTTGACTTAGGTTTTATCCATGGCTGGTGTTTTATTTTAGCCCCTAATATGTCTTCCTCCAATTTTATCCATTGCTTGTCTTTTTCATTATGCTGCCAGTCGATTATTCTCATTAGAGAGGCAGCTTGTGAATATTTAAAAAAGTCAGGCAATGCTAATCCCCCATTATTTTTTGTTCTAATTAATACCTCCCTGCCTACTCTGGGGGTCTTATGTGCCCATACAAAGCCTTCTACCATTTCTTTCAGATCTTTCATAATTTTTTTTGATGGTATAATGGGTACCGTTTGAAAGATATACAACATAATTGGCAAAATCTCCATCTTTACAATATTTACTCTCCCAAACCATGATTGGGTTATTTTATCATATTTGCCTAGAAGTTTCTTTACCTTCTGAACTGCCAAATTATAATTCATATCTTGCAAAAGTTTTAAATCTCTTGGAATATATACTCCCAAGTATTTTATCGCATCTTGCTTCCATTTAAATGGAAAATTCTTTTGTACAATAGTTTGAACTTTCTCTTCTAATGTAATATTCATTAATTCAGATTTGTCATAATTTACTTTGAAATTACTAATTTCACCAAATCTCTCAAGTTCTTTTATTAAATTTGGTATAGTAATTATAGGGTTGGTTATACATAATAGAAGATCATCTGCATAGGCGGCCATCTTATATTCTTTACCTTTGACCTTTATCCCCGTTATATCTTTGTTTATTCTTATAGCCTCCATGAGATGTTCCATCATCATAATATATAAAAGTGGTGATAAGGGGCACCCTTGTCGGGTTCCATTTGATATATTTATATACTTTGATAATATCCCATTTGCTCTCACTTTAGCCCTTGAGTTCTTATATAGGGCCATGATCCTTCCTAACATCTTGGGTCCCATCGCTGTTTGTTTCAATACTTCCTCTAAGAACTGCCATCCCACCCTATCAAATGCCTTTTCGGCATCTATGGCCAATAGGCAGGTAGGGATGGCAGTTCTCTGAGCGTATTCAATCAACGTGCATGTTTTAATGATATTGTCTCTTGTCTCCCTCCCTTTCAGAAACCCCGTTTGTTCCAGGCTTATATTATTTGAAACAATATCCGTTATTCTTTTGGATAATATTTTTGAGAATATTCTTATATCTAAATTGGTCAACGATATAGGTCTATAATTTTTACATAGTGATTGATCTTTTTCGGGTTTTAATATTAGTACTATATGAGCCTCTGTACCTTGTATCGCAAATGGTTGATCTACAGATATAGAATTAAATATTACCTTAAGTATGGGTATTATTTGTTCCTTAAATGACTTATAAAATCTAGCAGTATATCCATCTGGCCCTGGACTTTTCCCCAGAGCAAGTTCTTCAATAGTCTGTTGAATTTCTTCTGTTGTAATTTCTTCCTCCAACCCCTCCATCTTTCCTTTTAAACAGTTGAATATAGCCATTTCCTTTACATATTTTTGTATGTTCTCCCCTTTGTTTTCTCCTTCTTTGTGATCCTTACCATCCTTAATATTATATAATTTAGAATAGTATGTATGGAATGTTTCAGATATTTCCTCTGGGTCGTATGTAATTTCCCCATTTGATTTTACAATTTTCTCTATGTAACTTGGGGGTTGTTGCTTTTTTAAGGCTCTGGCTAATATTTTCCCAGGTTTATTTCCAAATTTATACCACTGCGCTCTATTCTTATCCCTCACCCGAAGGGAATCCTCATCAAGCACAGATTGTAATTCCAGTTGTTTTTCCTTTAGTCTAGCTCCATCTCCCATTTTCCTACTTACTTTATGTATTTCTTCTAGTTCTTTAATCTCATATTCCAATTGAGATATTTTTTGTGTTTTTTCTTTTTTTTTCCTTGCCCCGTGCTTGATGAATATTCCCCTCATAACACATTTCAATGTTTCCCATTGAATTGCAGGTGAGGTTTCGTCCCTTTCATGAGTTATCAAAAATTCTTCTATAACTTGTAGTATTTCTGCCACGCATTTACTATCTTTAATTAAATTATCATTCAATCTCCATATTCCATTCCTTTTCTTTGTTTCAATCACTGAAATTTCCACATATATTGGGGCATGGTCCGACCAAAGGAATCCCCCTATTTCTGTTACTGGTTTCATCATTAAGCCCTCTTTATTTATAAAAAAATAATCCAATCTATGATATGAATTGTGTATATTTGAATAGTATGTATAGTTTTTTTCCTTTTGGTGTTGAGCCCTCCATATATCTATTAGTTGATATTTTTTTAATATGTCCTTAAATTCCTTTATTCTATTGTTGTTCTTATTTTTTTTTGTAGTTGTATATTTGTAGTATCTTTCTTTACATCCATTAAAAAGTTTATATCACCACCCACTATTACCACTCCTTCAGCCTTCTTCATTGCGTCCGCTAGGGCTTTTGTACCGCTCTCTATTTGTCCGTAATTAGGGAGATATAAATTAACTATAGTAAATTTTTTTCCATATAGCATAAACTTTATTATTAAAGATCTTCCATCTTTGCCTTCATATTTTTGCAATATTTGGACCGGCAAATTCCTATGGAACGCAATTGATACCCCTTTTGATTTGGAATATGGAAAAGTATCATGTAACCATGTATTATAATTTATATTATTAATTTTAGGTATATGATCTGAGCGAAAATGTGTCTCCTGAAACAACACAATATCTATTTTCTGCTTATGTAGGAAATTTAAAATTTTATTTCTTTTAGCGGGGGAATTAATACCTCTTACATTAAAAGAACAAAACTTCACGCTACCCATAAGAAAGAAAAAAAAAAAAAAAAAAGTACAATAATCTCACTTAGAGTTATCCCACCCTCCCTATACCCATAAGCACATACACACTCAATTATCTAATTAATTGAATAGTATTTGGTTGTTTGCACATAATTAAGAGAACACTTCTTGTGTTTAGGATTTCATTTATTTTGCACATTTGCATGAAAGCACTTTATACTATTAGTGTTATACGAAGGGTTTATCCTAAACCCTTGGAAGGTACATTTTTAACTTTAGGACCACTATTGATTTTAGGGCACCAACATTTTTATATAATTTTATGGTACGTATTGAGGGATCAATCTTTCTGGTGCAGCTTTTTTCAGCACAGAAATTGGTGTGGTTTAGAATAATAATATTTTATTCATATCAGCACTTAAACATATTTTATATACATTTTCTATTGTTGCCTTCTGTCATTAGTCAGTAGTCATTGGGCTTAGGTTGCGCTGTTATCCCAAACTCAGTTGAACTATTAACTCTTCTGTACAACCATACCTTAAAGCGGAGGGCCGGTTATAAAAAAAAAAAAAAAAAAAAGTCAGCAGCTGCAAACACTGCAGCTGCTGACTTAATAAACAAACTCACCTGTCCAGGGCGCCCGCGATGTCGGCCCGCCCGAGGCCGACCCGTCCCTCGGCTCTCGGGTCCCGGCGCCGCCATCCCTTGTAAGGGAAACAGGCAGCGGAGCCTTATGGCTTCACTGCCCGCTTCCTACTGCGCATGCGCGAGTCCCGCAGCTACTGCGCATGCGCGAGTCCCGCAGCGCTTTCTGAATGGGACGCGCTGTGTTCTGGAACACACAGTTCCCAGAACACAGCGCGACTCATTACCCAGAAGACGCCGCGATGAAGAGAGAAGACAGAAGATCTCCGTGGAGGAGGAAGAGGAAGATTAGGATAAAGTGCCTAGCAACAGGCATTTCTGGTAAGTAAAAAAAAAAAAAAAAAATTTTTCATTTTTTTTTTTTTTAGATTTTTTGTAATTTTTAACATTTTTTTGTTTTTCAGGGTGGCCCTCCCCTTTAACTGAAGTATTCCAGTAAACGTTAATAGAGTATAAATGCATTGAGTGCTGTCAGGTGGGTTGGAAGGTTCACAGGGCCATGGCGATGCAGATGAGCAGGTAAATCCAAGCAGTCCCCTAGGGGCCCATGCTACAACAACATCGAACGACAACTTCCCATTGAGACTTCAAAGGCAGAATATGAAATGATGCGTATATGTAGTGAAATAAAATATACAAACTTTATTTACAAAAAAAGTACAAAAAATCCCAAATCCCCCCCAAAAATATCCAAAGGATCACAGTCTCAACAGAGTATATTAAAAACATAGTAAAAAGTCAAAGTACATAATACAGACTACCCTAATGCCGCGTACACACGATCAGACTATCCGGGACTAGCGAAGGAAATCAATGTCGCCGCCTCCATTGGCGACATTGACACCTTGCGAGCCCCGTCGCCTGGTATGGATTTTAAGGGGAACCCCTACACTGAAAAAACAGCGTAGGAGTTCCCCCAAAGTCCATACCAGACCCTTATCCGAGCAAGCAGTGCGGGCGGTCACGAAAGGGGGTGGGGACGAGCGGGCGCCCCCTCTCCTGAACTGTACCAGGCCGCGTGCCCTCGTTCCAGGCCACAGGCCCCCCACCCTATGTGAATGAGTATGAAGTACATAGTACCCCTACCCATTCACCGGAGGGAAAAAGTGTTAGTAAAAAAAACACAGCACAGGTTTTTAAAGTAGTTTATTAGGCAGCTCCGGGGGGTCTTCTTGCGACTTCAGGGGTCTTCTCGCCGGGCTCCTCTGCTATCTTCTGCTCTTTTATCGCTCTTTTACTAGCGGAGGAGACCGGCTTTCTCCTTCGTCACCGCCGTCGTCCGGGGGTCTTCTCCCGACTGCGGGGGGTCTTCTTTCAACTTTGGGGGTCTTGTCCCCCTCTTCGGTTCTTCTGAAGTGCCTCCGCTATCTTCTTCCAGCTCTGTTACTAGCGTTGGCCCGGTCTTGTCGCTGTCGCCGCCACCTTCTTCTTCCTTTTTTTCTTCTGATGTTGACACGACGCTCTCTCCGGTCGTAATGGCAAGGACACGTTGCACTGCGACTTAAATAGTCATAAGGGGCAGGGACACGGGGGTGATGTTACATGGTTACCCCACCCCTTATAATGTCACATTCCCGGGGATGCTGGGACTCTGATATCATAAGAGGCGGGGTCACCGTGTGACATCACCCGGTAACCCTGCCCCTTATTCCTATATAAGTCATCACTCAACTCGTCCCTGGCATTGCAGTCGTGTCAATATCGGAAGAAGAGAAGAAGAAGGAAGAAGAAGGCGGCGACAGCAACAGAAACAGCGACAAACGAGAAGACCGGGCCAACGCTAGTAGAAGAGCTGGAAGAACATAGCAGATGAGCCTGGCAGAAAAACCAAAGAGCGGGAGAAGTCGGAAGAAGATCCCCGGTCGGCGACGATGATGAACGAGAAATCCTCCTCTAGAAAAAGAGCATCAAAAGAGCAGAAGATAGTGGAGGGGCCCGGCGAGGAGACCCCCGAAGTCGGAAGAAGACCCTCGGAGCTGTCTAATATACGACTTTAAAAACCTGTGTTGTGTTTTTTGTATTGACACTTTTTCCCCAGGTGAATGGGTAGGGGTACGATGTACCCCATACTCATTCACATAGGGTGGGGGGCCTGGGATCTGGGGGCCCCCCTTTTTAAAGGGGGCTCTCGGATTCCGATAAGCTCCCCGCCCGCAGACCCAGACAACCAACGGCCAGGGTTGACGGGAAGAGGCACTTTTCCTCATCAACATGGGGACAAGGTGCTTTGAGGTGGGGGGGCCTGGCCCCTCCCCCCATGTTGAGGGCGCCTGCCCCCCCATGTTCAGGGCACGTGGCCTGGTATGGCTCAGGAGGGGGGGGCGCTCGCTCGTCCCCACCCCCTTTCCTCACCGCCGGGCTGCGTGCTCGGATAAGGGTCTGGTATGGACTTTGGGGGGACCCCCACACCGGTTTTTTGGGCGTAGGGGTTCCTATTTCAATCCATACCAGGCGACGGGGCTAGCAAGGTGTCAATCTCACCAATGGAGGCGGCAACATTGACTTCCTTCGCTAGTCCCCTCTACATGGAGTCACGTTCAAAATGAAAGGACTTTACTCTGTGTATGGGCAAGTCCGTTCATTTGAAAAGTCAGGCGGACTAGCACACAGACTGCTGACCGGCGGACAATTTTGAGTCAAGTCTTCTTTCTAAGTCCACCACACTTTTGGGAAGAAAAGGTCCCCTGGAGCCCACACACGGTCCACAACAAGTCCACCGGATTGTCCGATCGTGTGTATGCGGCATTCATTTTCTTTTTTAATTTTATTCCACATTATAGTATAGAAAGCTTTGCCCTTTTCTCCTCTGTTGGGCTCCCCCTCCTTTTTTGCACCTCCAGTGGATGAACCAGTTTACTATTTTTAACAATCACATTTTATTCCTTTTCAAAGTATGAAAAACCCTCAAAGTGCATATTTTCTGGACTATAGTTCAAAGACTAATCTGCTTACTTTTTTTATTAACCCCTCACCACCCAGGCAAATTCTGACATTTCTCTCCTACATGTAAAAATCATAATTTTTTTGCTAGAAAATTACATAGAACCCCCAAACATTATATATGTTTTTTAGCAAAGACCCTAGAGAATACAATGGCGGCCATTGCAAAACAGTAAAGTTAGCCCAATTTGTTTTGTATAATGTAAAATGTAAAATATGAAGTTACGCAGATACCTAACATGTCACGCTTCAAAATTGCACATGCTTGTGGAATGGCGCCAAACTTTGGTATTTAAAAATCCCCATATGCGACGATTTAATTTTTTTTACTGGTTACATATTTGGAGTTACAGAGGAGGTCTAGGGCGATAATTATTGCTCTCGCTCTAACGTTCGCGCTGACACCTCACATGCGTGGTTTGAACATCGTTTTTATATGTGGGCGGGACATACGTATGCGTTCGCTTCTGCACGTGAGCACACGGGGACAGGGGAGCTTTAAAAAAATAATAATAATTATTGTTAATTTTACTTTACATTTTTTAGTTTGACACCTTAAAAAAAAAATGTGATCACTTTTATTCCTATTACAAGGAACATAAACATTCCTTGTAATAGGAATATGGCATGACAAGTCCTCTTTACAGTGAGATATGGGGGGTCAATAAGACCTCACCTCTAGGCTGGGAAGCCCCAAAATCAATTACATTTAAAAAAAAAAACGCTATCATAGAGACTCCGGCAACCATCTGGTCCACCGAAAATCTCTATGGTGAGCATCCAGGGGCCGACGGATCCGTTCTCCGACTCAAGGATTGCAGCGGTGAGTTGGTAAAAGCACTGGAGGGTGGCGAGAGGCCCCCTGCCCATTAGAACGATCGAGCGGCTGACCAGCCGCTATGCTCATTCTTATGGTGTAGGGAATCGCCGGCTAAAAAAGCAGATATCTGAATGATGCCTGCAGCTGCACCCATCATTCAAATAATATACCCCCACAAAGCACAGGACGTCATTTGACGGCCAGCCGTCGGCAAGTGGTTAATGTACATTATTCTAGTCCTCTTTGACACAATTGTCTTTTACATGAAACCAAGGAACTTTACACCTTAAATGAGTAAAATAAAGTTCTTTGATGTGCAGGAGGTCATCTGTGTAAAAATTGGCAATTAGGGATGGGGTTCAGGTTTTACATACAACCCTGCCTGTTCCCAGCTTGTGTTGTAGCCAAACTGTTTTCTCACCTCAACTTCCTGCTGGAAGCATCAGTAAGCCATTCATTATCTGGGGGGACCTCCTGGCATGGCACCTTGCCCCCCAAGTTGATGAGAACAAAGGACTCTTCCTCACAACCTTGGCCCAGTAATTATGGGGATCTGTAGGTGGGGGCTTGTAAGAATCTAGAATCCCCCCATTACATTTTTTTTTTTAAAGACGCACACTTTGACAAGCCAATTAATAAAAAGACCATCTTCTGGTTCCACAGCAGAATGTAAATGGGATCGGATGTGTCAGACATGGGACATGTCCCATCGTCTTCCGATAGCAGGTGTATTCCATTGTGGTTGATGAGGATCTATATCACTGAATTTCAGTGTGGCCAACCCCGAATTACTTTCTTTTTTACTGACAAAACATGAAAAACTTATTGACTGAGCACTTTTTTCCTGACAAACTGAAATACAACAAAAACTCCTACCATAAGCTAAGATAATCAATATTTAAAGGCTAAATTTACCTTTATTTAAAGGCTTAAATTTAGGAAAAAATAATAAATGCACATATTTTTTCAGGAAAAATATGCATTTATTATTTATTTTTTTCCACACAGGAGCCTGCCTGCAAAGCATTGATCATTGGATCATAAGGGAATGCCAGGCTCCTGGAGACTTTCTACCTGAAAAAGCTGGAGGAAGTGTTGAAGGACAATGAGAGCGTAGATCAGGGGGTGAGGGTTTGGGGGTGCTAAGCAACATGTTACACCCTAAATATTTCTGAAGCCAAACTAAGCATTTAACCACGTGCTGCCAAGCTGAGTACCTGTATGTCACCATACTTTAAGTGGTTATTGTGGGATTTCGTTTTTTACAAACAAATATGTGAAAAGTGTGTGGGGGGGCATTTGTATGGTGCCCCCCTGAGTCAATACTTTCTCTGTAATTACATGTTCAAGTCTTTTTGGGGATGTCTCTACCAGCTTTGCACATCTAGAGAGGGAAATTTTTGCCCAATTCTTCTTTGTAAAATATCTCAAGCTCTGTCAGATTGGATGGAGAGCATCTGTGAGTAGAGATGGACGAACTTCCAATGGGATGTTTTGCAAACGCAAACCGCGGACGTGGCCAAAAGTTCACAAACCGCAAAGTTCGTGGCGGGCCCCATTCACTTTAATCGCAGGCGAACCTTAAAAACATACAGGTCATATTTTCAGCCACAAAATACTTACTAGATGTGCACACATAGTCCCACCACATGGACACTGACATAACAAAAGTATTAGGTGAATCTGGGATCGACAACAACAAGCATTCTTTTTTTATCTGTGAAATTTTGACAATTCAGGAGCGCATGAAGGCTATGGAGGAGAGGAAAGGTCAGGGCAGGCTATGAAGGGGGTGCAGGAGATGATCACCAGCACCATGATAGAGAGCACTGACACCAGCACTGAGATAGAGAGCACTGACACCAGCACCGAGTTAGAGAGCACTGACACCACACCAGCACCGTGATAGAGAGCACTGAGACCACACCAGCCCCGAGATAGAGAGCACTGACACCACACCAGCACTGTGATAGAGAGCACTGACACCAGCACCGAGTTAGAGAGCACTGACACCACACCAGCACCGTGATAGAGAGCACTGAGACCACACCAGCCCTGAGATAGAGAGCACTGACACCACACTAGCACTGTGATAGAGAGCACTGACACCAGCACCGAGTTAGAGAGCACTGACACCACACCAGCACCGTGATAGAGAGCACTGAGACCACACCAGCCCCGTGATAGAGAGCACTGACACCACACCAGCACTGTGATAGAGAGCACTGACACCAGCACCGAGTTAGAGAGCACTGACACCACACCAGCACCGTGATAGAGAGCACTGAGACCACACCAGCACCGAGATAGAGAGCACTGACACCACGCCAGCACTGTGATAGAGAGCACTGACACCAGCACCGAGTTAGAGAGCACTGACACCACACCAACACCGTGATAGAGAGCACTGAGACCACACCACCACCGAGATAGAGAGCACTGACACCACACCAGCACTGTGATAGAGAGCACTGACACCAGCACCGAGTTAGAGAGCACTGACACCACACCAGCACCATGATAGAGAGCACTGAGACCACACCAGCACCGTGATAGAGAGCACTGACACCAGCACCATGATAGAGAGCACTGACACCAGCACCATGATAGAGAGCACTGACACCAGCACTGAGAAAGAGAGCAATGACACCAGCACCGAGATAGAGAGCACTGACACCAGCACCGAGATAGAGAGCACTGACACAACACCAGCACCGTGATAGAGAGCACTGACACCAGCACCATGACAGAGAGCACTGACACCAGCACCATGATAGAGAGCACTGACACCAGCACCGAGATAGAGAGCACTGACACCAGCACCGTGATAGAGAGCACTGACACCAGCACCGAGATAGAGAGCACTGACACCAGCACCGAGTTAGAGAGCACTGACACCACACCAGCACCGCGATAGAGAGCACTGAGACCACACCAGCACTGAGTTAGAGAGCACTGACACCACACCAGCACCGTGATAGAGTGCACTGAGACCACACCAGCACCGAGATAGAGAGCTCTGACACCACACCAGCACCGAGATAGAGAGCACTGACTCCAGCACCGAGTTAGAGAGCACTGACACCACACCAGCACCGCGATAGAGAGCACTGAGACCACACCAGCACTGAGTTAGAGAGCACTGACACCAGCACCATGACAGAGAGCACTGACACCAGCACCATGATAGAGAGCACTGACACCAGCACAGCGATAGAGAGCACTGAGACCACACCAGCACCGAGATAGAGAGCACCAAGACCACACTAGCACCGAGATAGAGAGCACTGAGACCACACCAGCACGGAGATCGAGAGCACTGATACCACACCAGCACTGAGATAGAGAGAGAGCACTGACACCAGCACAGAGAAAGAGAGCACTGACAGCAGCACTGATACCAGCAACTCGCTGTGGGACCCAAAAATATGACACCGCTCAACCTTTTCAAACAGGAGGGTACGGGCATATAGTAAGGTGTGCTTGTTTTGTACAAGGAAGCCAAAAGGTAGAAAAAAGGTCCGTGTGCTCGATTAAATAAATCGTTTATAGAGTTATGCATATACATGGTCTACTGGTCACATGTGTTGAATTCCTCTGAGATCCATGCCTCATTCATTTTTATAAATGTCAGGTAGACAACACTGTCGTGAGCTAGGCGAGTGTGCTTATCGGTCACGATCCCCCCTGCTGCTCTGAATGTCCTTTCGGACAGAACCACTGGAAGAGGGTCAAGCCAACAGTTCAATTGCAAATTGGGCAAGCTCTGGCCAGAGGTCAAGCCTGCCCACCCAGTAGTCCAGGGGTTCATCACTCCTCAGAGCGCCCACATCGGCCGTTAACCCGATGTAGTCGGACACCTGACGGTCTAGGCGTTCCCTGATGCTGGATCCGGATGACACCTGTCGATGGGACGGCTGAAAGAAGGATCTCATATCCGAAGTCACCAACACATCTTCAAACCGGCCTCTTCTTGCAGGCGCTGTTGGATTGGTACCCGCAACTCTTTCTCTAGAAGTGGGAATTCCTCCTCTGCCAGCGCACGCAAAAGCAGAATGCAGCAGTTGTCGAAGCAAGGTCTGGAAGTGCTCCATTCTGACAGCCCTCTGTGACGGTGGTAACATTTCCCCCATTTTGTGTTTGTGCCGGGGGTCTAAGTACGTTGCCACCCAGTACTGGTCCTTGACCCTTATGCTTTTTATACGGGGGTCCCTATTAAAACACTGGAGCATGAAGGCCCCCATTTGCACTAAACTGGAAGCGGTGTGGTGGCCTGGCTCCTGCTCATCATCCAAGATAATGTCGTCCTCTTCATTCTCCTCTCCCCATCCACACACAACAGGGATCCCAGAAAGGTTTAAAGCATGCTCTTTGTGCTCCTCCTCATCCTCCCCGGCACCATCCTCCTCTGACTCCTCTTCAGACTCCTGTTGTTGACTTGTCTCAGATAGAGTAGACCCCCTGGGAATTCATCCAGCATTGCGACTTCCTCATCTTCCTGCACGCTCCATAAAGAAGGCATAAGGTACCATATTACTGATGGCGCCATGGCTGCGACTGACCAGTTTGGTGATCTCATCAAATGGCCGCAGAAGTCTGCATGTGTTGCGCATGAGCAGCCACTGGCGCGGTGAAAAAAAACCAAGCTCCCCAGAACCTGTTCTGCCGCAGAGTTCGTACAGGTAATCGTTAACTGCACGTTTCTGCTGGAGCAGGATATAGAGCAGCATATAGAAGGTTGAGTTCCATTGCATCGGGCAATCGCAAATAAGACGTCTGACCAGCTTATTGCGTCACCGCTGAATGTCAGCAAGGCGAGCCATGGCCATGTAAGATCTTCTGAAATGGGTCGAGATTTTCCTTGCCTGCCGCAAGATGTCCTGGACCCCAGGGTATTTGACAACGAATCGCTGCAAGACCAAGTTTAAGACGTGTGTCATGCATGGCACATGCGTAATTTTGCCCTGTTTCAATGTGCTAAGCAGATTGGCACCGTTGTCACACACCACTTTACCAACTGTCAAATTGAGCGGTGTTAGCCACTGATCTGTCTGTGAATGCAAAGCTGAAAGGAGTGCAGGTCCAGTGTGCTCTTGGCTTCCAGGCACAACAGACGCAGCACAGCATGGCAACGTCTCACCTGGCATGTCGAATAGGTTCTGGGGAGCTTTGGCGGCGCAGCGGAAGAGAGGCTAGCAGCGGAAAAGGAGGAGTCAGCCGAGGAGGAGAGGGAGGAGGATGGAGTAGGAGAAGAAGAGCCAGAAGGTTCACCCAGTGAGCAGTAAAAGTGATATATCTTCCCTGCCCGTGTTTGCTAGACCACGTGTCTGTGGTTAGATGTATCTTGGCACCGACACTGTGTGCCAGAGATACGTTCACTTGCCGCTGAACATGGCCATATAGCTCTGGGGTGCCCTTCTGTGAGAAATACTTCCTTCCTGGGACCTTCCATTGTGGTGTTACAATTGCCACAAATTTTCAAAAGGCCTCCGAGTCCACCAGTTTATATGGCAGTAGTTGGCGGGCTATCAGTTCTGACAAGCAAGCCATCAACCGTTGGGCAAGAGGGTTATCCAGCGTCATCAATTTTTTACGCTCGAACATTTGGCCCACGGAAGCCTGCCTTTTTCCAGAAAAACGTGAGCTTGGCATGATGGAAGGTGGAGTGGAGGACAATTGTGAGGAGAAGGAGAAGTAGAAGATGAGGCTGGACGGTGAGAGCCTGGAGTGTGGCTTTGTGGGTTCCGTTGCTCCCACTGGGCTCGGTGATGGCAGCTCATGTGCCTTCTTAAGGTCTTCATCCCTAGGTGAGTGTTGGGCTTACTGCGACTTATGCGTTGACTGCAAAGATTGCAGATGGCAACACTATTGTCAGCAGCAGACACGTTAAAAAAAGCCCACACTGCGGAGCCATGTGTCGGCATCCTGGGAGCGCCAGATGTGACCGTGCATGGTTGATGCCTCGCTCCTGATACATTTGTTCCTCCTGTGAAATCTAAGTTCCGCCTGCTTCTCCTCCCTATCTGCTGGTCCATATCTCCCTCTGAACTCCCCTCCTCTTCCTCTCTTGTGGGCACCCATGTGACATCACTAGACACGATATCATCAACGTCACCTTCCCCACCGCTATAATTAAAGATCTCGGAGTAGGCAGCAACAGCAGGGACCAACCTACTCCTTGGGCTGATCTGCTGAGTGGCGGTTGTTGCTACCTCCTCTTCCTGATCCAACGCTAAGAGTGGCTGCGCATCAGAAATGTCTTGATATGGATCGGAAAATAATTCCTGTGACTCAAGCGGAAGGTATATGTTGGTGTTGGTGATAGTGTCTTTGGGGTGCACACAGCAGAGAGTGAAGAGGGTGCAGATCGAGAGGATGAGGAGGGTGCAGAAGAGTAAGGCTGAGTGAGCCACTCAACCAAGTCTGGTGCGTCCTTTGACGTAATCGCACACACCTTTTGCAATTTTCCACTTTGGCTCAAGTCTGTTTCTCCTGCCCTACCCCTACCACCCTGCGGAAGGGCCTGCCTCTTCCTCTGTCTGTCATTTTTTAAATGACCCTGTGACAAAAGTCTCTATAGAAGTGCAGTATGTATGTGGAAGAAGGTATATAACACCCCGCTTCAATCTGTCGTTTTTGGGGGCCACTGGTCTATCACACCAGTTATAATACTTTTTTTTTTATTGCGTTTGTCACTCTTTGTAGTATTGCTGCAGAACCACTCAGCAGTCACAATGCTGCACAGTGTAAATGCACTATACTATGCTTTCTAAGTATTTTATACGTGCATTACACACCTATATACTGCACACCAAATAGTACACCTATACCAGTCCTTAAAAGGACCTTTGTGGACCTAGTAGCTAGTGATTTGCAGACTGTCCCTCAGTCCCTACACTGATAAAAGACAGCTGCAGAATCGGGCAGCAGTCAAGTATAATATTCTTTCTATATTTGAAAGAAAGTAGATTATACGTGTACAACCCTATATACTGTACACCTATACCAGTCGTTAAAAGGACCTTTGTGGACCTAGTAGCTAGTGATTTGCAGACTGTTCCTCAGTCCCTACACTGACAAAAGACAGCTGCAGAATCGGTCAGCAGTGCACTCAGCAATCAGCAGCACAGCAGTCAGCAGCAGTGCACCTGCACCCTATATACTGTACACCTATACCAGTCCTTAAAAGGACCTTTGTGGACCTAATAGTAATAGCTAGTGATTAATCTGACTGTCCCTGGTCCACACAGCGTCCTCTCCCTACACTGACAAAAGACAGCTGCAGAATCGGTCAGCAGTGCACTCAGCAATCACCGGCACAGCAGTGCACCAGAACCCTATATACTTTACACCTATACCAGTCCATAAAAGGACTTTTGTGGACCTAATAGCTAGTGATTTGTGTCATTACAGTCTCTCCCTGCTCCACACAGCAACCTTTCCCTACACTGACAAAAGACAGAATGTAAAATGGCCGCCAGATCAGGTCTATTTATAAGGTAGGGGAAATGTCCAATTGTCCATGTGCTGAAATGTCTCAATTGGCTGTCCTGTACCCCATGATGGATGTGTCATTATGGGCCAAAGTTCTTTCACAATGTAAAGGCATATGTCCGCCGGTCGAACAGCGCCAGAAGTCCGCCGGTTTGGCAAATCGCAAACACGCAAAATTTGCCGCGAACCGACCGCCGGGCGAACCACAAGGCCATCTCTATCTGTGAGCAGCAATTTTCAAGCCTTGCCACAGATTCTCAATTGGATTTAGGTCTGGACTTTGACTGGGCCATTCTAACACATGAATATACTTTAATGTAAACCATTCCATTGTAGCTCTGGCTGTATGTTTAGGGTCGCTGTCCTGCTGGAAGGTGAACCTCTGCCCCCGTCTCAAGTCTTTTGCAGACTCTAACAGGTTTTCATCTTAGCCCTTGTACACACGGACGGAGGTTCCAACGGAATGTGTCCTATCGGACCGTTTTGTTGGATATTCCGACTGTGTGTGGTCTGCATCGGACTGTTTCCGTCGGAATATCTGACTAACCAAATTTTCCAACTTGCCGGTAAAATTTTCTGACAAAATGCTCCGATCGGACATACTCCGATCATGTGTAGCCTACTCCGAGGGACATAGTGTACGTATGCTCAGATCAAATTCCTAGACCAAAGCTAGTGGCTACTAGCCTGAACGTAGTCCCATCGTAAAGAAATAACGTCATCACGTTATGTACAATTGGATTTTCCGACAACTTAGTCTGACCGTGTGTATGCAACATCACTTCCGGACCTCCTTCAGAATTAATCCGTCGGAATTACTCCGACGGATTTGGTTGTCGGAATCTCCGACCGCGTGTACAAGGGCTAAGATTACCTTATTTGGCTCCATCCATCTTCCCATCAACTCTGACCTGCTTCCCTGTGTCTGCTGAAGAAAAGCATCCCCACCACATGATTCTGCCACCAACATGTTTCATGAGATGTGTGTTCAGGGTGATGTGTAGGGATGAGCCGAACACCCCCCGGTTCGGTTCGCACCAGAACTTTCGAACGGACCCCAAATTCGTATGAACGTTAGAACCCCATTGAAGTCTATGGGACTCGAACGTTTGAAATTAAAAGTGCTAATTTTAACGGCTAATATGCAAGAAACTGTCTTAAAAGAGGTTTGGGGACCTGGCTCCTGCCCCAGGGGACATGGCTCAATGCAAAAAAAAGTTTTAAATACGGCCGTTTTGGCGGGAGCACTGATTTTAATGACAATTAAAGTGAAAAAAAGTGAAATATTCCTTTAAATATGGTGCCTGGGGGTGTCTGTAGTATGCCTGTGAAGTGCCACGTGTTTCCCGTGTTTAGAACAGTCCCTGAACAAAATGACATTAAACGGAAATAACATCATTTAAAACTGCTTGCGGTTTTAATGTTATATCTGGTTCCTGCAATATGGTTGAAAATCATTGAGAACAATGGCATGGGTAGCCCTCCCTGCCCATTACCAGCCCCTTTGGGTCTTGTACGCATATCAAGGGGAACCCTGTACCCATATTAAAAAAAGGAAATGCGTGTGGCCCCCAGGCCCTATATACTCAAAACAGCAGTATACAGGCGGTGCAAACAAGACAGGGACTGTGTAGGTTTGTTGTGTTAAGTTGAATCTGTTTGTAATTTTCAACTGGTACATTTTTAAAGTGTAGCTCCAGTCAAAAAAACTATTTTTAAGCTTTTTGGAAAACATAGGGAAGGGTTATCACCCCTGTATAATTTGTTTTGTCGTACATCTTTTTTCATCTCACTTCCTGTTGTCTCCTTCTGTTTGCAAGTAGGAGATGTTTGTAAGTTGGATGTTTGAAAGTAGGGGCCTGCCCTATATGCTCTGCAGAAATGGCGGAACAAGGTGTTGGTTTTGCCACAACATTGTAAGCCCTCAAAGTGACTCTTGGTGGGCGCTGGAGCGCCCTGCTGTGAACGATTATATCAAGAATTGTAATTACATGCCATTGTTGAACAGTGGTAGAAAAATTGACCTTTGGTGGTTGTGGTGCTGGTGCCACAACACTATAAGTCCTCACAGTTACTCTGGGTGGGCACAGGAACGGGCCCTCCTATGAAATATTATATCAAGAATTGTAATTACATGTCCCTGTTAAACAGGGGCAGAAAAATTGGGCCTTAGGCACTGGTGCTGGTGCCACGACACTGCAACCTCTCACATATACTCTAGTTTTATTGCAGGAATTAGCCCTGCTGCAAAGCATTGCATCAAAAATTTTAATTAAACGCCCATGTTAAACAGGGGCATTAAAATTGGGCCTTAGGCACTGGTGCTGGTGCCACCACACTGCAACCTCTACCATATACTTTAGTTTTATTGCAGGAATTAGCCCTGCTGCAAAGCATTGCATCAAAAATTGTAATTAAATGCCCCTGTTAAACAGGGGCAGAAAAAATGGGATTTTTATATACAGCTTACCTGTAAAATCCTTTTCTTGAGAGTACATCACGGGACACAGGAGCTTCATTACATAGTGGGTTATATAGGCACCTCTGGTGATTGGACACTGGTTGACCCTAATTAAGGAGAATTCCTCCCCTATATAACCCCTCCCATCCGGGAGGCACCTCAGTTTTGTAGCAAAGCAATAAGAACCACGTAAAACCCAAGAGGGGCGGGAGCCCTGTGTCCCGTGATGTACTCTCAAGAAAAGGATTTTACAGGTAAGCTGTATATAAAAATCCCATTTTCTTGATCATACATCACGGGACACAGGAGCTTCATTACATAGTGGGATGTCCCAAAGCAATGCTCAGGTTGAGGGGAGGGAGACACAGATCATAAGCATAGACCGCCAGGGACCTGAGGACCCAAACTGCAGCCTGCAGTACACTGCGCCCAAAGGCGATATCCTCTTGCCCTCTGACATCCACCTGATAGAATCTGGTGAATGTGTGGATTGATGACCAAGTCGCAGCCTTACAGATCTGAGCCAGGGAGGCCTGGTGATGCACTGCCCAAGAAGCACTGACAGCCCTAGTAGAGTGCGCTTTCACCTGAAAAGGAGGAATCTTCCCCTTTAAGCTATAGGCCTGAGAAATAACCTGTCTGATCCATCTCGAGAGAGTGGACTTTGACGCTGCCTGACCCCTTTTAGGGCCTTCTGGCAGAATAAATAAGCAGTCAGTTTTTCTTATCTGAGCAGTTGCTTGAAGATAAAGACTGATTGCTCTAACCACATCTAAAGTGTGTAAGGATTCTTCCTCTATGGACTGAGGATTTGGAAAAAAGGATGGTAGGATTATATCTTGATTCAGATGAAAACCTGAAACCACCTTAGGTAGAAAGGACCTGTTGGGACGCATAACCACCCGGTCCTTATGGATAATTAAATAGGGCTCTTTACAAGAAAGAGCTGCCAATTCTGATACCCTTCTAGCCGTGGATATGGCTACTAGGAAGACTAGCTTCTTTGTCAAGAGGACTAACGAAGCAAGATGCAAAGGTTCAAATGGTTGGGCTACTAAGGCCGAGAGAACCAAATTCAGATCCCATGGGCATACCGGAGGTCTGACTGGCGGTCTCATCCGCATAGCCCCCTGGATAAAAGCCCGTATCAGGGAATGTGATGCAAGCGGTCTTTGAAAAAAGACCGACAGGGCCGAAATCTGCACCTTGATGGTGCTTATGGCCAGATTCAATTCAAGGCCCGATTGGAGAAAGGCCAAGATTCTGTTAATGACATACCTTCTGGGATGCCATCTCCTGGGTTCACACCAGGAAACATATGCCCTCCAGATCTTGTAATAGATACGCCTGGAGGCCGGCTTTCTGGCATTGACCAGAGTGGAAAGGACTGGCCCTGAAAGACCACGGTCTTTTAAAATGTGGGTCTCAGCAGCCAGACCGTCAAATTCAGACTGCGTAAAGCAGGATGGTAAATTGGGCCCTGCGAGAGCAGATCCGGCCGGAGGGGGAGGGTCCATGGCCTGCCCACTGCTAGCTTCATGATTTCTGCGAACCATGGTCGCCTGGGCCAAGCCGGGGCCACTAGAAGGACCGACTTCGCCTCCCTCTTGACCCTTCCTAGGAACCGTGACAGTAGCGGGTTTGGGGGGAAGGCATAGATCAGATTGTACTGATTCCAGGGAACTGTCAGAGCATCTGACCCCTGAGCAAGTGCATCTCTTGTCCTTGACACAAAGTTGTCCAGTTTCCTGTTGAATCTGGACGCAAAAAGATCCACGTCTGGAGTGCCCCATTTGTAACATATGTCTCGAAACACATCGGGGTGCAGAGCCCATTCTCCTGGGCACAACTGCTGGCGGCTGAGATAATCCGCCTGCCAATTCTCCACACCTGGGATGAAGACTGCAGAGAGGCACGGAACATGCTCTTCTGCCCAGACAAGTATGCGATTCACCTCGTTTTGGGCCACCAGACTTCTGGTACCGCCCTGGTGATTGATATAAGCCACCGCGGTGGCATTGTCGGACTGAATCCGAACCGGGAAGCCTCGCAGTCTGTGAGACCACTCTCTGAGCGCCATGTAAACTGCCCGAATCTCTAGGATATTTATGGGCAACAGACTTTCGGTCGCAGACCATTTTCCCTGCGAGCATGTTCCCTCTAATACGGCTCCCCAGCCTGTCAGGCTGGCATCCGTTGTGACAATCTTCCATGAGAGGGGAAGAAATGTTTTGCCCTTTAGCAAATTTCTGGTTTGTAACCACCAAACAAGACTCTTGCGTGCCCGGGGGGATAAACGCATAGGCAGATCCAGGGATTGGGGCTTCCTGTTCCAAATCGCAAGGATGCATCTTTGCAGGGGCCTTGAGTGGAACTGGGCAAATGGGACGGCCTCGAATGAGGCGACCATCTTTCCCAATAGTCTCATACATAAACGAATAGAGGGAGATCTTCTGCCCAGAACTAGGCGCACCAGATCTCCAATGGCCAAGGCCTTTGGCCCTGGGAGGAACACCCTGCCCTGAGCGGTGTCGATAATGAGACCCAGGTAATCCAACCTGGTGGTCGGTTGCAGAGACGACTTTTCTAGGTTTATAATCCAACCTAGGCGGCCCAGATGTTCCAGCGTTTTGGTGACGCTGCGACTTAGGCTCGTTATAGTTCTCTCTACGAGAAGCAAGTCGTCTAGGTAAGCCATGACGGCTATGCCCTGAACTCTTAAGGTTGCTAAGAGAGGGTCTAGAATCTTCGTGAAGACTCGGGGGGCCGTGGCTAGGCCGAATGGCAGGGCCACAAATTGAAAGTGGCGTTGCTCTACCGCGAACCTTAGGAACTTCTGGTGCGCGGGAAATATTGGCACATGGAGATATGCATCTCTGATATCTATTGATGCCATGAATTCTCCCCCTTGCAGGGAGGAAACCACAGTGCGTATAGACTGCATCCGGAAGGTCTGGATGTGTAGAAACCGATTCAAGTCTCTCAGATCCAAGATAGGTCTGACACTTCCGTTTGGTTTTGGGACGGTGAAGAGATTCGAATAAAAACCTGAACCCTGATCTTTCGGGCTCACTTCTACTATCACACCTTGGGATAGTAACTGATCTAAGGCCAGGAGTAGCGATTTCCGCTCTATTGGATCCTTGGGGATCCTTGACCTTAGAAAACGAAAGGGTGGAATCTTCTGAAATTCTAGCCTGTAGCCCAGAGATACCGAAGAGATCACCCATTTGTCCTGAATCTCCTCCCGCCAGGCGCCTGCAAACTGCAGGAGCCTTCCCCCCACTCGGCCGAGCGGGGGCGCCCCTTCACAAGGAGGTCTTGGAGGTTTGCTTGGCAGGCTTCCGCCCCCAAGTCTTTTTCTGTCCCTGGGCTCGGCCCTGAGGCTTTCTAGCAGCGGAGGGCTGGGAAGGCCGTCGCCACTGTTTAGAGCTTGACGCTTCGGGAGAAAGAGTACGCCTGAATGGAGGACGCTTACTCTTCTTGACTGGAAGGAGTGTAGATTTACCTCCTGAGATATTTTGGATGAATTTATCTAGTTCTTCTCCAAACAAACGTTCCCCTTTAAATGGGAACCCAGCCAAATGCTTTTTGCATGACATCTCAGCGGCCCAATTTTTTAGCCATAGAGCCCTACGCATGTGTACCAACATAAGGGACAAACGGGATGCTTGTTGGACAGAATCTAAAATCGCATCAATTATGAAACATAAGATGTGAGGCATCTCTGTATATTTCACTACTTCCTCGCTGGGGAGGAGTTCAAACATTTGTTTGACCTGTTCCTTAAGGAACTGACACAATCCTACGGCTGCGACTGTAGGTTGCACCACAGCGCCGGCCATGGAAAAGGAGGCTTTTAACAAGGTTTCCAGCCTTTTGTCAGCTGGATCCTTAAATACCTGCGCATTATCCAAAGGACAAGTTAGGTTTTTATTCACACAAGAGATAGCCGCATCAACAGATGGGGCCCCCCATTTCTTGGTGAAACTTTCCTCCACGGGATAATTCATAGAAAACCTCTTGGGAGGAGTAAACAGTTTATCGGGATGTCCCCAGTCCTCATACATCAAGTCAGCCATTAAAGGATGAATTGGGAAGGAACAAGCAGTCTGTGGGGCTTTCCTGACTCCCAGGGAAGAGACAGAGGATGTAGCGACTTCAGCAGGCGGCATTCTGAACGTGGTACGCACCAATTCAGTGTAATACTGCACCTGCTTTCTGAGTGCCTGGGAGGAGGGGACTAGCTCCTCATCCTCTGACTGATCCGACTGCTCATGATCCCTTTCTAAAGATAGGGATCTCTCCTCATTTTCAGAGCAACTGTCTGAGAGAGGGATTTCAGCAGAGGGAGGGGATCTACCCCTTTTTCTGCTATCTTTTAGGGAAGCAGAAATAAAATTCATTATCCTCCCTTCAAAACTCTCCAATGAAGCCCTAAGGGAGTCCTCAGTGACATAGACCGGGGCTGCGACATTAGGAGAGGCTGCAAAGCCTGAAAGGGGCACTGACTCGTCTTGAGATGCAGGCTCCACTCTTGCAGAGGGGGATGGTAACCTGCATGCACCCTTGGAACCCCTGGACCTAGGCGGTGATTTGCCAGTGCTTTTGCTACCTGCCCCTGAAACCCTCTTACGAGGAGACATAGTACTGAGCTACAAAGCAGAGTTACTAATGTAAAATGCAATCACTTATTTGTGCTTAAAGTCTCACAATAAATCAGTATTAGCTTAACTGCACAATATGATGCCGAGTAGGTGTCTTAGGGTTTGCCTGGATCCAATCCCACGGATGCTTACAGCCCACAGCTCCTGTGCCTCACCTTACAGTCCCCTGACGCTCTGGGCTTTTAAATCGGCCGTTTTGGCGCCTGCATTACAGCATAGAGCACCTGATTGTGCACAGCTGGCAACCACACCCCCCCCCCTTTCCCCATTAGGCCGGGAGCGCGCCCGGCGCGCGTGCACGCGCCCGCGCGCATGCACGAGGACCGCGGGAACCCGGGGGGGAGGAGGAGAACCCAAAAGGAGTGACCTGGGACCCCCTGATCTGCGTGGGACCCCTTTTTTACCTTTATTGTGGCAGGGACTGCAAGGAGACGTGAGAGCTGGAGAACCAGGCACTTCACTGAGCGTGTTAGTATTGAAAGGCATGTAAGTATGCATCAGGCTGCTCTTACTCCATCTAGTGGTGGAAACCAGGTAAGACATACAACTACTCACAGTGAAGAAATCCATTCATATATTAAATATATAGGATGACTTCCCATACCTGTTCCCCGCCGCAGGAATTGCTGTGTTCAGACCAATTCCAGCCTTCACCCATCACGGCGGGTATTGTTAGCCAACCTTCAGGCGTATCTGGGGTTCTTACGAAAAGATCCTCCTACCTGGGCCTTGTAAAAAACTCTGCCAGAAACTTACGGGCGCCCTGAGTCAACAGTACCCCAAGTCTGGTTGTCCCAGAGTCCAGTCTTCCAATGGAGAGGACTTACAGGCAAAACCTCGTGTCTTCGGCAAACGAGGCCCGGGTACCATACCATCTTGGGAGTCAAATATCGGCCCGAGGTATGGATCCGGTTTGTTGTAGCCCTTCGGCCCTCGCATAGAGCTAAGTTTTACGTGACCATCGACCAGACACTGGCGAAAAAACTGAGGTGCCTCCCGGATGGGAGGGGTTATATAGGGGAGGAATTCTCCTTAATTAGGGTCAACCAGTGTCCAATCACCAGAGGTGCCTATATAACCCACTATGTAATGAAGCTCCTGTGTCCCGTGATGTATGATCAAGAAATTGGGCTTTAGGCACTGGTGCTGGTGCCACCACACTGCAACCTCTCCCATATACTCTAGTTTTATTGCAGGAATTAGCCCTGCTGCAAAGCATTGCATCAAAAATTGTAATTAAAAGCCAATGTTAAACAGGGGCAGAAAAATTGGGCCTTAGGCACTGTTGCTGGTGCCACCACACTGCAACCTCTCCCATATGCTCTAGTTTTATTGCAGGAATTAGCCCTGCTGTAAAGCATTGCATCAAAAATTGTACTTAAATGCCCCTGTTAAACATGGGCAGAAAAATTGGGCTGATGGCATCACCCAGAACCAGAAATGTCCTTCCAACATATCATCGGAGGAGGAAGAGGATAGACAATCAACATAACAGGACAGTCACTCAGCATCAGCATAGGCAGTCTTGAAGGGATGTGATATTTAAAAAAAAATTATTCGGTTACATCAGCTTCAGGTGCTTGGTAGCTGTGGGTGATCCAAGACTGATTCATCTTTATGAAGGTCAGTCAATCAACTGATTCGGTGGACAGGCGCACCCTGTGATCGGTAACAAAGTCACCAGCAGCAATGAAGGTGCGTTCCGAAAGAACGCTGGATGCAGGACAGGCCAGTAGCTCAATTGCATACTGTGCAAGCTCTGGCCAGTGATCCATCCTCAAGACCCAGTAAGCCAGAGGATTTTCGGTGGGAAAGGTGTCCAAGTCTGACCTTGCCCCTAGGTATTCCTGCACCATGTAAATCAGACGCTGGCGATTGTTGCTGGAACCGATCATACCTTGGGGCTGCGGGCTAAAAAATTGTCTGAAAGCATCAGTCAGACGGCCACCTTCTCCACCGCTCCTTCTGACCGATGCCTCAGCAACACGTTGTCCAGGACCAGGAGTTTGTAACTTCCCAGTCTCTGGGAACGCGTTGCGCAGACCTTTCTGCAAGGCCTCCCGGAGATGTCTCATCCTCTGCTCCCTCTGTGATGGCAAGATAAGGTCGGCAACCTTACCCTTGTACGGTGGATCAAGGAGAGTGGCCAGCCAGTAATTGTCCCTCTCCTTGATCCGAAGAATATGAGGATCCTTCCACAGGCTTTGCAGGACCAGGGAGGCCATGCAGCATAGGTTAGCTGAGGAATTCAGTCCGGAGTCCTCTGGGTCACTAAGGACAACATGATCTGGAGCTACCTCCTCCCAGCCACGTACAAGTCCACGTGTTTCTTGGGACTGTAAATCATCCCTACAAGACTGCTGCTGCTGTTGCTGAGTGCCAGCCTCCACCTCCATGCTGACACAATCATCCTCCTCCTCCTCTTCCTCCGCCTCATCCTCTTCCTGTGTGATGGGTGGCACAGCAGGAACACTGTCTGGATAAAGCGGGCCTTGAGAGGCAAGGAAGTCCTCCTCTTCCTGCCTCTGTTCTGCCTCAAGTGCCCTGTCCATTATTCCATGCAGCATATGCTCCAAGAGGTGGACAAGAGGTACATTGTCACTGATGCATGCACTGTCACTGCTCCCCATCCTTGTGGCCTCCTCAAACAGTGACAGGACAGTGCATGCATCCCTGATCATGCCCCACTGGCGTGGTGAGAAAAAACCAAGCTCCCCTGACCCTGTCCTGGTCCCGTAGTCACACAGGTACTCATTGATGGCCCTCTGCTGCGTGTGCAGCCGCTGCAGCATGGCCAATGTCTGTCCCCGGGACAGACTGGCTCTTAGCTTGTGCTGATAATCCTCAACTTCCGATTCCACACCAGCCCTATTCTACGGCATCACTTCCAGGCCTGGACAATGCAACTTCCGGTTTGTGGAAACTCAAGTCCATATAGTGTTTCTGGCAATTGGTCAGCTCTAACAGGACAGTAGGGAGGAGCTTTCTCCAATGCCCTAGATGCATAGTGTTTATCCTGACCCACCCACAGCATGGGGGCAGCCTCTGAGACACCCCGGGTGCCATATCTAAACTCAGGCACTGCCTGCAGTTCTCAGGTTCAGTACTTTGGAGCACTGGCCATTTTGGATGGGCCGAACACCCCCCGGTTCGGTTCTCATCCAGAACAGGTGAACAGATCGAAAGTTTGCATGAACATTCGAACACCGTTAAAGTCTATGGGACTCGAACGTGAGAAATCAAGAGTGCAAATTTTAAAGGCTAATATGCAAGTTATCATCCTAAAAAGGGTTTGGGGACCCGGGTCCTGCCCCAGGGGACATGTATCAATGCAAAATAAAGTTTTAAAAACTGATGTTTTTCCGGGAGCAGTGATTTTAATGATGCTTAAAGTGAAAAAATAAAAGTGAAATATTTCTTTAAATATCGGACCTGGGGTGTTTCTATAGTATGTCTGTAAAGTGGTGCATGTTTCCCGTGCTTAGAACAGTCCCTGCAAAAAAATGAAATTTTTAAAGGAATAAAAGTCATTTAAAAATGCTTGCGGCTTTAATGTAATGTCTGGTCCTGGCAGTATGTATAAAAATCAGTGAGACAAACGGCATGGGTACCCCCCCCCCCCAGTCCATTACCAGGCCCTTTGAGTCTTGTATGGATATTAAGTGGAACACTGTACCCAAATTAAAAATAGGAAAGGCTTGGGGCCCCCAGGCCCTATATACTCTGAACAGCAGTATACAGGCGGTGCAAACAAGCCAGAGACTGTAGGTTTGTTCTTATGTAAAATCTGACTGTAATTTGGAACAGGTACATTTTGTAAGTGTAGCTCCAGCCAAAAAATCTATTTTAATGCTTTTTGGAAAACATAGCGAAGGGTTATCACCCCTGTAACATTTATTTTGCTGTCTGTGCCCCTGTTCATCTCACCTTCTGTCCCAATGACAATTGGATTTTGAAAATTTGGGTTTTTTAAGGAAAACCAGGATTGAGTGGAGGAGACTAGTGATGGACGAACTTCCGACGGGACGTTTCGCGAACGCGGACCGCGAACGCAGCCGATAGTTCGCGAACCGGAACGTTCGCGGCGGGCCCCATTGACTTCAATGGGAGGCGAACTTCGCAAACCTATAGGTCAAATTTGCAGCCACAAAATAATTATTAGCTGTGCAAACATAGTCCCACCACATGGCCAATGACATAACACATGTATGAGGTGAATCTGGGAACGACAACTACAAGCATTCTTTTTTTATATGGGAAATTGTTGTGACAATTCAGGACTGTGGAGCGCATGAAGGCAATGGAGGAGAGGGAAGGTCAGGGACCAGGGTAGGCAAAGAAGAGGGTGCAGGAGATGATCACCAGCAGCGTGACATACAGCAATGACACCTGCACCGTGATAGAGTCACCTGACAGCAGCACCGTGATACAGAGCACTGACATCAGCAGCGTGACATACAGCAATGACACCTGCACCGTGATAGAGTCATCTGACAACAGCACCGTGATAGAGAGCACTGACATCAGAAGCGTGACATTAAGCACTCACACCAGCACCGTGATATACAGCACTGACAGCAGCACCGTGATAGAGAGCACTGACATCAGCACCGTGACATAAAGCACCCACACCAGCACCGTGATATACAGCACTGACAGCGGCACTGTGACAGAAAGCACTGACATCAGCATCCTGCCTGTGGCCAATCATGGCTCTCCTCGCTGCTGGTGCTGTGATTGGCCAAGCATGCGGGGTCACAGTGCATGCTTGGCCAATCATGAGCCAGCAATGCACTGCGATGACACAGTGCATTGTGGGCCGTGAGCGCCTCAGAATTTGGCGCGAATGGCCCATAACGTTCGGAATTCGCCGAACGGGCGAACAGCCGATGTTCGAGTCGAACGTATGTTCGACTCGAACACGAAGCTCATCCCTAGTGGTGAGGATTCGTCAAGTGAGGAGGAGCTGTGTGATTTGGTAAAGTCATCATCTCCAGGAGCTACATCCACAGTGCTGGAGGAGCCATTATGCTCAGGACCTACCCCTACCCAACCCCATACACATTCTTCCAGCTCCCCAAGCATTTCATCTGGAGGAGCGTCAATGTACCAAAAATGGGTCAATAAGGCCACAGAGTCCTGCCTTCTGCCTGGGTGGGGGAGGTCCAAAGAACGGACGCGGCTCTCAAGGTTTCAGCGTGATTTACAGAAGAGAGTTGCTCAGGAGTGGGGTCTAGATTACCCATATGTTCCAGACCATGTCATAAAGATAAATGAGGACTCCCAGGAGCACTGGGAGGATGATTTGGTTTGGAACTATTTGCATATCCCAAAGCCGAAGCGGACATCGGAGAGTGAGGTCTGGGTCTGGTTTCAGGACATCCGCAGAGAGTGGAAGCTCGGGAGGGCTATCTACAAAGATAGGGTACTTGTCATGAAGGGAGGACAGCATACCCGGAGCTAATCCATCTCTGTGAGAGGTAAGGGGGACAGTTGGAGGAGATTGCTGGACCCACGGTATTATCAGTGAGCAGGACTACAGTTGAGGGAATGTGGCCTGGTACAGTTCAGGAGGGGGGGGGCGCTCTCTCTTTCCCCCCTCTTTTCCTGCGGCCTTCCAGGTTGCCTGCTCGGATACATGGTCTGGTATGGATATTTGGGGGGAACCCCACATCATTTTTCTTTTTAAATTTGACGCGGGGTTCCCCTTAATATCCATACCAGACTTTCAATGACTATTCTCTGTATTACTGGGAGCCGACAATTCATTATAGCCGCGAGGGCTTTTAAATTACTTTTTTCTTTCAGAAATTACACTTTGTGCAGGGACAGTTCTAAGCACAGGAAACAAGCGCTACTTTACAGTCATGCTATACACACCCCCTAGGTATGAAATTTAAAGGGATATTTCACTTTTATTGTTTCACTTTAATCATTATTAAAATCACTGCTCCCGAAAAAACTGCTGTTTTTAAAACTTTTTTTTGCATTGATACATGTCCCCTGGGGCAGGACCCGGGTCCCCAAACACTTTTTATGACAATAACTTGCATATAAGCCTTTCAAATTACCACTTTAGATTTTTCATTTTCGAGTCCCATAGACTTTAAAGGTGTTCGGGTGCTCGAACAAATTTATTGCCTGCTCGCATGTTCTGATGCAAAACCAAACCGGGGGGTGTTCGGCTCATCCCTACTCCCAAGGTTAGGATATTATGAAGCATATGGCACTATGAAGATCCCTGTCTGTGGAGAGGTGAATCCAGAGGGTCCTGTGCAGCTGTGGGCCTGGAGGTATGTGGCCAGTGGATCTCTGGAGTCGTGGAATGCAAGAGTGCCTGAGAAGAAAAGCATACTCCGCAATTGCTTAGATTACTCCAAGACATCCAGAAAGTAACGTCACCATTGGGCACCCTTGCATTTCACGGCTCCAGGAAGTGCTGAGATTCACCATCCGTGTCCCTCCGAGTCATTGGTTTTAATGTTCGCCATTTCCAGCATCCCCGGGACAGACTGGCTCTTAGCTTGTGCTGATAATCCTCAACTTCCGATTCCACACCAGCCCTATTCTACGGCATCACTTCCAGGCCTGGACAATGCAACTTCCGGTTTGTGGAAACTCAAGTCCATATAGTATTTCTGGCAATTGGTCAGCTCTAACAGGACAGTAGGGAGGAGCTTTCTCCAATGCCCTAGATGCATAGTGTTTATCCTGACCCACCCACAGCATGGGGGCAGCCTCTGAGACACCCCGGGTGCCATATCTAAACTCAGGCACTGCCTGTAGTTCTCAGGTTCAGTACTTTGGAGCACTGGCCATTTTGGATGGGCCGAACACCCCCCGGTTCGGTTCTCATCCAGAACAGGCGAACAGATCGAAAGTTTGCATGAACATTCAAACACCGTTAAAGTCTATGGGACTCGAACGTGAGAAATCAAGAGTGCAAATTTTAAAGGCTAATATGCAAGTTATCATCCTAAAAAGGGTTTGGGGACCCGGGTCCTGCCCCAGGGGACATGTATCAATGCAAAATAAAGTTTTAAAAACTGATGTTTTTCCGGGAGCAGTGATTTTAATGATGCTTAAAGTGAAAAAATAAAAGTGAAATATTTCTTTAAATATCGGACCTGGGGTGTTTCTATAGTATGCCTGTAAAGTGGTGCATGTTTCCCGTGCTTAGAACAGTCCCTGCAAAAAAATGAAATTTTTAAAGGAATAAAAGTCATTTAAAAATGCTTGCGGCTTTAATGTAATGTCTGGTCCTGGCAGTATGTATAAAAATCAGTGAGACAAACGGCATGGGTACCCCCCCCCCCCAGTCCATTACCAGGCCCTTTGAGTCTTGTATGGATATTAAGTGGAACACTGTACCCAAATTAAAAATAGGAAAGGCTTGGGGCCCCCAGGCCCTATATACTCTGAACATTGTAATTTGGAACAGGTACATTTTGTAAGTGTAGCTCCAGCCAAAAAATCTATTTTAAAGCTTTTTGGAAAACATAGCGAAGGGTTATCACCCCTGTAACATTTATTTTGCTGTCTGTGCCCCTGTTCACCTCACCTTCTGTCCCAATGACAATTGGATTTTGAAAATTTGGGGTTTTTAAAGGAAAACCAGGATTGAGTGGAGGAGACTAGTGATGGACGAACTTCTGACGGGACGTTTCGCGAACGCAGACCGCGAACGCGGCCGATAGTTCGCAAACCGGAACGTTCGCGGCGGGCCCCATTGACTTCAATGGGAGGCGAACTTCGCAAACCTATAGGTCAAATTTGCAGCCACAAAATAATTATTAGCTGTGCAAACATAGTCCCACCACATGGCCAATGACATAACACATGTATGAGGTGAATCTGGGATCGACAACTACAAGCATTCTTTTTTTATATGGGAAATTGTTGTGACAATTCAGGACTGTGGAGTGCATGAAGGCAATGGAGGAGAGGGAAGGTCAGGGACCAGGGTAGGCAAAGAAGAGGGTGCAGGAGATGATCACCAGCAGCGTGACATACAGCAATGACACCTGCACCGTGATAGAGTCACCTGACAGCAGCACCGTGATACAGAGCACTGACATCAGCAGCGTGACATACAGCAATGACACCTGCACCGTGATAGAGTCATCTGACAACAGCACCGTGATAGAGAGCACTGACATCAGCAGCGTGACATAAAGCACTCACACCAGCACCGTGATATACAGCACTGACAGCAGCACCGTGATAGAGAGCACTGACATCAGCACCGTGACATAAAGCACCCACACCAGCACCGTGATATACAGCACTGACAGCAGCACTGTGACAGAGAGCACTGACATCAGCACCGTGATATACAGCACTGACACCTGCACCGTAAGCAGCCCCAGGAGGAAGTTAGCATAGCACAGGGATGGTGGGAGCCCCTCATAATAAGCAGCCCCAGGAGGATGTCAGCATAGCACAGGGATGGTATGAGCCCCTCATAATAAGCAGCCCCAGGAGGATGTCAGAATAGCACAGGGATGGTGGGAGCCCCTCATAATAAGCAGCCCCAGGAGGATGTCAGCATAGCACAGGGATGGTGGGAGCCCCTCATAATAAGCAGCCCCAGGAGGAAGTCAGCACAGCACAGGGATGGTGGGAGCCCCTCATAATGAGAATAGCACAGGGATGGTGGGAGCACCTCAAAATATGCACAGCAGAGGTACAGCTCCAGGAGGAAGTCAGCACAGCACAGGAATGGTGGGAGCCCCTCATAATGAGCATAGCACAGGGATGGTGGGAGCACCTCAAAATATGCACAGCAGAGGTACAGCCCCAGTAGGAAGTCAGCACAGCACAGGGATGGTGGGAGCCCCTCATAATATGCACAGCAGAGGTACAGCCCCAGGAGGATGTCAGCACAGCACAGGGATGGTGGGAGCCCCTCATAATAAGCAGCCCCAGTAGAAATATGACACCACTCAACCTCTTCAAAGAGGAGGGTATGGCCATATAGTACGGTGTGCTTTTTTTGGACAAGGAAGTAAGCCAAATGAAGAAAGAAGGTCTGTGTGCTTGATTAAAAAAATTGTTTATAGACATATACATGGTCTACTGGTCACATGTGTTGAATTCCTCCGAGATCCATGCCTCATTCATTTTTAGAAATGTGAGTTAGTTAACACTGTTGTGAGCTAGGCGAGTACGCTTATCGGTCACGATCCCCCCTGATGCGCTGAACGTCCTTTCGGACAGGACACTGGATGAGGGGCAAGCCAACAGTTCATTGCAAATCGGGCAAGCTCTGGCCAGAGGTCAAGCCTGCCCACCCAGTAGTCCAGGGGTTCATCACTCCTCAGAGCGTCCACATCGGCCGTTAACCCGATGTAGTCGGACACCTGACGGTCTAGGCGTTCCCTGATGCTGGATCCGGATGACACCTGTCGATGGGTCGGCTGAAAGAATGACCTCATATCCGAAGTCACCAACGCATCATCAAACCGGCCTCTTCTTGCAGGCGCTGTTGGATTGGTACCCACAACTCCTTCTCTGGGAGTGGGAATTGCTCCTCTGCCAGCGCACGCAAAAGCAGAATGCAGCATTTCTCGAAGCAAGGCCTGGAAGTGCTACATTCTGACAGCCCTCTGCGACGGCGGTAACATTTCCGCCATTTTGTGTTTGTACCGGGGGTCTAAGTACGTTGCCACCCAGTACTGGTCCTTGACCCTTATGCTTTTTATACGGGGGTCCCTATTAAAACACTGGAGCATGAAGGCCCCCATATGCACTAAAGTGGAAGCGGTGTGGTGGCCTGGCTCCTGCTCATCATCCAGGATAATGTCGTCCTCTTCATTCTCCTCTCCCCATCCACGCACAACAGGGATCCCAGAAAGGTTTAAAGCATGCTCTTCTTGCTCCTCCTCATCTGCCCCGGCACCATCCTCCTCAGACTCCTCTTCAGACTCCTGTTGTTGACTTGTCTCAGATAGAGTAGCCCCCCTGGGAATTCATCCAGCATTGCGACTTCCTCATCTTCCCGCTCCTGCTCCTCCACAGCTTGATCAATGACACGACGCAATGCATGCTCCATAAAGAAGGCATAAGGTACCATGTCACTGATGGCGCCATGGCTGCGACTGACCAGTTTGGTGATCTCCTCAAATGGCCGCAGAAGTCTGCATGCGTCGCACATGATCAGCCACTGGCGCGGTGAAAAAAAACCCAGCTCCCCAGAACTGGTTCTGCCGCAGAGTTCATACAGATAGACGTTAACTGCACGTTTCTGCTGGAGCAGCCTATCAAGCATATAGAAGGTTGATTTCCATCGCGTCGGGCAATCGCAAATAAGACATCTGACTGGCAGATTGTGTCGCCGCAGAATGTCAGCAAGGCGAGCCATGGCCATGTAAGATCTTCTGAAATGGGCCGAGATTTTCCTTGCCTGCCGCAAGATGTCCTGGACCCCAGGGTATTTGACAAGGAATCATTGCACGACCAAGTTTAAGACGTGTGCCATGCATGGCACGTGCGTGATTTTGCCCTGTTTCAATGCGCTAAGCAGATTGGCACCGTTGTCACACACCACTTTACCAACTGTCAAATTGAGCGGTGTTAGCCACTGATCTGCCTGTGAACGCAAAGCTGAAAGGAGTGCCGAGCCAGTGTGGCTCTTGGCTTCCAGGCACAACAGACGCAGAACGGCATGACAACGTCTCACCTGGCATGTCGAATAGGTTCTGGGGAGCTTGGGCAGTGCAGCGGAAGAGACGCTAGCAGCGGAAAAGGAGGAGTCAGCTGAGGAGGAGAGGGAGGAGGATGGAGTAGAAAGAGGAGGAGAAGAAGAGTCAGGCCTGCATGCAATCCGTGGCGGTAAAACCAAATCTACACGGGTGCCACGGGTTACATGCTTGACGGCCGTCAGAAGGTTCACCCAGTGGGCAGTAAAAGTGATATACCTTCCCTGCCCGTGTTTGCTAGACCACGTGTCTGTGGTCAGATGTATCTTGGCACCGACACTGTGTGCCAGAGATACATTCACTTGCCGCTGAACATGGCCATATAGCTCTGGGATGCCCTTCTCTGAGAAATACTTCCTTCCTGGGACCTTCCACTGTGGTGTTCCAATGGCCACAAATTTGCGAAAGGCCTTCGAGTCCACCAGTTTATATGGCAGTAGTTGGCCGTCTATGAGTTCTGACAAGCCAGCCGTTAACCGTTGGGCAAGAGGGTTATCCGGTGTCATAATTTTTTTACGCTCGAAAATTAGGCCCACGGAAGCCTGCCTTTTTGCAGAAAAACGTGAGCTTGGCGTGATGGAAGGTGGAGTGGAGGACAATTGTGAGGAGAGAGGAGAAGGAGAAGTAGAAGACGAGGCTGGACGGTGAGTGCCTGGAGTGTGGCTTTGTGTGTTTCGTTGCTCCCACTGGGATCGGAGATGGCTGCTCATGTGCCTTCCCCACCGCTATAAGTAGAGATCTCGGAGTAGGCAGCAACACCGGGGACCAACCTCCTCCTTGGGCTGATCTGGGTACTGTCGTCAGACTGCTGAGTAGCTGTTGTTGCTACCTCCTCTTCCTGATCAAATACCAAGAGTGGCTGCGCATCAGAAATGTCCTCTTGCTATGGATCGGAAAATAATTCCTGTGACTCAAGCGGAAGGTATGTGGTGGTGGTTGTGGTGGTGTTGTTGTTGGTGGTAGTGTCTTTGGGGTGCACATAGCAGAGAGTGAAGAAGAAGGTGCAGATCGAGAGGATGAGGAGGGTGCAGAAGAGTAAGGCTGAGCGAGCCATTCAACCAAGTCTGGTGCGTCCTTTAAAGTAATTGAACGCACCTTCTGCAACTTCCCACTTTGGCTCAAGCCTGTTGCTCCTGCCCTACCCCTACCACCCCTGCGGAAGTGCCTGCCTCTTCCTCTGCCTGTAATTTTTTAAATGACCATGTGACAAAACTCTCAGTCCCTATACCAATGAAGGACTGCTGCAGTATAGGGCAGTGGTCAGCAGTAGTGCACCTCAACCCTATGTATTGTGGACCGATACCAGTCCTTATAGAATAGCAGACTGTACCTCACTCAACCCTATGTACTGTAGCACCCTATATACCTTACCAGTCCTTATAAGGACTTTTGTGGACCAAGTAGGTTGTGTGTGAGTGATTAGCAGACTGTACATCAGTCCCTATGCCGATGAAGGACTGCTGCAGTATAGAGCAGCGGTCAGCAGTAGTGCACCTCAACCCTATGTATTGTGGACCGATACCAGTCCTTATAGAATAGCAGACTGTACCTCACTCAACCCTATGTACTGTAGCACCCTATATACCTTACCAGTCCTTATAAGGACTTTTGTGGACCAAGTAGGTTGTGTGTGAGTGATTAGCAGACTGTACGTCAGTCCCTATACCGATGAAGGACTGCTGCAGTATAGAGCAGCAGTCAGCAGTAGTGCACCTCAACCCTATGTATTGTGGACCGATACCAGTCCTTATAGAATAGCAGACTGTACCTCACTCAAACCTATGTACTGTAGCATCCTATATACCTTACCAGTCCTTATAAGGACTTTTGTGGACCAAGTAGGTTGTGTGTGAGTGATTAGCAGACTGTACGTCAGTCCCTATACCGATGAAGGACTGCTGCAGTATAGGACAGCGGTCAGCAGTAGTGCACCTTAACCCTATGTATTGTGGACCGATACCAGTCCTTATAGAATAGCAGACTGTACCTCACTCAACCCTATGTACTGTAGCACCCTAGACAGACCAAGTTACCAGTCCTGATAAAGAGCTTTGTGGACCAAGTAGGTTGTGTGTGAGTGATTAGCAGTCTGTACGTCAGTCCCTATACCGATGAAGGACTGCTGCAGTATAGGGCAGCGGTCAGCAGTAGTGCACCTCAACCCTATGTATTGTGGACCGATACCAGTCCTTATAGAATAGCAGACTGTACCTCACTCAACCCTATGTACTGTAGCACCCTAGACAGACCAAGTTACCAGTCCTGATAAAGAGCTTTGTGGAACAAGTGAGTTGTGAATGGTTAGCAGACTGCTGCAGAAGGGCAGCAGTCAAGTATAATATTCTTTCTATATTTGGAAGAAAGAATATTATACGTGTACAAGCCTATTACCATACCACTGATACCAGTCCTGAAAAGAACCTTTGTGGAACTAATAGTAACAGCTACTGTTTAAACTGACCCTCACTGCCTGACACACTGCTTCCTGCCTGTCCCTATATAAACTGGCAAAACAGAGGCTGCTGCAACAATAACTGGTGACTGGAATAGCACTTTTGTGGACCTGATAGTAACAGCTAATGATGATGACTAATCTGGCTGTCCCTACAGCAGCAAACACCGTCCTGTCCCTTTCTCTAAACTGACAAAAGACACTCAGGCTGCTGCAACAATCACTAGCACTGCACTGCCTATCCTGAACTACACCTAACACCTATACCAGTCCCGAAAAGAACTTTTGTGTACAAAATAGCTAGCGATTTGGGTCACTGTAATCTCTCCCTGCTCCACACAGCAACCTCTCCCTATAGTGACAGAAGAAAGAATGTAAAATGGCCGCCGGATCGGGTGTATTTATAAGTTAGGGGGAATGTCCAAGTGTCCATGTGCTGTAATGTCTCAATTGGTTGTCCTGTACCCCATGATGGATGTGTCATCAGGTCAAAGTGCTTTTACACAGTAAAAACACGGAAGTCCGCCGGGCGAACGGCGCCAATAGTCCGCTGAACGGGCGGACCGCGAACAGCCGAAATTCGCCGCGAAACTAGAGGAGACACCTTTTTCCCATATTAACTCATACAGGAGAGAATTTCCCTTCCTAGGGGTAGATTTTCTCTCACTTGCTATTGTCTCCCTCCGTTTGTAAGTAGTAGCCGTTTGTAACTTGGATGTTTCAAAGTAGGGGCCTGCCCTATATACTCTGCAGAAAATTGGGCCTTAGGTGTTGGTGGTACCAGAACACTGTAAGCGCTCACAGTTACTCTTGCTGGTTGCTGGAATGGGCCCTGCTGTTAAATATTATATCAAGAATTGTAATTACATGCCCCTGTTGAACAGGGTCAGAAAAATTGGGCTTTAGGCACTGGTGCCACAATACTGTAACCCCTCACAAATTCTGTTATTGAGCACAGAAACAAGCCCTACTGTAAAATATTAGATTTAAAAATTTTAATTATGCACCCCTGTTAAACAAGGGGCAGAAAAATTGGGCTTTAGACACTGGTACTGGTGCCACAACACTGCAACCCCTCACAGATACTCATACACACAGATAGTTGAGTGCAGGAACGAGCCCTGCTTCAAAATATTACAGCAAAAATTGTAATTACACGCCCATGTTAAACAGGAGCAGAAAAATTGGGCTTTAGGCACTGGTGCAGGTGCCCAGAACCAAAATTGTTCTTAGAAGCTATCAACATAAACATTGATAAGGAATAGGATAGTCACTTGGCATAACAGGATAGTCAGTCAGCATCAGCATAGGCAGTCTTCAAAGGATCTCACATTCATAAAAAAATTATTTGGTTACATCTGCATCAGGTGCTTGGTAGCTGGTGAGCCAAGACTGATTCATTTTTATGAAGGTGAGCCGATCAACGGAGTCTGTGGACAGGCACACTCTGTGATTGGTTACAAAGCCTCCAGCGGCACTGAATGTGCTTTCCAAAAAAACGCTGGATGCAGGACAGGCCAGTAGCTCAATTGCAAACTGTGCAAGCTCTGGCCAGTGATCCATCCTCAAGACCCAGTAACCCAGTGGATTTTCAGTTGGAAAGGTCTCCAAGTCTGATCTTGCCCCTAGGTATTCCTGCACCATGTACAACAGACGCTGGCGATGGTTGCTGGAACTGATCATACCTTGGGGCTGCGGACTAAAAAATTGTCTGAATGCATCAGTCAGATGGCCATCTTCTCCACCGCTCCTTCTGTGACTGATCAAAGCCTCAGCAACCAGGAATTTGTACCCTCCCAGGCTCTGGAAATGCGTTGCACAAACCTTTCTGCAAGGCCTCCTGAAGATGTTTCATCCTCTGCTCCCTCTGCGATGGCTGGATAAATTCCGTAACCTTACCCTTGTAACATGGCTCCAGAAAGGTTGCCAGCCAGTAGTGACCCCTCTCCTTGATCACACGAATCCAAAGCTTTTGCAGGCTTTGCAGGATCAGGGAGGCCATGCAGCGTAGGTTTGCTGAGGCATTCGATCCAGAGTCCTCTGGGTCACTGAGGACGACCTGATCCGTAGCCACTTCCTCCCAGCCAAGTACAAGTCCATGGGTTTCTGAGGACTGTAAACGATCCCTTGAAGACTGCTGCTGATGCTGAGTGCCAGGATCCACCTCCATGCTGACACAATCCTCATCCTCCTCCTCCTCTTCCTGTGAGATAAGCAGGCCCGCAAGGATACTGTCTGGATAAAGGGGGCCTTGAGAGGTAAGGTTCCTCCCTCCGTTCTGCCTCAAGTGCCCCCTGTCCATTATTCCATGCAGCGTGTGCTCCAACAGGTAGAAATATATATATATATATATATATATATATATATATATATATATATATATATAGTAAGTAATACAGTACCTTATGTATACATACACACAGGATTGTATAGTGAAAAACAACATAACACATCTGGTGGGGTTATTGAAAGTTCAATATGAGGAGGGTTGGGTTCATTTTTAATGAACATATAGGAATTCCGAAGTGTCGGATTTATGGTTGGTTACATTGACGTAGATCTTAGCGACCAATCATATCTAGGACACAGTGGCGTAACTAGAACCTTCAGGGCCCCGATGCAAGAAACCATGAAGGGCCCCCCTGAACCCCAGCCAGGGCCCTTCTCTCCGAGTCCAGCAGTGGAACTCCAGGGCGTGGTCACAGGTATGATCTTTGTGAGCCCTGTAGTTCCACCACTAGTATCAGTAGTTTTTTTTATTATATTTTTTTACATTTTTAGGTGCCCCATTGGGGGACTGTCCCTAGGCAGGATGGGGTCCCCATCCCCAGAAGAGATGAGGTCCTTTTCTTCAGGGCAGATGAAGTTACTGCCCCCAGGTGAGAAGAGGTCCCTGTCCCCAGGGGAGAAGGGGTCCCTGTCCCCAGAAGGAGATGAGGGGGTATGTAATGGTGTGTGGGGGGTGGGGTCCTCTCACTCACCATGACCAAGCTGTAGGCCGCGCACTCATCCATGTTGGCCTGGGCTCCATCCAGTGTGCTGGACGGGTGATCGGCATATCTCCCAGAAAGACCTTTCATCATCTGTGTATGACGGGGGAGGAGGAGGGCTGGCAGACAAGCCTGCAGTGTCCTCCAGGGAGCCGGCTCTCATAGGGCTGCACTGCATCTGTGTGCTTAAAGTTTGTTTACCCGGGAGAAGTATGCAGTGCAGTGTGGGCCGGACTCGGGGGGGGGGGGGGGGGACTCTGGCTGGGGAGAACAGACATCCGACTGAGCGGCAATGCATGGAGCAGGAGAGGGGTACTCTGAGGAGCCGGCCGAGGACACAGGTCATGCGGGGAATGCACAACTAAAGAGCAGCCAGTGAGATAGTCGAGCATGGAGCTCTGCTAGTCACCCTCCACCTCCAGCCACCCGTTTGCATGGTGCACTGGTACCCCTAGCTGCCTATGCTGCTGCTGGCCATATGTAGAGGGGGCTGCATGGGCCCCCTGCATAACAGGGCCCGGTTGCGGTCGCTACTGCTGCACCCCCTATAGTTACGCCCCTGCTAGGACAGATGACTGAGATAGGCTTGTAAAAGGGTATATAAATGCAAGCTCTACAACTGTAGGTCAGACAAGTCAGATAGGAGCTCACAAGGCTGAACTCTGTGTATGCAGCCCTATTGCAAGGGTCATAGAGGTCAGAACTAATGGGCAAATATCTGTCCGAAACTTGTCTCCTCATACAAGTCAGAGAAGACTTCTTAACTTGTTCCAGAGTGTGGTCTCAGGTGAATTTCCCTCACAAACTTGGTCGAGCTGGAACCCAGAACTCTGTGAGGGGACCGGACCACTGGTCGCCCGGCTGGTCCCTATCAGGTGACGGGTTCCCAAGAATTGTCAGAAAAGACCCATTCTGGTTCAAGGTGAGAACAATTCACAATTGTTTCAATTTGGTTAGGGAATAAGAATACCTATATCTAATATGCTTGCATTGTAAGAAACTGTATAAATTAGACCTGTATGTTGTAATACTTTAAACATAAACCTGCATGTTATCAGCTGTTAATAAACCTGCATTGCTTAAGTTCTGCCTGGTTCAACACTTTACTATTCTACTTCACACTGCAGCTAACTGTCTCGCCCACCTGCCTGAAGTATATTAGCAATAGTACACCAGGAATGGTCTGCAGTGAGATCTAGCTAAACTATATACAGTGTATTTGAATAAAGATGTGATGCGCTAATTACAAAACATTCAAATAGCCACAACAAGACTAAAAATGTGCAATTATAGAGCTATATAAAGTGCAACCGTGCATAAATCAATCAGAGAATATCCCTATACATATATATCAATGAGTTAAAAAAACCATGCCGGTGATTGATAAGTGCAAAAAAAAAAAAACACAAAAAAAAAACAAAAAAAAAACACATAAATGTTTAACGTAAAAACTAAGATATAAGATATATGCACGTGTCCAGCGTGTAATATATATATACAAAGAAAAATAAATAAATATTAAATCGTGATTTGTATAAAATGTCCCATACACAATCAAATCAAAACGTGCAATTCGGTAAGCACACTCAATTAAACGTGCAATGTGCTGGGTAATGAGTCCATTCGTGGTGATCCGTGCAGGTGGTGTAAATGCTATGTAATTACCTCACTGCTGTGGGTAACACAGCGAAAATAGTAATGGACACAAATTTTAAACGTGCAATTCAGTAGGCACACGAGATTAAACGTGCAACGTGCTGGGTGATAGATCCATCCGTGATGGTCCGTGCAGATAGTGTTAATACTATGCAATTACCTCACTGCTGTGAGTAACAAAGAAAAATAAATAAATATTAAATCGTGATTTGTATAAAATGTCCCATACACAATCAAATCAAAACGTGCAATTCGGTAAGCACACTCAATTAAACGTGCAATGTGCTGGGTAATGAGTCCATTCGTGGTGATCCGTGCAGGTGGTGTAAATGCTATGTAATTACCTCACTGCTGTGGGTAACACAGCGAAAATAGTAATGGACACAAATTTTAAACGTGCAATTCAGTAGGCACACGAGATTAAACGTGCAACGTGCTGGGTGATAGATCCATCCGTGATGATCCTTGCAGATAGTGTTAATACTATGCAATTACCTCACTGCTGTGAGTAACACAGCAAAAGATAGTAATGGGCACCAAGGTGATTGCAGGGATGGCTGTATAAACGAATTTTCTTTAGGAGACTTCTTATGGCTTCCTCATGGATGGTAGGTAAACTCAGAGGAATGAACCGCCATAGTGTAGTTGTTTTTTAAAATATAGCAATTTATTTAAATGATTTAAAACTACTCACAAGTGAAGCAGGAAAAATAGACACATACGACAAACAGCAAATGAAACCGGATACGAACGTCACTTCCGGGCGTCCTACGCGTTACGTCGTCAAGACTTCAACTGGGATATTTTGCCAGGGTGCAGGAAGTGATTTATAGGTGTACTGGGCGGACCTACGCCGCCCATTTGATTGACATACCATTGCACCGCTGTGTACAGCACAACGATGTTTGTGGGAGTCTACCAGTACACAAAAGACATGCTGAATGCCCTCCCTTCTGGGAGTGGATAACATCTATGGACAACAGCACAGACAAGGGGAACGCATAAAGCGAACGGATAAAGGAACGAGGGGACGGAACGAATATTATCCTTATTCAGCATACTGAAGGATGACTGTATATAAAGTAGAACCAGCTACACATAGCGTCGCACTGGAATTTAGAGCGTACTGAGCTCTACTATATAGAGCACTAGAGCACGCCCGACGGCCATTTTGTTGGAGTTAGTTTCAAATTATGCAAGTGGCCATATTTCTGGTGGTCAAAAAGCATCTGAGGAGACAGTTTCATGTCAGCAGTAGCTGAGAACGAAGTTTTAAGGGAGAGAAATGTGAGCCACAGTAAACAAAAAACTGCACATAAAAAACTATTTTAACCTAATAGGTCAAGGAGGATGATAACCAATGAATAAGAAAATATCAAAATTATAAAAAAATTTTTTAAAAATATCCAGCTCCTATCCAAAGGTAAAAATACAGAAAGGTGTGCATGAACAACTATATTGGAAAACCAAATAGTAATTTAATCACTAGTTTTTTCAAAAGACTAATTTAAATAGAACATATAGTTAACTGGACAATAATGAATGTGCATGGAAACACGGAAATGACGTACATATTCCATACTGTATATATACAAAACTGGGATGCATATATATACACAATACACCACAGCTATCTAACTGTCTAGCCTGCCTGCCTGAAGTATATTAGCAACAGAACTCCAGGAATTGCCCGCCTGCTGAAACTAAAGGAAATGACATTCTCTCTTTCTCTCTCTGAACAAATGCCACCAGCACACAACACACGGACGACGTGCAGGCGGCCTTATATAGTGCGGGGCGTGTACTCAACCCTCTGAGCCATAATTGCCCACATGCACCTTGCTTGTGGCCAATTATGGCTCTCTTCGCTGACGGCGCCATGATTGGCCAAAGTATGTGGGTCATAGTGCACGCTTGGCCAATCATCAGCCAGCATGCACTGCGATGATGCAGTGGATTATGGGCCATGACGCACCACTCAAATTTGGTGCAAACAGCCCCTAATGTTCGCAGTTCGGCGAACGGCTGATGTTCGAGCTGAACTCATGTTTGACTCGAACAGGCAGCCCATCCCTACTGGCCATACACAATATTGTCATGGAAAGATTGGTATGTTAGTTTTTGGTGCTTTACCCTCTATTTTTCCTTAATACACCCCTATGTAATAGTTTTTCTCATTCTCTCTAAATCTCCTTTGTATGCCATTTTGTGCTGGCCCACAACTTGGGAGCTTATTACCCATGCTATTAACACCCCCCCCCCCCCCATCGCTTTTATCTGCAGATATTAGGGAACTTTCCTCACCTTATTGTTTTGTAGCTTTTTATGGGGATTTTCTTTGGTCCTTTTCAGTGTAATATCTTATAACAATCCAGGTCTTGGCTATATTACTGTATATACCCCTATTGTTTTATTTCAGGGTTTTGCTACCGAATTGAAATTCTGACAAAATATTTGTTATTCAGAGATTTGGATGTAATTAAACAAATCTGAAATAACAAAACAAAATTTTGCCCAAAATAACAAATATTCGAATCAGATTAGGCTGGGTTCACACTGCTGCGATGTGGGAACGCTGCAAATCTACTGCGGGTTCCCGCATCGCATGCCTCCCAGCGGCAGTTCACACTGCCCTATGCGAACTGCTGGGAGTGTCAGTGAAAAGTTAATGACACCTGCAAATCAGTTCACATATCGCAGTGCGATCTGCAAACTCGGACAGAAATTCTGCTGCGGACCAAAAAAAGGGTCCTGTACGAGTTTGGGCCGGATGCGCTGCGAATTCAGCCATACTATCTGTATGGCTGAAATCGCATCGCACAGAGATCGTATGTGATTTGCACTGCAGTGCGGTGCGAATCACATCCGCTCTCGTACACCGCAGCAGTGTGAACCCAGCCTCAAAGCTAAATTTGAAAATGAAATTGAAATCAAAAAACAAACTAATTGGGCGTTGCTTGCGCGCGGCCGAATATGGCAGCTTGAGCTGAGAGCTCCGCACATCATCCGGACGGAAAAGCAACTTACCGGGCTCCCACACCGGCATCCGCGGCACCGATAGATCCCCCGTGACTGCCCGCATCACCAGCGATCGAGATGTCCCGAAAACGAGGGCAGGAACCGGGCCCACGGCGCCTCCAAACGTTCGCTTATCAGCCCCACACAGCCAGACAAGATGGCGCCGCCGGAGGCACAGCGCGCCATTCACTGTCCTTTCCTGAGCCTGCCTTCAACCATCCATCTGAAATGAAGCACAGGATGGACTCAGGAGAACCACCAGACCATGCTCCAGCGACCCCAGCTACCCAAAGTCCAGCGAAGTCAAGGATGCGGATGGATACAGCAGGACAGGCCGCAGATACTGTGAGTACAGGCCTACATAATGACACTGCCATTTCCTCCTTACAAACATCCATCGCTCAGTTCCCTACCCTGGGGCAACCGGTGCTAGACACCACCATGAAGGACATGTTAGTGTCCCTCCAATCATCCCTCATGTCAAATCTTTCCTCTTTAATTAACAAATTTTCACTTGAAATGAAACACATGGATAACAGGGTGACATTCATAGAGACCAAAGTGGAAGAGTGCACGGAAACGATTAATGATCTGGTCGATGCATATCATGATCAAAAAGATGAATCCTTATGGATGAAATCTAAACACGCGGACCTTGAGGACCGCTCAAGGCGCAATAATGTTAAGATACGCGGCATCCCGGAATCTGTACAGCCTACAGAACTGCAAAATTTCGCAAGCACCCTCTTCTCCAGCTTACTACCAGAGCTGTCCCCTATAGAGCTAACGATTGACCGCATCCACAGACTGCCTAAACCACGCCATCTGGAGGCGGACGTTCCTAGAGATGTTCTCCTCAGGGTACACTTTTACCAAGCCAAGGAACAAATCCTCCTGAAAGCGAGAGAACTGTCCCCACTACCTGCCCCCTACTCGGACATCCAGCTCTACGCTGACTTGTCGCAATACACGCTACAGATGCGCAGACAACTCCGCTCTATCACTAAGGCCATGAATAACCACAAGATACAGTACAAATGGCGTCACCCAGCCACCATATTGGCCACTTACAATGGCATACCCCACACCATCTCCACCCTGGAAGGAGGCTTGAAACTGCTGCGAGATTGGGGTGTCCTTCTAGACCCACCAACGGATACGCGTGATTCCACAGGGACCCCAAATCCATTCTCCTTTGGTGCAGGCCGCGGATCCCGCAAGAATAACCGTCGCTGATAAAGAGCCCGGGAAACTCTCAACAACTACCCGTCCGGAATGGTTTGCGACACAAATCGTATTTGCTGAACTATACCCCCATCCTGACCAGCTGCCCGTCAGCGTTTGCTGCTGAATTGGCTTCTGGCTGATCTATTGTGCATACTGCACATCTCGGATCTCCATTTTTTTTTTTTTGTGTCGTTTTATCTCTTTCTTTTTACTCCCCTTTTTTTTTTCCCCGCTGGACACGTTTGTCCCACCTTCTATCGTTCTCATCGCCCTGCTTCCCAGTTGCTGATACCACAGCTCACAGACCCATATTTTCAACGCCGCTACCAGGACCAGCGACTAGTACTTTTGCCAGACGACATCTGAGGTCTACCCAGGCCTTTTCCACAACTACTGCCGACTCCATACACCAGAGGGGATACCGATTAGAGCTGAAGTTACTTCTACCACATCCTAGATTTCAGCTAATCTACCAGTGCCCGGATCCACAGGACCCCAGGAATCTTCTCCCCTGCCTTTGTCTGACCATTTTTTTTTTTTATTATTATATATTGATTTTATCTTTTTTCTTTAACGTATATAAGTGCTAGAGACTTCCTTCCCTACATACGAATATGGGAATCAACGTCATCTCAATTAATGCAAGGGGTCTCAATCACCCCGCAAAAAGATTGTCTTTATGGTCAACTGCTATGTCCCACAATAGCGACATTATTTGCGTGCAAGAGACACACTTCTCTGCGAAAGCTCCCCCTAAATGCCAACATCGGCTGTACTCACGGGTGTTCACATCCTCATACCACAAGAAAAAACGTGGAGTGCTAATAGCGATCAAAGACTCAGTGAATTTTCAACTTGAAACTTGCGAATCTGATCCGGAAGGAAGGTTTTTAATATTGATTGGTTCCATTGACAATGTTATGTATACTTTTGTCTCTGTTTATGCTCCCAACAATGGGCAATTGGCGTTTACCAAAAAAATTGTCCGGAAAGTTAACAGTATCCACCGAGGCCATATTATCCTCTGTGGAGACTTTAACATGGTGCCTGATGTTGACCTTGATTCAACATCTGGCACCAAGAGACGCCCCTCCCTGCTAGGGAGTTATCTTTCCTCAGTGGATTTGTATGATGTCTGGAGGTGCTGTCACGCGAGTGAGAGAGACTTTACTTTCCTCTCGCCGCGTCACAACACTTACTCGAGAATTGATCTATTTTTAGTTGATAAGATATTGTTACAACGTATAGTTAAATCTGATATACACACCGCCACCTGGTCGGACCATGCCCCAGTGAGCATTAGCATTTCTGACGGCCCCTCCCACCAAAAGTCTTTCATATGGAGAGTAAACGATTATTTAATCCGTAATACTAGCTCATGCTCCCATATCAGGGAACGGCTGGTAGAATACTTCTCAATCAATCAGGACGCTGTGTCGGACCCGGTGGTGGTGTGGAACGCCCATAAGGCGGTAATTAGGGGAACCTTCTTGCAATTGGGTGCCAGAGAAAAAAAGGCTAGAGCACAGAAACTAGATGAATTGACCAATGCATTAGCGAAGGCTGAGTCACAGAACAAACTTGCACCCTCTTCTGCCCTCCAAGCACAAATTTTCACCCTGCGCCATGACCTGCGGGCACACCTCCTTGAGAAACAAGAAAAGCTATACAGGTTAATAAAGGCCAGATCATACACCACTGGCAATAAAGCGGGTAAAGCAATGTCTCTTAAAATCAAAGGATATAGAACCAAGACTAAAATCCCTTTTATATTCCACCCTCACTCCCACAGGAAACTTCTTAAACCTCATGACATCGCCAATGCCTTTAGTACGTACTACGGAGATCTATATAACCTTGCTAAAGACCCCTCCACCTCACAGCCCTCCCCGGAGAGTATATCATCCTTCCTTGACAAACTACAACTCCCACAAGTATCACCAATCCAACTCGATGCGCTTAACAGCCCATTCACGATAGAGGAAATTAGACGAGCCATCCATAACCTCCCAGCAGCAAAATCTCCTGGTCCTGATGGTTTCACAGGAGAATATTATAAAATGTTCCAGGACATTTTAGCGCCCTTTCTCTGTAGTACCTTTAACACAGCTGCCACATCCGCACAATTTCCCCCTGAAATGCTTAGTGCTCGAATAGTAGCTCTTCCCAAGCCGGGAAAGGAACCCGACTCCCCTAAAAATTTTCGACCCATATCGCTGCTAAATATTGATATAAAAATTTATGCTAAACTTCTTGCTACCCGATTAGATAACATCCTACCCTCATTGATACACCCAGACCAGTCTGGATTTACGAAAGGCCGCCAGGCATCTGACGCCACTAGACGCATGATAGACCTTCTCCACCATGTCGAACACACCAAAACCCCATCCTTACTCCTATCTCTCGACGCCGAAAAGGCATTTGATAGGGTGCACTGGGGCTATATCTCATTGACGCTTCATAAATTCGGACTATTAGGTCCAATCCACGACTACATAATGGCTCTCTACTCAAACCCATCTGCCAGGGTACTTGCCTCAGACACCCTATCAGATCCCTTCGATATCACCAACGGGACAAGACAGGGATGCCCGCTCTCCCCACTAATATTCAATTTAGTTATGGAACCCCTAGCAGAAAGCATCAGAACCAATAGCAACATACAGGGCATCCGCATAGCAGACACTGAACACAAGATTAACCTCTTTGCGGATGATGTCATACTATCAATCACAGACCCAGAAAGATCACTACCAGAGATCCAAAAGATGCTAGCCTGGTTCGGAGAAATATCATATTACAAGGTTAACGACACTAAATCGTATATACTAGATCTGGGAGTAAGTAAAGACACCAGTGATCGACTCAAACTAATCCTCCCTTACAGTTGGGCGAAGCTCAGTATAACGTACCTTGGTATCCAACTTACCCCTAGAACGAAACTTCTATTTGAAGCAAATTATATTCCACTTCGAACTAAACTTCAAACAGACCTGACCAGGCTGGCATCGGTTGAATTCTCATGGCTGGGTAGACTAGCGGCGTTTAAAATGCTTCATCTCCCCCAAATATTGTATTTGTTCAGGACTGTCCCGATTCCCATCCCCGCCAAGTATTTCCAATCTCTACAATCTCTCCTATTAAAATTTGTGTGGCAAGGCAAAAGACCCCGCTGCGCAGGGTCCCAACTGACTAAACATCGTATGGCGGGCGGACTAGGCTATATTAATTTCCAAGATTATTACTGGGCTTCCATCCTAACACAAGCTAAAGCATGGTTCTCCAACGCACCATCCCCTACCCTATGGGAATCCATTGAACGATCCTCAGTCCCAGGCAAAGACCTGGTACCCTGGCTAATGGCCCTCCCTTTAGGAGGCAAACATACCCGAACCCTAGCCCCTCCAATCCTTGCTACATGCCAAACCTGGTCCAAATTAATAAAACTTTCCTCTGATGACCCCGACTGCTCCACTGTACCTATCCCCATTGAAACACTTCAGCATCTGATCGAAGAATCCGATTTTAAAAGATGGAAAGGGTTAGGAATAAATCACCTAAAGGATCTGGTTAGCGAAAATGACATTATACCTTTTCCTAAACTATGTGCACAATACCAACTTCCCTGCTCTGATATATTTCTATACCTTCGCACTAAACATTGTATCAATTCCCTTAAAAAACGTACCATAATGATTCCCCGTCCAGCTTGGCAGTTCCTTACCTCTTCCTCTAAACCTAGTAAGGGCATATCTCTGTTCTATAAACTATTTAACCACAAATCGACATTTGTCAAATCGACTCCTCTAATCCGCTGGGAGAAAGATCTAGGCCATTCCTTCACTGAAGAGGAATGGGAAAAAGCAGGTAGATCCGTCTACAAAACCACCAGTTGCTCCACCCTCTGGGAGCTAGCATATAAAATAACGTATCGTTGGTTCCTGACCCCGGTCAGGATATCCAAATTTGACTCTGCAATATCTGACCTATGCTGGCGAAATTGTGGAATGAAAGGCAGTTTACTCCATATACTTTGGCACTGTCCAAAAATCACAGAATACTGGAAAACAGTATACCAACTTATAACTGAGGTGACATTATCTGATGTACCAAAAAAACCTTCTCTGGCCATACTATCTTTATCACTGAACAGGTTTCCCAACCCAATTAGACACATTATAGCTCACATTTTTCTGGCGGCAAGGATTAACCTTACCAGGAAATGGAAAGATCCACTTCCCCCCACCCTACAAGAAGTACTTCACACAATACAGACACATTTCACTCATGAATCCACTCTAGCACTAACACATAAGAGCTCATCACAAACTCTCCTCATGTGGAAACCATGGATAGAATGGACCGAATCCCTGAGGTTCTCACAAATCTTTGAATAAGATTAATAGCATAGAGATCTCTAGATCCATTAACGGAACGGGGGGAGGGGGGGGGACCACCCTTCAGGGACACAGAAGTGATCCCTATACGGGGTGTCCAGGTGGGGTGTTCCTCCTGCACTTCTCCCACAGAACAACTTCCAAACACAATGAAGGGCTGTACTGAGCTTCACTGCGAAACTTGAACCGCATCACGGAATTACTAAGCTTTTTGACACATGAAGGGTAACAAACAGGCGGTAGTCCTCTTTTTTTGTTTTTTCTTTGTTTTTTTTTCTTTTTCTTGTGTACTTCCTAGGGTAACACCGTTAGACCCAGGTAACGGCAACGTTGCATATGAGCCATGGTATCTGTTTCTTGGTTATCTACTGTTTTGACGTTATTCCTTTGTTTATTTTTATTTTTCTTTATATTTGAACAATGGAACTATTTATGTTACATGTACTATGAGACAATCATCTCTGTTCACCTTTTCTTTGTAATGTAATGAAAATCTTTAATAAAAATTTATTGAGAAAAAAAAAAAAAAAAAAAAACTAATTCAAAATGTAAAACATATTGCTGACTATTGCTGATTTCCTTCAAATACTTTGGGGGTTATTTACTAAAACTGGAGTGCAAAATCTAGTGCAGTTCTGCATAGAAACCAATCAGATTCCAGATTTTAATGCCAAAGCTTAAAGAGTAACTCCACTTTCAAGTACCAAAGCAGTATTCTTACCAACCAAGGACAGTGGAGAATCGGGAAACTTCAGCAGGTGTCAATCAAGCCAGGGACCCAACCATTGGGGTGACGCTTGAGGGGTAGCTGGAGTGCCAAGCCAGGGACCCAGCAGGGATGCGGGGGTGACGCTTGAGGGGTAGCTGGAGTGCCAAGCCAGGGACCCAGCAGGGATGCGGGGGTGACGCTTGAGCCTTGAGGAGTAGCTGGAGTGCCAAGACAGGGACCCAGCAGGGATATGGGAGTGACGCTTGAGGAGTAGCTGGAGTGCCAAGACAGGGACCCAGCAGGGATGCGGGATTAACCCTTGAGAAGTAGCTGGAGTGCCAAGCCAGGGACCCAGCAGGGATTCGGGGGTGACGCTTGAGGCGTAGCTGGAGTGCCAAGCCAGGGACCCAGCAGGGATGTGGGGGTGATGCTTGAGGAGTAGCTGGAGTGCCAAGCCAGGGACCCAGCAGGGATGTGGGGGTGATGCTTGAGGAGTAGCTGGAGGGCCAAGCCAGGGACCCAGCAGGGATGCGGGGGTGATGCTTGAGGAAGATACTAAAGTAAGAAGATTAAAAGAGTTCACAGGATTCAGTGGCAGTGAATCAGAAAGTCTAGTGAGAGAGACTGGGAGCTCAGTGGGCTGAGAGTCTAAAAGAAGTGACTGTTAAGGAGTTTGTTACAATTTCTGTTAGGAACTTTTCTAAGACTGTTGCCATAGGAGACAGGTCTCCTACACATGCAGATGTGGTGTCTTGCTGGAGGCCTTTCCCTGCATGGCTGTCTACCTGTAGAAGTCTCGGAGTCTGCTAATTGACATTGCAACTTCCTAAGGGTGTCCTGGCCCTAAACCCTCTCGCTCACAGTCCTGTTCAAGAGAAAATAAATCTCTTTGCATTCAAGAAGTGTCTGGCGCCCATGACTCGACCTCACAATACACCCACTATGCCTTGTAACTCACTCTTTACAGAAGGATGTCAGCTGACCCTGGCTCTGGGGGTTCTTATTAGACTTAAAGAGGCGCGGGACTTTGCTATAATTCAATGATAAGCAGTGCTGTATGCCGCCTGTTAGTTGGGTGTAGTCCCTGGTGACACTGCAAATCCACTGAACTCCACGCCGCGGGTAAAGTTTCACACAACACGGATTAAGAAGGAAATAGTTACAGAAATAGAAAATATGAGCGGGAAGGTTCTATCTTCATGTGACCTTGGATTTTACAGATTTTTGAGATTTTTGAGTGAAGTCCTGATGAGGAAGCCTCAAGAGATCCCGTAGGGTAGATAAAGAACATAAATGCAACAGACATAACACATCAGAGCTGGACAAACCGGTCATCATTTTTTATTTTTTTACAGGTACTGATAATTTACACAGCGCTTTACATATACGCTCACCGGCCACTTTATTAGGTACACCTTGCTAGTACCGAGTTGGACCCTCTTTTACCTTCATTCTTGGTGGCATAGATACAACAAGGTATTTGAAACGTTCCTCAGAGATTTTCCTCCATAGTGACATGATAACATCACGTAGTTGCTACAGATTTGTCGGCTGCACATTCATGATGCCGATCTCCAGTTCTACCACATCCCAAAGGTTCTCTATTGGATGAGATGTGGTGAGTGTGGAGGCCATTGGAGGACAGGGACCTCATTGTCCAGTGGTGAGATGATTGGAGGACAGTGACCTCATTGTCCAGTGGTGAGATGATTGGAGGACAGTGACCTCATTGTCCAGTGGTGAGATGATTGGAGGACAGTGACCTCATTGTCCAGTGGTGAGATGATTGGAGGACAGGGACCTCATTGTCCAGTGGTGAGATGATTGGAGGACAGTGACCTCATTGTCCAGTGGTGAGATGATTGGAGGACAGTGACCTCATTGTCCGGTGGTGAGATGATTGGAGGACAGGGACCTCATTGTCCAGTGGTGAGATGATTGCTCCAGAAGGGTTGCCAGCCAGTAGTGACCCATCTCCTTGATCACACGAATCCAAAGCTTTCGCAGGCTTTGCAGGATCAGGGAGGCCATGCAGCGTAGGTTTGCTGAGGCATTCGATCCGGAGTCCTCTGGGTCACTGAGGATGACCTGATCCGTAGCCACCTCCTCCCAGCCAAGTACAAGTCCATGGGTTTCTGAGGACTGTAAACGATCCCTTGAAGACTGCTGCTGATGCTAAGTGCCAGGATCCACCTCCATGCTGACACAATCCTCATCCTCCTCCTCCTCTTCCTGTGAGATAAGCAGGCCCGCAAGAATACTGTCTGGATAAAGGGGGCCTTGAGAGGTAAGGTTCCTCCCTCCATTCTGCCTCAAGTGCCCTGTCCATTATTCCATGCAGCGTGTGCTCCAACAGGTAGATATATATATATATATATATATATATATATATATATATATATACATAGTAAGTAATACAGTACCTTATGTATACATACACACAGGATTGTATAGTGAAAAACAACATAACACATCTGGTGGGGTTATTGAAAGTTCAATATGAGGAGGGTTGGGTTCATTTGGGTTCATTTTTAATGAACATGTAGGAATTCTGAGAGTAATCTGGTTGTAGAACAAGTGTCGGATTTATGGTTGGTTACATTGACGTAGATCTTAGTGACCAATCATATCTAGGACAGATGACTGAGATAGGCTTGTAAAAGGGTATATAAATGCAAGCTCTACAATTGTTAGTCAGACAAGTCTGATAGGAGCTCACAACGCTGAACTCTGTGTATGCAGCCCTATTGCAAGGGTCATAGAGGTCAGAACTAATGGGCAAATATCTGTCCAAAACTTGTCTCCTTATACAAGTCAGAGAAGACTTCTTAACTTGTTCCAGAGTGTGGTCTCAGGTGAATTTCCCTCACAAACTTGGTCGAGATGGAACCCAGAACTCTGTGAGGGGACCGGATCACTGGTCGCCCGGCTGGTCCCTATCAGGTGACGGGTTCCCAAGAATTGTCAGAAAAGACCCATTCTGGTTCAAGGTGAGAACAATTCACAATTGTTTCAATTTGGTTAGGGAATAAGAATACCTATATCTAATATTCTTGCATTGTTCAACTGTATAAATTAGACCTGTATTTTGTAATACTTTAAACATAAACCTGCATGTTATCAGCTGTTAATAAACCTGCATTGCTTAAGTTCTGCCTGGTTCAACACTTTACTATTCTACTTCACACTGCAGCTGACTGTCTCGCCCGCCTGCCTGAAGTATATTAGCAATAGTACACCAGGAATGGTCTGCAGTGAGATCTAGCTAAACTATATACAGTGTATATACTGTATATATACAAAACCGGGATGCATATATATATATATATACACACAATACACCACAGCTATCTAACTGTCTAGCCTGCCTGCCTGAAGTATATTAGCAACAGAACTCCAGGAATTGCCTGCCTGCTGAAACTAAAGGAAATGACATTCTCTCTTTCTCTCTCTGAACAAACGCCACCAGCACACTACACAGGGCCGACGTGCAGGCGGCCTTATATAGTGCGGGGCGTGTACTCAACCCTCTGAGCCATAATTGCCCACATGCACCTTGCTTGTGGCCAATTATGGCTCTCTTCGCTGACGGCGCCATGATTGGCCAAAGCATGTGGGTCATAGTGCACGCTTGGCCAATCATCAGCCAGCATGCACTGCGATGATGCAGTGGATTATGGGCCATGACACACCACTCAAATTTGGTGCAAACAGCCCCTAATGTTCGCAGTTCGGCGAACGGCTGATGTTCGAGCTGAACTCATGTTTGACTCGAACAGGCAGCCCATCCCTACTGGCCATACACAATATTGTCATGGAAAGATTGGTATGTTAGTTTTTGGTGCTTTACCCTCTATTTTTCCTTAATACACCCCTATGTAATAGTTTTTCTCATTCTCTCTAAATCTCCTTTGTATGCCATTTTGTGCTGGCCTACAACTTGGGAGCTTATTACCCATGCTATTCTATTCAGATCGTTTTTATCTGCAGATATTAGGGAACTTTCCTCACCTTATTGTTTTGTAGCTTTTTTTTTTCCTTAATAGATTTTTATTCAGGTTTTCATTATACAATGAATAAACAGGATAGAATGTATAGCATTAGGTAACGTACAATAGTAGAACTGATAGTACATTAAGTCAACAAAGGCGGCATTGCTAAGACAACCCGAGAAATGATAGTGTATATGTAGACATCTAAGGATGTGGTTGTACACCTTGCTATTATAGAAAAATAAAAAAGAACAAGAACAGACTTCGAACTAAGTAAAAGACAATAAAATAATAACTTTTCCCACCTATAGAAGGACGTTAGGAAGGCGAGATAAGCGTCGTCCGCTATGTAAATCAGAAAAGCATAGATACCGATGGACACACACAGTGGAGAGATCAACACCTCAATGTTATAAAGTAGAGTCACGGGTCCAGCTGGTAACCTAGTCATGTGGAAGCCTGGGTCAGTACCGTCTGCTAAACTCTTCAACTACGTCGGAGAGAGAGGATGTTCCACCCGAGCACCCCCTGAGGGATCTATGCTGTGCTCGAGCAAAGCCATCCCCTCCTACACCTATGTTTGCTTTAGAGCTTGATTCAAAGATTAAGGGTAAAATAGTGGGATCAACTTAGGGGAGTTGACCCAGTCTTTCCATTGTTGCCAGTTAGAAAGAAGTCGGGTTTTGGGACCTCGTCTGAGTGCGAGTACTGTTTCATGTATGTAATGTGCGTGGGTAGTGCGAATTAGTTCTGTTAGGGTAGGTGGATCAATGTCCTTCCACTTCCGTGCTATATTCAAACGTGCTGCTAGGAGTATGTGGATTATGATGTTTCTGGTCGGGTTAGGAAATTGTTCAATAGTCAAGGACAGGAGGGCGAGGTAGGGAGATTCTGTGGCTGATTGTTTGTTAACATCAGCGATCAGCTTGAATACTGAGTGCCAGTAACCCTTGAGTTTGGGACAGTTCCAAAAGACGTGCAGTAGGTTCCCGTGATGGCCACATTTCCGCCAATATGTACCGTCGTTAGTCAAGTCAAATTTGGAGATTATTTCGGGGGTCAGATACCAACGGTACATCACTTTATACGTTAGTTCCCATAAGGAAGCGCAACATGTAGCTTTGTAAGTGGATTTGTAGGCCTGTTCCCATTGTTCCAATGTGAATTGACGGTCGAAAGCTGTTTCCCAGTGTAGATTAGCTGCTGATCGTGTAAATGTGGATTTGTGGTGGAGTAATTTGTAGAATAGAGAGATACCTTTTTGGCGTACCAGAGTAGATTTGAAGAAGAGCCAAGCGACGTGAGGAAGAGTACATTTCCATGTGGTAAGGGAAGCGAGACAGTGTTTGGTGTGCGTAAATATAGGAAGATATCAGAGTTTGGTAGCATGTATTCTTTTTGAAGTGTCGGAAACGATTTTACAGTCTCGTTAACAAATAGGTCTGACAGTAAGGTTATGCCCTTTGATTTCCAACGATCAAATGATGTTGATTGCATCAGTATATGCAGGGTTTCTATAGGTATAGGGATTGACACCCCCTCAGTTTGGGCGGATAGTGATTGGAGGAATCGCGACCACGTTTTAATAGTTGCCACTATGGTTGGGGATAGTTTACTGGGGATTTTAGCTCCCATGAGTGTTGCAAATAGCCAGGAGGATAGATTTCCCCCCTGGGGTTAGGGATGCTTCCATTTTCCCCCATAAAGTGAAATTATGAGAGATTGGGGACCAAGCCTTGGTTTGTGTGAGAATGGAAGCCATATAGTAGTCTTGGAAGTCTATATATCCTGTACCACTGGCCATTCGATGTTTAATTAGTTGGGCGTGCCTGCATCTAGGTTTTTTACCTTGCCAAATAAATTTGGATAAAATTGACTGGAGAGATTTGAAGTAGCTAAGGGGAAGTGGGATGGGTAGGGTTCGGAATAGGTATAGTATTTGGGGAAGGTGCAACATTTTAAATGCCGCTAAACGTCCCGTCCAAGAGAATTCGAAGGACGCTAGCCTGGTGAGGTCGCTTTGTAACTTTGTGCGTATCGGTATATAATTGGCTGCAAACAGGGATTTCGTGGTTTTAGTTAATTGGATACCCAGATATGTTATGCTATTCTCCGCCCATGAAAAGGGGAAGCGTTCTTTAAGTCGAACGCTCGTGGACACGTCTAAACCTAAGTCTAATATAAATGATTTGGATTTGTTTACTTTGTAGAATGAAACAGAGCTGAACCAGGCGAGCGTCTTTCTGGATTGCTGGGAGGGAACGTTCAGGATCAGTGATCATCAGGATCACATCGTCCGCAAATAGACTAATTTTGTGATCTATACCGGCGAGGGATATACCAGTGATGTCGGGATTTGATCTGATTTTTTCAGCCAGGGGTTCCATTACTAGATTAAAAATTATCGGCGAGAGGGGACACCCCTGCCTTGTGCCGTTCGAAATTTGAAAGGGAGAGGACAGAGCGTCTGCTGAGAACACTCGGGCCGAGGGAGAAGAGTATAAGGCCATGATAGTATCATGTATGGGGCCATCGATCCCAAATTTGTTAAGTATTTCCGACAGGTAACCCCAGTGGACCCTGTCGTTTTAAATCTTCTTTATTATTTTTCTTATAACAAATACATCAAACCATTACTTTCAATCTTAAAACATTTGGGGTTTACACATATACCCCAGTATCTTCACATTCATACATTCTTTTACATATCCATAATAACATTATATGTTGGCTCTAGAGGGGGGGGTTTGTTGGAGCGGAGATGTTCTGTGGAGGAAAAAAAAAAAAAAAAAGGGAGAAAATTTTTGTGTTTATCCTTTCTCTCTCTCTAACCTTCCTTTGGTGCATTATTTATACTTTGTGCGAGAAAGAGAAGAAAAAAAAAAAAAAAAAATTTTTGTGATTGTGACATTTATTTTAATGTCTCCACATATGGTCATCTCCGCTCTTCCCCCCCCCCCCCCCCATGCCCTTTCCAACCCTTTTTCGCTTCCATTTATCTTGAATCATACTACAAACAATAACAATAATACCACAAAACAACAAAATTTAACGGTTGTGGTTCGGTTCTCATTTCCCTCTTTCCCTTTCCCCCCCCTTCCCCCTTACCCTTTCTACGGTGCACCTTTGGGGGATACGAGCTTACTCAGCAACTTCTTAATTATTCTCTTCCTCCCCTCCCCCCTCTCCTCTTGGAGATCTCTAGGGGGGGGTTTAGTTGAGATTATCTAAATTTTTAATCTGACATGGCATACTCTTACTCTATTTCTCGAGAGTAGTGCTTCCAGCCTGCCCACATATTTTTATGTTTTTCCTGTTGTTCTTTTATACTATATATCCATTTTTCAGCTTCCATTATTTTATCTACCTCTCCCTTCCATTCCAATAATGTGGGACATGCTGTCTGCCTCCAATATCTAGGTATTAATAATTTGGCTGCATTCAACAAATGTGGTGTAACGCCTTTTTTATATGATTTGATGGATCCTTCTGTACCATGAAATAGGTATTGTAGGGGTGTCATTTCTATAGGTTTTGTTGTTGTCCTCTCTATCCATCTAGCTACTCCCTCCCAAAAATTCCTAATTTTTGGGCATTCCCACCATAAGTGAAGATATGTCCCCTTATCCTTACATCCTCTCCAGTGGACCCTGTCAAATGCCTTTTCGGCGTCGAGGGATAGGAGAATCGAGGGGAGCTTAGTCGATTCAGCATTATGGATAATATTTAGCATTCGTCTGGTGGCATCAGAGGTTTGGCGTCCTTTGGTAAATCCCGATTGGTCCAGGGAAATTAGAGAGGGAATAATGTCTTCCAATCTGTTGGCTATCAACTTTGCGTAAATTTTTAAGTCAAGGTTCAGAAGTGAGATGGGGCGGAAGTTTTTAGGAGAAGTAGGGTCTTTACCAGGTTTGGGAAGAGTCAATACCATGGCAGTAAGCATCTCTGTCGGGAATGAGGCGGTTGAGGTTGCTAGATTGAATGTTTGGGACAAAGTGGGGGCTAAAATGTCCTTGAATTGTTTATAATATTCCCCAGTGAAGCCGTCCGGACCTGGGGATTTGGAAGAAGGAAGCTTATTTATTACTGATATGATCTCGGCGATCGTAAAGGGTGAATTTAAAACTGAGAGCTCTTCCTGAGATATAGACGGGAGGGATAGGTCTTTTAGGAAAGTTTGGATTAATTCAGGGGAAGGTTGGGTGGTATTTGGGTCCTCTTTAAGGTTGTAAAGATCTCGATAGTATGAGCTAAAGGCGTTAGCAATGGATTGCGGTTTAAGGAGCTTTTCGTTGGTGTGTGGGTGATAGAGGAACGGGATTTTTGTTTTGTTCCTGTGACCTTTAATTTTAAGTGACATCATTTTGCCTGCTTTGTTACCTATGGAGTATGATGTAGCCTTGAGTAATTTGTAGAACTTTTCATGTCTCTCTAGAAGAAGTGACCGCAACTCGTTGCGTAGGGTAAAAATCTTGGCTTGAAGGGACTGGGAGGGGTTAGATTTATTTAGGGCTTCAGTGGCAGCGATGTCAGTCGTGAGTTTGTCCAGTCTCTGGGTTCTTTGTTTTTTGGCCCTAGCTCCCATTTGGAGGAACACACCTCTCATGACTGCCTTGTGGGCATTCCACACCACCGTCGGGTCGGACACCAAGGATTGATTGAATTGAAAGTATTCTTCCAAGTGTCGTTTGATGGGAATGGAAAATTGAGGATTAGTGAGAAGATAATTGTTCACTCTCCATATAAAGGAGTCTGGATGATATGTATCACCAGAGATGTTGATGCTGATGGGGGCGTGATCCGACCAGGTGGTGGTGTGGATGCTGGAACCTAAAGTGTTCTGAAGTATTCGTTTATCTGCTAGAAACAAGTCAATACGTGAGTAGGTGTTGTGACGCGGCGAGAGGAACGTAAAGTCCCTCTCACTCGCATGACAACACCTCCATACATCATATAAATCGTTAGATGCAATAAAAGACTCTAAAGGAGATGTAAATCTTTTATACCCTGCTGTGGAGTCCATAGTAAAGTTTGGTACTATATTAAAGTCACCGCAAATTAACAAGAGACCCTTTTGGACTTTCCGCACTCTCTTCAGTGTTTTCCTAAGGAAGTGCATTTGACCTTGGTTAGGGGCATATACGGTAACAAGGGTATAATGTACCTGGTTGATTGTACAGATCAAAATAATGTATCGACCCTCCGGGTTGGCAATAAAGTCCTGCAAGGTGAACAGTACAGTGTTCTTTACAGCTATCAGAACTCCGCGCTTCTTCTGAGGGGAAGAGGCGTGAAAGATTTGAGGGAACATTCTGTGTTGACATTTAGGAGTGGCGTCTGCGGCAAAATGGGTTTCCTGGACACATAGAACATCACAGTTATGCGCCAATGCAGATCTCCAAAGGGAGTTGCGCTTTGCAGGGTGGTTGAGGCCATTTGCGTTGAGGGAGAGGATAGTGATTCCCATGGTGTGTTGTAAGAGAATAATAAAATAGAGTGAGAACTTACAGTGGTTGAAGTTTCCTACTTAGATTTCAGGATACCAGCTGGAACAGGTGGACCGTGTGCGGACCAAAATCGAAAGTCCAGGTGAGATGAGAAAGAAGAAAATGGTGTTGCAGATATGATGTGAAGATCCGTGAAGCTTCTTGGAAGACAAATTTCCGTAGGTTGAGGCTGTGTGTGTCTGACACTTTTAGGATATTCGGTACAGCAGCAGCTATGAGCTGTAGGCAATAAAGCAGAAAAATAAAAGAAAAAAGAGCAACAAAGTATAACAGCGTGTAGGGGAAAAACAACAAAACAAAAAGCACAAGTAAGTCAGTACTAAACCGCTCTTGTGAGCAACTGACTAAGTTGTGGGGAAAGTTCAACAGTCAGGTGTGTAAACGCAACTCCAGACCGGACAAATATGTTTGTTAGGCATTAAAGTACGGGCCGAACATTCATCTATCGGTGTTCTTGAGTGTCTCCCGTGAGAGACCAAAGGAAAACGGATTGTGCTGACCGTCAGGACCCAGGGGACGTTGTGGGGGATCAGGTAGAATTCCCCATGCATGGAGAAGATTCAATCCCCCCTCCAAGGTGGAGATGGTGTGCGGAATGCCATTATGGGTGGCCAAGATGGTCGCTGGGTGGCGCCATTTGTAGTTAATCTTGTGGTTGTTCAGTGCTTTAGTGAGGGTTCTTAATTGCCTCCGCATTTGCAGCGTATACTTTGACAGGTCTGCGTACAGTTGGATGTTAGAGTATGGTGCAGGTAGTGGAGAATGCTCCCTAGCCTTCTGAAGAATTTGTTCTTTCGCCTGAAAGAAGTGGACCCGTAGTAGCACGTCTCGGGGTATATCTGCCTCAAGGTGGCATGGTTTTGGTAATCTGTGTATTCGATCAATAGTGAGCTCAATAGGGGTGAGTTCGGGAATCATACTGGAGAACATAGTAGTCACAAAGTTATGTAGCTCTGTGGGCTGAATGGACTCTGGAATACCGCGTATTTTGACATTATTTCTTCGGGAGCGGTCCTCGAGGTCCGCGAGCTTAGCCTTGATCCAAAGAGTTTCATCCCTTTGTTCAGAGTATGCGTCTACTAAATCATTGACCGTGTCAGTACATTCACCCATTTTGTTCTCCATGAACTGCACTCTATTGTCCATATGTTTCAGTTCCAAGGAGAATCTATTGATCAGGGATGACATGTTGGACATGAGTGACGATTGCAAGGACAAGAGCATATCCTTCATTGTTGTATCAAGCACAGGCTGTCCCGTAGTTGGGAACTGTGCTATTGATGATTGCAAGTCAGATATAACAGATTCGTTATGGAGGCCTGTACTCACTGCGTCTGAGGCCTGGTTGTTAGGATCCATCCGCATCCTCGACTTTACTGGGCTCCGAGAGGCCGGGGTTGAAGGAGATGAATCAGGCGAATATGCTGTCTGAGGATCCGCTTGTATGTCGCGAGGATGGGCGTCAGGGAGATTCGTGTAGCTCAGGGAGGTCCGCGCTGTGCCGGCGGCGCCATCTTGGGCCTTGCGGCGGGGCTGGAAAGAGAAGGTTTCCAATATTTTCGGACCTCTTTCCTGGATCCTTTTGCGGGACATCGCTGTGGCGGTGTATCGAAAGGATCACGCAGGGCACTTTCGGGCTGATACCGGCGGAACGAGCTCCCATTCGTCGCTCTTTGTCTGGTCTGGATAGCGGAGCTCTCTGCTCAGGCGTCCATCACTGTGCGCGCGCAAGCCACGCCCCCCCGTTTTGTAGCTTTTTATGGGGATTTTCTTTGGTCCTTTTCAGTGTAATATCTTATAACAATCCAGGTCTTGGCTATATTACTGTATGTACCCCTATTGTTTTATTTCGGGGTTTTGCTACCGAATTGAAATTCTGACAAAATATTTGTTATTCAGAGATTTGGATGTAATTAAACAAATCTGAAATAACAAAACAAAATTTTGCCCAAAATAACAAATATTCGAATCAGATTAGGCTGGGTTCACACTGCTACAATGCGGGAACGCTGCAAATCTACTGCGGATTCCCGCATCGCATGCCTCCCAGCGGCAGTTCACACTGCCCTATGCGAACTGCTGGGAGTGTCAGTGAAAAGTTAATGACACCTCCAAATCAGTTCACATATCGCAGTGCGATCTGCAAACTCGGACAGAAATTCTGCTGCGACCAAAAAAAGGGTCCTGTACGAGTTTGGGCCGGATGCGATGCGAATTCAGCCATACTATCTGTATGGCTGAAATCGCATCGCACAAAGATCGTATGTGATTTGCACTGCAGTGCGGTGCGAATCACATCCGCTCTCGTACACCGCAGCAGTGTGAACCCAGCCTCAAAGCTAAATTTGAAAATGAAATTGAAATCAAAAAACAAACTAATTCAAAATGTAAAACATATTGCTGACTATTGCTGATTTTCTTCAAATACTTTGGGGATTATTTACTAAAACTGGAGTGCAAAATCTAGTGCAGTTCTGCATAGAAACCAACCAGATTCCAGATGTTATTGCCAAAGCTTAAAGAGTAACTCCACTTTCAAGTACCAAAGCAGTATTCTTACCAACCAAGGACAGTGGAGAATCGGGAAACTTCAGCAGGTGTCAATCAAGCCAGGGACCCAACCATTGGGGTGACGCTTGAGGGGTAGCTGGAGTGCCAAGCCAGGGACCCAGCAGGGATGCGGGGGTGACGCTTGAGCCTTGAGGAGTAGCTGGAGTGCCAAGACAGGGACCCAGCAGGGATATGGGAGTGACGCTTGAGGAGTAGCTGGAGTGCCAAGACAGGGACCCAGCAGGGATACGGGAGTGACGCTTGAGGAGTAGCTGGAGTGCCAAGACAGGGACCCAGCAGGGATGTGGGGGTGACGCTTGAGGAGTAGCTGGAGGGCCAAGCCAGGAACCCAGCAGGGATGTGGGGGTGACATTGAGGAGTAGCTGGAGGGCCAAGCCAGGGACCCAGCAGGGATGTGGGGGTGACACTTGAGGAGTAGCTGGAGGGCCAAGCCAGGGACCCAGCAGGGATGTGGGGGTGACCCTTGAGGAGTAGCTGGAGTGCCAAGCCAGGGACCCAGCAGGGATGCGGGGTGATGCTTGAGGAAGATACTAAAGTAAGAAGATTAAAAGAGCTCACAGGATTCAGTGGCAGTGAATCAGAAAGTCTAGTGAGAGAGACTGGGAGCTCAGTGGGCTGAGAGTCTAAAAGAAGTGACTGTAAAGGAGTTTGTTACAATTTCTGTTAGGAACTTTTCTAAGACTGTTGCCATAGGAGACAGCGCTCCTACACATGCAGATGGGGTGTCTTGCTGGAGGCCTTTCCCTGCATGGCTGTCTACCTGTAGAAGTCTCGGAGTCTGCTAATTGACATTGCAACTTCCTAAGGGTGTCCTGGCCCTAAACCCTCTCACTCACAGTCCTGTTCAAGAGAAAATAAATCTCTTTGCATTCAAGAAGTGTCTGGCGCCCATGACTCGACCTCACAATACACCCACTATGCCTTGTAACTCACTCTTTACAGAAGGATGTCAGCTGACCCTGGCTCTGTGGGTTCTTATTAGACTTAAAGAGGCGCGGGACTTTGCTATAATTCAATGATAAGCAGTGCTGTATGCCGCCTGTTAGTTGGGTGTAGTCCCTGGTGACACTGCAAATCCACTGAACTCCACTCCGCGGGTAAAGTTTCACACAACACGGATGAAGAAGGAAATAGTTACAGAAATAGAAAATATGAGCGGGAAGGTACTATCTTCATGTGACCTTGGATTTTACAGATTTTTGAGATTTTTGAGTGAAGTCCTGATGAGGAAGCCTCAAGAGATCCCGTAGGGTAGATAAAGAACTTTGACATAAATGCAACAGACATAACACATCAGAGCTGGACAAACCGGTCATCATTTTTTATTTTTTTACAGGTACTGATAATTTACACAGCGCTTTACATATACGCTCACCGGCCACTTTATTAGGTACACCTTGCTAGTACCGAATTGGACCCTCTTTTGCCTTCATTCTTGGTGGCATAGATACAACAAGGTATTTGAAACGTTCCTCAGAGATTTTCCTCCATAGTGACATGATAACATCACGTAGTTGCTACAGATTTGTCGGCTGCACATTCATGATGCCGATCTCCAGTTCTACCACATCCCAAAGGTTCTCTATTGGATGAGATGTGGTGAGTGTGGAGGCCATTGGAGGACAGTGACCTCATTGTCCAGTGGTGAGATGATTGGAGGACAGGGACCTCATTGTCCAGTGGTGAGATGATTGGAGGACAGGGACCTCATTGTCCAGTGGTGAGATGATTGGAGGACAGTGACCTCATTGTCCAGTGGTGAGATGATTGGAGGACAGTGACCTCATTATCCAGTGGTGAGATGATTGGAGTACAGGGACCTCATTGTCCAGTGGTGAGATGATTGGAGGACAGTGACCTCATTGTCCAGTGGTGAGATGATTGGAGGACAGTGACCTCATTGTCCAGTGGTGAGATGATTGGAGGACAGTGACCTCATTGTCCAGTGGTGAGATGATTGGAGGACAGTGACCACATTGTCCAGTGGTGAGATGATTGGAGGACAGTGACCTCATTGTCCAGTGGTGAGATGATTGGAGGACAGTGACCTCATTGTCCAGTGGTGAGATGATTGGAGGGCAGGGACCTCATTGTCCAGTGGTGAGATGATTGGAGTACAGGGACCTCATTGTCCAGTGGTGAGATGATTGGAGGACAGTGACCTCATTGTCCATTGGTGAGATGATTGGAGGACAGTGACCTCATTGTCCAGACCATTTTGCTGGCTTAAGACCAGACCACTTTTTGCGATTCGGCACTGCTTCGCTTTAACTGACAATTGTGCGGCCATGCGATGTGGCTCCCAAACAAAATTGACATCCAAAATTGATGTATCCCCGCGGCGATCGAGTCCGCGGGACCCGCGACCGGACTCCCTGTCCACATCTTTTGAAACCAACAACCTGCTCGATGTGCTCCCTACGACCGGCACGCGCGATGGCAGGGTGGCAATTTCAACTGGACGTACCTGTACACCAATTTGCCTGCCCGTGCCCTTCTGTCGACGTACATCGTCGTGCGCCGGTCGGGAAGTGGTTAAGGACGCTGCAGCCAGCCCTCCTCCCTGCAACCAGCTTTTAATGCGCCCTGATTGGGCAAAGCTTTGCCCAATCAGGAAACAAAATGCACTGTGTGAACACCCACCAAACACCCGGCAAATTGTGGGTGTTCGGCAAACTGGCGGACAGCCAATGTGCGGGCGAACTCATGCTCGGGCCAAACCGTTCGCCCAACACTAGTAACAAGTAAACAAAAGTCCCTGTCCACATCTTTTGAAACCAACAACATGTTCGATGTGCTCCCTACGAACATCATGAGAGCACAAAAATGTTGCGTGAGAAGGGAGTTTATCTTACATAGTTACATAGTTAGTCAGGTTGAAAAAAGTCAAAATTCCATCCAGTTCAACCTTAAAAACAATAAATAAAAAAAATAAAAATAAATATTGTACAATCCAATATACCCAATTTTATACCCACAATATTGCTCACCAGTAGCGCACTACTCCCTTGGGAGCTGCAAAATAGTTCACTACAGTACTGCTGGTTTATCCCCGCTTCTTCCTCCCCTCTGTAGTAATCACAGACACAGTTCAACAGTTGAATAGAAAACATTTATTTGTTGTGCTGAAGCGTGTAATGTGTAGATGACGCAAGAAAGTATGAGCTGCCTCTTCTTCTTGTTCTATACGAGTAGATAGAACCCTTTCCCTTAGCGAACTGGCCAATGCCCCTCTGAAAGACATTTCGGTACTGTTGAAATGCTGGAAGTCGCAGGCCTCACCTGCCTTTCTCACCTCCTGTGATTTCTTCCCAGGCCAGTTCAGGAAAGTTCAGGTGCCCCCGGTCTACTCTGTCCATTTAGCAGCTATTTCCTGCTTCCTGGGCAATGCTTCATCCCGGGCGCGATGCCTGGTTCTGTCCCCCAGGGTTTTGTGCAACTTGCCAGCGTAAACCGTTCCAGCTCTGAGGTCTCTGAATCCTCAGGCCTTTCCGGTTGGATTCCTTGGCTTTCCAGCGCTGGGGTCTTTGAACCCCCAGGCCTTCCAGCCCGTTCCTGAAGGTCACGTCTTGCAGCCTTTCTGGATTTAATCTCGTCCCATCTCCCCCCCAGGAAGCATGTGACCTCAATATATATGTATGCCCAAACAAATCAATGATTGGACCAGGGCCATATACACTGCCTGTCCCTCAGTCCCTGACAGGGGCAGATCCGGGGGGGGGGGGGGGACAGGGCAATAGTAGCACTGTCTGCCACTGACTGACATGACATGTCTCCCATTCTCTGCCGCTGCCCCTGCCGAGTCTCTCTCACATCAGCCGATCAGCGGCGAAGAGAGAGACTCGACTAATACCAGGAGGTACAGGTGGGTGGAGCCTCTTCCCTGCATTCGTTGCTAACACCTGGGCTGCCTGGCGTCTAGCAACGAGTGACGTCAGTGAGTCACGTCAGACTCCAGTCTCACTCTCAGAGCCGACGTGACTCACTGTAACAGGCCAGGGAGAGAACAGTTGCAGTCGCACTCGCAGTTGCACTGAGACTTGAGTCTCAGACGAGTCACGTCAGTGAGTCACGTCGGACTCAATTCTCAGAGCCAATGTGGCAGGAGCTGGAGCCTCAAATAGGGGAACAGTTGTTGCTGCAGTTTAGAGTTTAGACAGACTGTTAAAATGTCCAGCGTCCACTGTAAGTGGCAGAGCGCCAGTATTCTTCCTTCTGCACCCCCAAATTGTGGCAAGTGACAATCTGCAACATGTGGCAGGTGACGTGGCAGGTGGACAATCCACAATGTGTGGCAGGTGACGTGGCAAGTGACAATCTGCAACATGTGGCAGGTGACGTGGCAGGTGGACAATCTGCAACACATGGCAGGTGACGTGGCAAGTGACAATCCACAACATGTGGCAGATGACGTGGCAGGTGGACAATTTGCACCGTGTGGCAAGTGACAATCCGCAACGTGTGGCAGGTGAAGTGGCAAGTGGACAATCCACAATGCGTGGCAGGTGACATGGCAAGTGACAATTTGCAACATGTGGCAGGTGACGTGGCAGGTGGACAATCCGCAACGTTTGGCAGGTGACGTGGCAGGTGGACAATCCGCAACGTGTGGCAGGTGACGTGGCAAGTGACAATTTGCAACATGTGGCAGGTGACGTGGCAGGTGGACAATCTGCAACACATGGCAGGTGACGTGGCAAGTGACAATCCACAACATGTGGCAGATGACGTGGCAGGTGGACAATTCGCACCGTGTGGCAAGTGACAATCCGCAACGTGTGGCAGGTGACGTCGCAAGTGGACAATCCACAACGCGTGGCAGGTGACATGGCAAGTGACAATTTGCAACATGTGGCAGGTGACGTGGCAGGTGGACAATCCGCAACGTTTGGCAAGTGCCGTGGCAGGTGGACAATCCACAACATGTGGCAGGTGACGTGGCAAGTGACAATCCACAACATGTGGCAGATGACGTGGCAGGTGGACAATTTGCACCGTGTAGCAAGTGACAATCCACAACGTGTGGCAGGTGACGTGGCAAGTGGACAATCCGCAACGTGTGGCAGGTGACGTGGCAAGTGGCAATTCGCAACATGTGGCAGGTGACGTGGCAGGTGGACAATCCGCAATGTGTGGCAGATGACATGGCAAGTGACACGCTCAGGGCTCCCACTGATTCTGCATTAAGGTGAGTTGAACCATTTAATTTTATATTGCAGTGTAATAATATAAAAAATGCTCTTCAATCATCCTGACATCATAACAACTATAGTGCCGTGATGATTGAAGCACCAACACCAGCCATTTCCCTGATAAATTGCCCGCAAAAAAAAAACTTATTTTCTGGCAGTGCCCCTCCCGAGACTAGACTCTGGATCCACCCCTGGTCCCTGACCCACCTCCTTTCCAGAACATTTCTCTGGAGAAGCAAGGGAGTTTTTCCATGGTGAAGAACAGGTGGTCACCCCCCCCCCCCCTATTCTACTACTTCTTCCAAACCCGGATCAACCATCCAGGCCTAAACAAAGGAATAGTAAGGCACTGGTAATTTCTTCTAACTTCTACCTATTAGTCTCACCGAAAGGTGGTGGGCGCTACACCAGGAAGATTAAAAAGGAAAAAAACAAGCTCTCTTAAACTCCCTTCCCTGAAGGCTCAACATAAACATTCACTAGTGTCAAAAATAACCTTAGCCAAGAATGTTAAAGCTTATCACAAACAAAATACAGAGAGCCTTCACACAAATTGTTACTTTTATGACAAATTTCTGCTTCCGCTAACAAATGTGGTGCTGAGAGCCTCTCACAGAAGTACAAGTGTTGCTTCCGTGATTTTAACCACTTCCGGACCGCCGCACGCCGATATATACGTCTGCTGTTTGAAGAGAGATATCTAGCTAACCATAACCCCGGTATCCTCTTCTTCAATGAGCGGTCCGGTTTCCGATAATAGTGGTCTCTGCGGCGGATTCACCGCAAGATCACTTTTATTGGTGGCGGAAGAGGGCCACCCCTCCCCCCGCCTCTCTCCGATATCCTCCGCCGCTTACCGGAGCCGTCGGCAGCGGCAGAGGCGATCTGGTCCTCTTCCGTGTATGGTATAAAGACGAGTGAGGGGAAGATGGCCTTTACCCGTCTCCATACTATTGCAGGGTGGAAGCGACGTCAAAATGTCACCTCCGCCCATAGCTCTTGAAGGGCCCTTTTTTATTGTTGTTTTTTTTTTACATTTTTTCAAATGACAAAATGTTTTTTTTTATTGCATCTTAGTGTAAATAGTGTAAATTTAAAGTGGTTGTAAACCCTTACAGACCACTTTGACCTACAGGTAAGCCTAGATTAAGGCTTAACCACTTCCCGACCGGCGCACGCCATTGTACGTCGGCAGAATGGCACAGGCAGGCATATTGGCGTACAGGTACGTCCATTTCTATATGCCGCCCTGCCATCGCGTGCGCGCTGGCAGTGGCGTGCTCGCGTGCCGGTCGGGACCCTCGTGAGTCCGGTCGTGGGTCCTGTGAACTCGATCGCCGCGGGGATACCTGTGATCGTCTCACGGCGAGGCTGAACGGAGAGATGCCGTTGTAAACAGCATCTCCCCATTCTGCCTAGCAACAAGTGACTCTGATCTCTGCTCAATGTGATTGGAGCAGAGATCAGTGTTCACTAACACAAAGCCCAGCCCCCCACAGTTAGTAACACGCCCCTAGGAACAATTAACCCCTACACTGCCACCCGCTGGTTAACCTCTTCACTGCCAGTGTCATTTACACAGGAATCACTGCATTTGTATAGCACTGATTGCTGTATAAATGACAATGGTCCGAAAAACGTGTCAAAAATGTCTGATGTGTCCGCCGTAATGTCGCAGTCACAAAAAAAAATGCTGATTGCCACCATTACTAGTAAAAAAAAAATATTAATAAAAATGCCATAAAACTATCCCCTATTTTGTAAACGCTATAAATTGTGTGCAAACCAATCAATAATCGCTTATTGCGATTTTTTTTTTACCAAAAATATGTAGAAGAATACGTATCGGCCTAAACTGAGGGAAAAAAATGTTTTATATATTTTTGGGGGATATTTATTATAGCAAAAAGTAAAAAATAATGCGTTTTTTTTTTCTAAATTGACGCTCTCTTTTTGTTTATAGCGCAAAAAATAAAAACCGCAGGGGTGATCAAATACCACCAAAAGAAAGCTCTATTTGTGGGAAGAAAGGAAATCAATTTTGTTTGGGAGCCACGTCGCACGACCACGCAATTGTCAGTTAAAGCGACGCAGTGCCGAATCTCAAAAAGTGGTCTGGTCTTAAGCCAGCAAAATGGTCCGGGGCTGAAGTGGTTAAATGTAGGTCCATTAAATATATTTGCAAAAAGAGAGGCACCACTGTCTACGGTGATATGCCGTTAGTGGCTGCTCCCGTGCGCATGCGCGGGAGGGATGTCATCGCTGCTCCGGCCACTCACAGCGCTATTATATGGGCACCAGAGTAGAGAATATGCAGTTGTGTGTAAAAGTATTGGCCCCCCTTCCTGATTTTTCTTTTTTTTTTTGTTTCAAATATTTTTTATTAATATAAAACAAAACAATTACAAAGAACGTATGACAAGCAGATAGGACAGGTTACATAACTCAACCTTAAATACCAAGCCAACAGTAGGATTTATCATTACTACTTTAGATTACGAGTGGTAGGCGAAACCGGAAATAATAATGAGCCAGATTGTTCAAGGGATTCTGTGCCCATGTATAAGTTAGGAGATCAACAGGAGGATCGTCTGACCCATGTGTATTAGACTAAGGAGCCCACCTAGTCCCTAAGTGGCATCTATTGTTTACCCCCTTTGTATGTGGTCATAGATAGGTTATCAGGGTATGTTCTTGCATGACCAGAGGGAACGCGATCTAGGCAGGTCTACAGTGGCGTGGAATGTAGGGAGAATCCTGATTTTTCATTGTTTTGCACATTTGTCACACTTTGATTTTTTTAGATCATCAAACAAATTAAAATATTAGTCAAAGATAACACAAGTAAACACAACATGCAGTTTTTAAAGGAAGGTTTTTATTAAGGGAAAACAAAATCCAAAGGCCATCTGTGAAAAAAGTGTTTGCTACCTAAATCTAATAACTGGTTGGGCCCAGTGCTGGATTAACGTAGGGGCTATTGGAGCTGCAGCTCCAGGCCCCTACCTTAATATAGGCCCAGCTACCCAAAAAGGACATGGAAAGCAATGGGTCAACGGGAAGAGATCTCCCCTGACGGGCCCTGCATTCCACATGCACCACCTGGGCAGGGTGGTGGGATTGATAATGGGCACTGCATGAGCAGTCCTAACAGAAGCCTGGGGCATGTCAATGCAGGGCTCTTACAGAAGTCTGGGGCTTCCATAGTGTTAGGTCTGTGCAGCTGCACTCTTTCAGCTCAGAGTGCACGCCAATGCACGGCCCTTACAGAAACATGGCAAATCAAATGCCAGGCTTCCCTAGTGTTATGCCTGTGCGGCTGCTCTACTTTTGAGTTTGGGCGCATGCCAGCACAGGCTCATGGAAAGCAGAAGGGTGCCCAGTAAAAGGCCCACCAAAATCCTCAGCACCAAGCACATGATGCTCTTAATCCGGCCCTGGTTGGGCCACCCTTAGCAGCAAGAACTGCAATCGAGCTTTGGTGATAACTTGCAATGAGTCTGTTATAGCGCTGTGCAGGAATTCTGGTCCACTCATCTTTGCAGAATGGTTGTAATTCAGCCACACTGGAAGGTTTTTCGATCATGAATTGCCTTTTTAAGGCCGTGCCACAGCATCTCAATATGTTCAGGTCAGGACTTTGTCTAGGCCACTCCAAAGTATTCATTTTGTTTTTCTTCAGCCATTCAAAGGTGGACTTTCTGGTGTGTTTTCAATCATTGTCCTGCAGCAGAACCCAAGTTCGCTTCAGCTTGAGGTTCACGAAACAGGATTTTTTGGTAGACAGCAGAATTCATGGTTCCATTTATCACAGCAAGTCGTACAGGTCCTGAAGCAGCAAAACAGCCCCAGACCATCACACTACCAACACCATATTTTACTGTTGGTATGATGTTTTTTTTCTGAAATTCAGTGTTACTTTTATGCCAGATGTAATGGGACACACACCTTCCAAAAGGTTCAACTTTTGTCTCGTCAGTCCACAGAGTATTTTCCCCAAAGAGAGGCACGGAGCAATGCCGAAGGTATTCGGTGGAGGGCCGGCATGACAGGGGTTAATGGGGGCGGAGCCAGGCAAGGGGTGTATTCCTGGGGGACTGGACAGATCAGAGTATGGGCGGGCTCCATACTCTGTGAGGCAGGAATCAGAAAGGGAGGGGCCAATCTGCACGAGGAGCTGTGAGGGTAAGGAGCTTCTTCCTTCCCTGCTGCCGTTGTTCATTACAGTTGCGCACCCCACGACCCCCCCCCCCCCCCGTTCGGATCACCACGGGGGCACTCGGCGGCCGCGTTAGTCTCCACACTAAAAAAAAAATGTAAAAAAAATAAAAAAAAAGTTTGTTGCTGCTCGTACGGCCGGCCATGGCGGACGTTGAGCGGCTGTTACAACAGCTGCGGGATGCGGCGGCGGTACACGGCACCGATTGGCTGCATGCCCAGGTGGGGGGGTTATTGACAGGAGCCGGAGACGGGGGGGGGGGGCTGTCCCTGCGCCCCCTGCTGTATCACGGCCTAGGAGGTCTAGGCCTCCGGAGTGCCTCAGCCCGGAAATCTCCTCCAGAGTCCAGCGCCGCACTAGGAGCCCCTCTGAGCGAGCCTCTAGGGACCCTCCGGCGCCTGCACGCAAACGCCGTACTCAGGCAGGGGCAGGTAGGCCCGGGAGGAATCCGCTGCCCCGGCAGGACTCGCGGGATGGGGCGGGGGGATCGCCCGCAGCCCATTCCTCCGCGGGAGATCAGAGCCGCAGTGCGGCGCTCCGGTCGGCCTCTGAGGACGCCCGGGTGGCTCGGCGGGGGGGAGCTATGGATTCGGGGACCAGCCTGATGCCTGGAACGGCTGGTGCCCCCCCCCTTTCAGGAAGGGGCGAGGGATCGGATGGTGATCGGCAGGGTTTCAGCTGGGGGCGGCCGGAGTGGAACGGCGAGAGGCGGGGAGAGAGCGGCACCGGCCCTGCCAAGTGCCCGTCGGGTCAGTGATGAGGAACAGCCTGGGCCCTCCTGGACTGTGTCGAGGAGTGACAGCACGGACGGCCGCGGCGGCGTCCAGCAGCCGGTAGTTTCGGGCCGGGGAAGTGTTGGAGCTCGGGAGGACGCCCCCTTGTTGGAGGGAGAGCTGGAAGATGGGAGCGCAGATGAGTCCGTTCCGGTGCCGGCAGCGATGGAGAGTGTGATGACGGCTTGTGGAGGTCCGATTCCGCGGCAGCCTGGTAAGCGGCCATATGGCCACCCTTTGTTGTCTTCTTTGTGTGCTCCTGGGGCTGGGGGTGTGAGTGCTGGGGGTGGGGAGCATGGTGTGTCTGCCTCAGGGACAGGGGGGGGTTGGATTCTAGAGGGCCAGGGTCCGGTTCACAGGATATGGCGCTGTTACTGGCAGGTTTGAGGGATATCTTGGGGCGGCTGGTTCCGGCGCAGGGTGCTGCGTTGCCCACGGCAGCTTGGGTTCCGTCCTCGGCTACGATCGGGAGTGGAACGGGGCTCGGGGGTTCCAGGGCGTTGGGTGTGGTGCCGGTCGCGCCATTGGCAGCTGTGGGGGCGCCTCCTGGCCCGGGGTCGGAGGCACAGGGAGCCGGAGATGGAGTCACCAGTGCGGCGGATGGCGACCAAGGTAAATTGAAGGTGAAGGAAGTGGACAGGGTGCGTTTGGCAGATTCTGCCAAATGTGAGGTGTACGTTTGTTTTGAAGGGCCGCTGGGAGCGCACCTGAAGCAGGAGGTTCGCGAAAAGATATGGCGAGGGGAGTATGTTGAGATCTTTTTGCTTCTTCCGCTGGAGAAATTTAATCTGGACAGAGGTAAGTTGAATGACAGCAAGAAGGAGGAGGAGAAGAAGAGGAGATACAGGCTCATCCCCAGATCATTTGCTAATTGGCTTCAAGCGTTTGCCATTCTAGCTAGTGTGGTGGGCGAAAGGGCGCCGGAAAACTGCTCCGCGCTTTTTTGTTACCTCGATGCGATAGGGGAAGCTCACCGGGTTTACGGGGGTTTGGCTTGGCTCAGGTACGATGAACAGTTCCGTCAGAGAAAGGCGGTCCGTCCGTCATTGCGTTGGGATCACAAGGACATTAGTCTTTGGATGCGTCTCATGTCCTTGTCCTTTCTTGTCCGGCGTGGCTGTGGCGGATTGCCTTGGAGTGACCGCGGCGCTGATTCGACGGTCGGTGAGTGAGGCGACCTGGTCCACATATTCCAGAGCCTGGGAAGAGTGGTTTGGTATGGTTCGGACTTTGGGTGAGGTGGTTGAAGTTGGGGACGAGGTATTCTTGGTGTTGTATTTTATCGGACGGAATGTAGAAAAGGGAGTTTCGGTGTCGTCATTAAACAGTAAGTTAGCGGGGTTGGCGTTTTTGTTTAAGTTGATGGGTCGCAAGGATTGCACTAAGGATTTTTTGGTGCGGCAAGCGGTTAAGGGATACCGCCGGGGCCGTCGATGGGCGGATTGCCGCCGCCGGTGTCTTTTGAGTTGTTGGGCGCGTTGTTTCGGGTGCTGCCCGGAATGTGTTTATCGGAATATGAGGTCCTGCCGTTTAAGACGGCTTTTTCCTTGGCATTTTTTGGGGCGCTGCGTATCGGGGAATTGGTTGCTTCATCGAAAAGGGGGTTTGATGGATTGCAGTGTGCCGATGTGCATTGCAGTGGGGTTTTGGTGTTTTTTTGGATCCGGAGGTCCAAGACTGACCAGGTCGGGTGGGGGGCGAGGGTGGAGTTATTTGGTGTGGACGGGTCTCCGGTTTGCCCGGTGCAGGTGGTGGCTCGTTTCCTGGAGTCTCGCCCAGCTGGGTCAGGACCACTTCTGTTGCATGCGGATGGTTTGGCATTGTCTAGGTATCAGTTTACGGCAGTGTTCAGAAAATGTCTGGGGGTATTGGGGTTTTCCCCTTCCGACTTTGCGTCCCACTCCTTTCGGATTGGGGCAGCTACTGAGGCAGCCCGCTGGGGGTTGAGCGAGGGGGTATTACGGCGCATCGGCAGGTGGGAATCAAGGCGTTTCCGCCTGTATGTTCGTCCGCAGTTGCTTTGAGTGGATATTTGTGGGGTTAGTCGGGGTATGTATGTTGTCCTGTTTGTCCCCTCAGTTATGGTAAAGGGGGGAGGATGGTTTGGGCACCTTTAATACTGGGGATGTGGGTGTTGTTTTTTCTTTTCAGACAGGGGCTCCTGCCTTATTTGGATAATGGGCCACTCGTATGTCCACTGGGGAGGGGGAAGAGCGGACGTACGGCCTGGCGGACGTACGGCTTGACGGACGTCAACTGGGCATTCCCCGGGAAGAGGCTGTGGTTCGGTGGATCGGTAGGCCCGGCCTGCTGTGGAGCCGAATTGTTCCGGATTTTGAACATTATGCTAGGCTGGACAGGCCCCCCGATGTTTTGGTGCTTCATGCTGGGGGAAATGATTTGGGGCTGAGGTCCATGCGGGAGCTCATCTGGGACATTAACCCCTTCCCGCCGAGCGTACGCAGATCTGCATACTCGGGTTCCGGGGGGTATACCGGGATGATGCCCGCACCTGCAGGCATCATCCCGGTGCCGTTTTGTTCAGCGGGCGATTGGCTTTCCAGCCATAACAACCGATGCGGCTAAAAGCCGCTTGGCTGTTATGCCGGAGGAGCGGGGGGGACGTCCCCCCCTCCCGCCGCCTCTCGCCGCTGTTACCGGTGCTCCCGCTCGATCGGGAGCACCGATCAGTGGTCCGACGCCTCCGGCTGCTGCGGAGGAACTGGAACGAAGCCGTAATCGGCTTCGTTCCAGTCTCCTCATCGTAAACACGGAAGCGACGTCATGACGTCACTTCCCGTTTACTCGGCTGCCAATGGCGCCGGTTTTAAAAAAATATCCGATATTCAGAATCGCCGTTTTCGGCGATCTGAATACATTGAAGTGTAAAGGAGGGGTGGGGGGTCTTTTAGACCCCCGATCCCTCCATAAAGAGTACCTGTCACCAACTATTACTGTCACAAGGGATGTTTACATTCCTTGTGACAGCAATAAAAGCGATCAAATTTTTATTTATTTTTTTAAAACAATTTAGTCGTTTTAAAATAAATAAAATAAATAAAAAAATAAAAAAAATAAAAAAAAAATTTTCAAAGCGCCCGCCGTCCCTGCGAGCTCGCGAAGCAAAGAAAACGCATAAGGAAGTCGCGCCCGCGTATGTAAACGGTGTTCAAATCACACATGTAAGGTATCGCCGCGATCGTCAGAGCGAGAGCAATAATTCTAGCAGTAGACCTCCTCTGTAACGCTAACCTGGTAACCGTAAAAAATTTTTAAAGCGTCGCCTATTGAGATTTTTAGGTACCGTACTTTGTCGTCAATCTACAAGTGCGCGCAATTATAAAGTGTGACATGTTTGGTATCTATTTACTCGGCGTAACATTATATTTCACATTACGCAAAAAAATTGGGCTAATTTTACTGTTTTGTTTTTTTTTTATTCATGAAAGTGTCCCTTTTCCCAAAAAGTTGCGTTTAAAACACCACTGCGCAAATACCGTGTGACATAAAATATTGCAACAATCGCCGTTTTATTCTCTAGAGCCTCTGCTAAAAAAATATATATAATGTTTGGGGGTTCCAAGTAATTTTCTAGCAAAAAATATGGATTTTAACTTGTAAACACCAAATTCCAAAAATAGGCTTAGTCATGAAAGGGTTAAATTAGATTTTTTGCGGCTGCGCATGGATTACCCAGACTTGCTCATAGTCTGGTCTGACATGGTAGCACGCATGCAATGGAGGTGGGCCAGGTCTGTGGTGGGCATCAATAGGTCCAGGGTCAAAATTAATCGGGAGATGGCCAGATTCTTGAGGAGGAATGGGGGTTTAGCGGTGAGACACCATGAGCTTGAGGAGGAGCCCTGGAGATATTTGTGAGGGGATGGTGTGCATTTGACCGATGTGGGAATCGACATGTGGTCTCTGGGTTTGGAGGAGGGTGTGCAGAGGGCCCTGAGGGTTTGGAGGGCCTCTCAAACCTAAGGTGTCAGGTTTGAGTGGCGGTGGCGGGGTGCAAGGTACTTGTGAAGGTCATATGGGCACCTAAAGGGCATGGTTTAGGGACCCGTCTGAGGGCGGCTCCCAGTTGGTATATGGGTACCTGCTAGTTGTCTCTGAGTCGGAGGCTTTAGCGACTTGAGGCCTGAGAAGTGGCTAGCAGGTACAGTCATGTGTTATGCCTATTGAACCTTGTGCCCCATGGTGGTTATAAAACGCAAAAGAGATATATAGATATATAGGTAAAAAGGTTATTACGTTATTTATGTTAATTATAAAAGTTATATTTTGGTTAATAAAAATAAGATTGGCTGTTGTGGCCAATTCAATCCACTCCGTGTTGTGTGATCATTGAAGGGTGGGATGGGCTATTGGTAACGGGTGCAGCCATAGTTAATACCATAGTCAAGTCTTGGGGATCATCAAGATGTTTTTTGGCATAACGGAGACGAGCTTTTATGTTATTTTTGCTCAGCAGCATTTTTTATCTTGGAGCTCTGCCATGCAGGCCATTTTTGGCCAGCCTCTTTCTTATAGTGGAGTCATGAACACTGACCTGAACTGAGGCAAGTGAGGCCTGCAGTTCTTTGGATGTTGTTGTGGGGTCTTTTGTGACCTCTTGGATGAGTTTCCACTTGGGGTAATTTTGGTTGGTCGCCCAATCCTGGGAAGGTTCACCGCTGTTCCATTTGTGGATAATGGCTCTCACTGGGGTTCGTTGGAGTCCCAAAGTATTAGAAAAGGCTTTATAAACTTTTTTCAGACTGATAGATATCGCTTACTTTTTTTCGCATTTGTTCCGGAATTTCTTTGGATCTCGGCATGATGTGTAGCTTTTGAGGGTTGTTTGGTCTACTTCACTTTGTCAGGCAGGTCTTATTTAAGTGATTTCTTGACTGTGAACAGGTGTGGCAGTAATCAGGCCTGGGTGTGGCTAGAGAAATTGAACTCAGCTGTGGTAAACCAGTGTTAAGTTATGTTTTAAAAACACTTTTTTCACACAGGGCCATGTGGGTTTGGCTTTTGTTTTCCCTTAATAATAAAAAGCTTCCTTTAAAAACTGCATGTTGTGTTCACTTGGGTTATCTTTGACTAATATTTAAATTTGTTTGATGATTGGGGGGGGGGGGCAATACTTTTTCACACAGCTGTATTCAGTCCCTCTATCGAATGATGAGGAGAAAGCCTTTGACAGGATAGTGTGGAATTGGATTGCATGTTTGAGGTCTTAAATAATATTGATGGGCAGGAAGGTGTGATGTCTTGGATTGGAGCGATATACCCTACACCAGGGATATGCAATTAGTGAACCTCCAGCTGTTGCAGAACTACAAGTCCCATGAGGCATAGCAAGACTCTGACAGCCACAAGCATGACACCCAGAGGCAGAGGCATGATGGGACTTGTAGTTCTGCAACAGCTGGAGGTCCACTAATTGCATATCCCTGCCCTACACCATAGTGAATTAAAAAAGTCAAAGTAAATAAAATCTTGCTTGAAGGTTTTAGTAAAAAATAATGGGACTAGACACGGGAGAATAATCAGGGCACACCCTGACATTAGGTCCCGGTTCACACCAAATGCGGCTTTGAAATCATGTCAGTGCGATTTCATGTACGGCTTGCCTATATCTTGCCGAAATCTGTGTGACTTCATGCACAGATGTTAAAGCCAGTCACACACGAAATCACCAAAAATAATGCTGGAACCTTTTCAAAGTCGGTGTGGCACTGATATGAACAGGTCCATAGCCAGAAATAGGGTGCAATTTGTGCGACTCTACATAGTTACATAGTAGGTGAGGTCGGAAAAAGTCCATCAAGTCCAACCTATGTGTGTGATTATATGTCAGTATTACATTGTATATGCCTGTATGTTGCGGTCGTTCAGGTGCTTATCTAATAGTTTCTTGAAACTATCAATGCCCCCCACTGAGACCACCACCTGTGGAAGGGAATTCCACATCCTTGCTGCTCTTACAGTAAAGAACCCTCTACGTAGTTTAAGGTTAAACCTCTTTTCTTCTAATTTTAATGAGTGGCCACGAGTCTTGTTAAACTCCCTTCTGCAACAAAAGTTTTATCCCTATTGTGGGGTCACCAGTATGGTATTTATATATTGTGGGGTCACCAGTCTGGTTTTTATATATTGTGGGGTCTCCAGTATGGTTATTGTATATTGAAATTATATCCTCTCACAAGCGTCTCTGCTCGCAACCTTTCCTCATAACTAACATCCTCCAGACCCTTTATTAACTTTGTTGCTCTTCTTTGCAGTCACTCCATTTCCAGTACATCCTTCCTGAGGACTGGTGCCCAGAACTGGACAGCATACTCCAGATGTGGCCGGACCAGAGTCTTGTAGAGCGGGAGAATTATCGTTTTATCTCTGGAGTTGATCCCCTTTTTAATTCCGATATTCTGTTTGCTTTGTTAGCAGCAGCTTGGCATTGCTGAGCCCATCATCTACTAGGACCCCCAAGTCCTTTTCCATCCTAGATCCCCCCAGAAGTTCTCCCCCCAATGTATAAATTGCATTCATATTTTGGCCACCCAAATGCATTATTTTACATTTTTCTTCATTAACACAGATGTGGTTAGAGATAAGGAAGGCAGACGTGGTTAGAAATAAGGAAGGCAGACGTGGTTAGAGATAAGGAAGGCAGACGTGGTTAGAAATAAGGAAGGCAGGTTTATTTTGGTTAAGGGATCCCTGGAAGGAATCACTTATTCATTTGTATCCTATTACGCCCCTAATAAGGGCCAATCAACTTTCTTTCGCTCCATGATGTCCACGCTGAGCCCTTTATTGGAGGGTAAGGTAATAATGGGAGGAGACACAAACCTTCCTTTTGACCATTCTCTGGATAAAGCAGGGAAAGGTTCCGCACGCAATAGAAAACCTCCTAAGCAGAGCACTAAAATTGCAGACACTTTGCACTCAATGGGTTTGGTGGACATCTGAAGGGAAAACAACCCCACGTGTAAAGACTTCACACACTATTCAGCCCCTCACCAAGTACACGCCAGGATTGACCACATTTTTGTCCAGTCACACACCATTCCCCTGGTTCTAAGGTCGGAAATCAGGGACACCTCATTATCTGACCACTCCATGGTGCTCCTATATTTTCAGTGCACACACAACCCAAGCACTCGCTTTACTTGGCGACTTAATGAAGGTCTTCTTAGTGACCCTGCTCATTGTGCTGCTATCTCTACTGACATACAAGAGTATTTCACCTTAAATAAAAATGCCTTCACCTCCCCGAAAGTTTTGTGGGCCGCACATAAAGCAGTTATTAGGGGGAAGATCATCCAAATTTCTTCTCAACTAAAGAAGGGAAGGAAGGCGCACATAGATACGCTTTCCAAGGAATTCCGAGTGCTAAGCAAAGCCCACAAAAGTAATACCACTAGAGCAGGGGTGGCCAACCAGACAAAGACCAAGAGCCACATTTTTTACCAAGTTACCGCAAACAGCCACATCATATGCGTGAGCACACATGAACATCACCCCATCCCTTCCTCATACACACATACTTTTGCTCAGCTGGATTTATTGTAAATGTCACACACTGTTTTAACACTACAAAGACCACAGGCCAGTCATTTTCAACAATGAACACTGTGTGCACTGCGTCTGCCTGGATGCGAGAGCGAGGGGGCGGGGGAGCAGGTGAGAGAGAGTGCGCCTGGGTGAGAGTGTGAGAGGAGCACGGCGAATGAGTGGGTTGATGTATAGACCGAGTTTGCCCTGTTTTTGTTTTGGCGTGGTTACGACCGACAGTAACCAACTTCTGCAAGACGTTCAGCAATAAATGGAAGTTTATTGAAGAACGCCTCATTATTCATAACGTGTCCGGTCGGTTATGATTCTCCATTGTCTGCGAATGCATCAGGATAGATGAGAGAGCAAGGGGGCGGGGGAGTGAGAGTGAGGGGTGAGCGGAGGTGTGTGTGAGAGCGGATGGCGAACGTCTGGAAAAGAGTAAGGAAGAGAAACGAAGATTGTTTTTTGTTTGTGTTGTTTTGGCGTGGTTACGGCCAACAGTAATGGAGTTCTGCTGTTGTCAATAAATGACAGTTCATTCGACTACTTCTCGTCATTCTTGCACGTCTGGCAGAACGCTACAATATGAACGTAAGAGCCACATGGAACCGGGCAAGGAGCCCCATGCGGCTCCGGAGCTGCGGGTTGGCTACCCCTGCACTAGAGAATCTTTAGAAGCCCTGCACTCGGCCAGAACTGCCCTCAATTTAGTTCTCACTACTGAGGCTGAAAAGCACTTGAGATGGTCGGGAGCACGGTTTTACTATCAGAGAGACAAGATAGGAGCAAAATTAGCAGCCAAATTATCCCCGTAGCTCCGGTCCTCCGCTTTCCCGAAAATCAGGGACCTCTGACACAGAATCCCCTCCGCATAATGTCTTCCTTCCACAAGTTTTACACCTTCCTTTATAAACATGATAAGGCTCATCCACGGACTTCAGTGGATGAATTCCTGGACTCTATTCCCCTCCCGAAATTATCTCCAGACCACACTAGTCTACTGGAGGAACCGATCTCGGTTCCCGAAGTCCTTGATGTGATCAAACGACTCAAACCTAACTCTGCCCCGGGCCCTGATGGATTCTCTGTGGGTTATTAAAAGAAATTTGCCTCGGTCATTGTCCCATTTATGGTTGACTTCTTCAACTCTACCCGGTCTGGTTCTCCCCTGGATAAAGCCCTAAACTTAGCCTATGTTTTTGTTATCCCCAAACCCGGCAAGGACGCTTCCTTGGTACAAAACTATCGTCCGATTTCACTCATAAATAATGATCTTAAAATTTTAACTAAGGTGCTTTCCAACAGGATTTCAACATTTATTGCACGGTATGTACACAAGGATCAGGTGGGCTTTATCCTGGGGAGACAAGGACCGGATCAGATACGGAGAGCAATTGACATCATCTCCATCCTTAACTCACGTTGGGATGGCAGTCCCCCCCAAGAAGGCTTTTTACTGTCTATTGATTTACAAAAGGCATTCGATACGCTTACGTGGCCTTTCTTATTTAATGTCCTGGAGAGATGGAGCTTTGGTCCTTTCTTTTTGGGGACCCTCAGAGCTCTGTATTCTACCCCAAGCGCTCAAGTCCGTTTACAAGGATGTTATTCTGAGACGTTTCATATTGAAAAGGGCACCAGACAGGGGTGTCCTCTTTCACCCCTGCTGTTCGCCATAGCAATTGAGACCCTGGCTATTGCAATCAGATCCCACTCAGACATCAGAGGAGTCCGTTGCGGCCAACAGGAACATAGATGTGCTCTTTTCGCAGATGACCTGCTCCTTTTTGTCACTTCCCCACTGATTTCCACACCCAACATATTCGCACTCTTAGATACATTCGGACAAGCCTTGGGCTTGAAAGTGAATGCCTCGAAATCCCTAGCCTTAAATGTTTCTGTGCCCCTGAATTTAGTAACTACCCTACAAAACCACTTCCCATTCACGTGGTGCTCAGCTACTCTACCTTACCTGGGCATTAACCTAACACCTAGTGTGGACACTCTGTACTCGGCCAATTATCCCACCGCCCTCTCGAAACTATCTGAGGAACTACTAACCTGGTCACGACTTGGCCTTTCTTGGCTAGGCCGCGTTTTTGCGATCAAAATGACCTTCCTTCCCGTCTCCTGTACCTTTTTAGATCCCTCCCTATCCCACTGAAGAAATCACAAATCCACCCACTTCAATCCAAAATCCTGCAATTTATCTGGGGTTCCAAGGGCTGTAGAGGTTCGAAACATCTTTTATATAGACTTAAAACGCAAGGAGGTTTAGCATTACCGAACATTTGGTGGTACTATCAGGCAGCACAATTGGCCCAGATTTCAATGGTCTACGCCCGGGGTTCCAAACCTGACTGGGTATCTATGGAAAGACAAGCTACTCCCCCTATCATGTCACCCACCCTCTCTCATTCGTTAGCCCTGTGTGATCAGCTACACAAAAATCCTGCACTGATCTCGGATCTCCGACCCTTAACGCACATCTTTCATAACCTGGATTTCCCACCAGGTATGAACATCCTGGCTTTCAGTTGGTGGCTCAGCAAAGGATTATTTAGGATTGGCAACTTTTTTACTGCATCAGGCCCTATCTCTCTTGCTTTTTGCTTGAAAAAACTTGAGATGCCCCCTGCCGAAAAATTTAGATTCTCCCAACTCACCTATTTCCTGCACTCAAGATGGCCCAACAGACCTGATCCCCCGGTTATCACGACATATGAGTCTCGGTGTGCAGACATCGCGAGTCAGAGGGGAGGGATATTAACAATTTATACATCTTTAGCTTCTTCAGTGGCTAAGCCACCCTATGCTTTATCATGGGAAAATGTTCTTAATATTTCCTGGGATAGTGACTTATGGTTTACCTGCTTCCAAAGATCCTTCACTGGGATTCTCAACGTATCCCTGATTGAAACTAGCCTTAAACTAATCACTAGGTGGTACAGAGTTCCCGCTCGGCTGGCTCAGATCTATCCCGAGGCGTCCCCGCTTTGTTTCCGCGGTTGTGGTCACATAGGATCATTAATCCACACATGGTGGACATGCCCACACATTAGGGGCCTTTGGAATAGGGTATTTGCCCTAATTTGTAAGCTTGTGCCGGTTCCGGTGCCCCAAAGCCCTGAGGTGGCGCTACTTAACCTCAAAGTGGAAAAAGCCAATAAGCCCTCTCAGGCACTCCTGTTTTTTATCCTCCTGGGCACCAAAATCACCATAGCAGCACACTGGAAACAAAATACAGTCCCATTCGTGGCAGTGAAACGTAAAATCTCTTGGATTATGACACAAGAGAAGATTGTTAGTCGCATTCAGGATAGATCCTGCTTCTTTGAGAGGGTTTGAGAACCTTGGGCCACCGTCCACAAAATTTCCCTTTTCCCGGGCTTATAAACTTGATTACGTTCCCCAGCCCTGGTTGACCCCCCTCCCCCCTTCTGAATCCTCTCCTTGTCTCTATCCCCTCTTTTCTTTCTATCCCCCTCCCCCTCTTTTACTCCTCTTTATTTGACCTATCTTCGCGGAGTTTTGAGTTGACTGATCCCATCTCTTCTACGATTCATGCTCAATTTGCAATACTTATTACCCACCTCTTAGTTTGAGAGGTTATTCAGGTTTCATAGCCGGAACATAGCACTACTATAGACCTACTTGGTTTTTCTGGGAGCTAAGACCCTAGTGGGTCCAGCTCCGCATTGGAGTACCTGGTTCAATTGAGGTATTTAGTTTTCCATACTTTTCATGTTTAACTAGTTTGGCCTCTGATGGTCTTATACTCGTCTGGACACTGAATGATTAAATGGGACTGGGTCGGATGGGGGGGGTCGCCTGCCACAGCAAGTGCCCTTTTCGGGGTAGTAGGAGACCTTCTGTCATTCCTCCCATGTCCTCACGCAATAGGGTGTAGGTGTGAGATACACCCTCAGCAATATATGTTATTATAGACGAATAGGTATTTAGGCCCTCTCTACTGCGCCAATTTATCTTGATTAAGATTATCCACTCCCCGTAGTTTGCCTCAACGTTTTTTCTGTGATCTATTTAGATCCCGGCCTCATTTAATAACACGTGCTGTTACATTTTTCTTTTCTTCTTTTGTTTCTTATCTGAACTATTTGACACCAAATGTTACTCACATGTTGTCTGCTCCTATCTGCTGTTTTACCACATGTTGATGTTTGATTGATGTACCTTGATTTTCTCTACTTAAAACCAATAAAAATTATTGAAAATAAATACCTGAGCATTATCCAAATGCAGGTCAGGTTTCTATTCACACAAGAAACAGCCGCATCGACAGATGGGACCCCCTATTTCTTGGTGAAACTTTTCTCCAGAGGATAAAGCATAGAAAACCTTTTAGGAGGAGCAAACAGTTTATCGGGATGTCCCCAATCCTCATACAACAATTTATCCATTAAGGGATGAGTTGGAAAGGAAAAGACAGTCTGTGGGATTCTCCTGACCCCCAGGGAAGAAACAAAGGATGTGGCGACCTCAGCATCCTGAATGTGGTACGCACCAATTCAGTATAATACTGCACCTGTTTTCTGAGTGCCTGGGAGGAGGCGACTCTCTCCTCTTCCTCTGACTCATCCAACTGCTCTTGATCCCTGTCCCAAGATAGGGATCTCTCCTCATTGTCAGAGGTGTCATCTGAAAGAGGAATCTCAGCAGAGGGAGGGGATCTACCCCTTTTTCTGCTATATTTTAGGGAAGCTGAAATAAAATTCATGATTCTCCCTTCAAAACCCTCCAATGTAGCCTTAAGGGAGTCTTCAGTGACATATACCGGGGCTGAAACATTAGGAGAGGCTGCAAAACCTGACAGGGGCACTTACTCGTCCTGTGGGGCTGGCTCCAGTCTTGCAGGGGGGGATGGTAATCTACAGGCATGTTTAGAACCCCTAGACCTAGGCGGTGATTTACCAGTGCCCTTATTACCTCCCCCTGAGACCCTCTTACAAGGAGACATAGTCCTAAGCTAAAAAGCAGAGGTACTAGTACAAAAGTGCAACCACTGTTGTCTCACAATAAATATATATGCTTAAACTGCACAACCTGATGCTGAGTAGGTGTCTTAGGTTTGCCTGGATCCAATACCTTAGGATGCTTACTGCCCACAGCTCCTGTGTCTTTCACTTACAGCCCCCTGGCGCTCTGGGCTTTTTAAAATTGCCGCTTGGCGCCTGCGCAGTAAACCGACGTGCACGGCTCGCAACCACACCCCCCCTTCTACTAGCATGGGAGCGCGCTCAGCGCGCGCACGAGCGCATGCGTGCACGAGGACTGCCGGTCATCCAAGGGGGAAGGGGATCACCTACCGGAGCCACGCGGGACCCCTAGACTACGTGGGACCCCTCTTTTTACCTCTATTGTGGCAGAGACTGCAGTGGAGACGTGAGTCATCTGGAAAAACCAGGCTTCACTGAGCTTGTGTAACTGAAAGGCATGTAAGTATGAATCAGGCTGCTCTTACTCCCTCTAGTGGTGGAAACCAGGTAAGACATACAACTACTCAAATGAAGAAATCCATAATATATGATTTATATAGGATTAACTTCTCTTACCTGTCCTCGCCGCAGGAAATGCTGAAAACAGACAGATTCCAGCCTTCACCCATCCCGGCTGGCAGAGTTGTGCCAACCTTCAGTATTTTTTGGGTTCCTTCTCAGAGGAACCTCTTACCTGGACCTTGTAAAAGACTCTGCTAGAAACTTCCGTGCCAATATGTAAATAGTACACCAAGTCTGGTTTTCCCAGAGCCCAGTCTTCCAATAGGAGAGGACTTACAGGCAAAACCTTGTTTCTTCGGATGACGAGGCCCCGGGTACCATACCATCTTGGGAGTCAAAATATCGGCACGAGATATGGATCCGGTTATCATAGCCCTTAGACCCCCGCAGGGACCTGCACAGAGCTTTCTTCATAGCACATGTTTTACGTGACCAACCACCTTAGACACTGGCGAAAAAACTGAGGTGCCTCCCATATGGGAGGGGTTATATAGGGGAGGAATTCTCCTTAATTGGGGGTTAACCAGTGTCCAATCACCAGAGGTGCCTATATAACCCACTATGTAATGAAGCTCCTGTGTCCTGTGATGTATGATCAAGAAAGACTTTTTTTCCTTGCGAAATTACACTTTGTGCAGGGACAGTTCTAAGAACGGGAAACATGCGCCCCTTCACAGGCATACTATAGACACCCCCCAGGTACGAAATTTAAAGGAATATTACACTTTTATTGTTTCACTTTAATCATTATTAAAATCACTGCTCCTGAAAAAACTGCAATTTTTCAAACTTTTTTTTGCATTGATTCATGTCCCCTGGGGCAGGACCCAGGTCCCCAAACACTTTTTAGGACAGTAACTTGCATATTAGCCTTTAAAATTAGCACATTAGATTGTGAACGTTCGAGTCCCATAGACTTTAATAGGGTTCTAAAGTTCACAAGAAGTTTAGGTCTGTTCACAGGTTCTGGTGCAAACCGAACAGGGGGTGTTCGGCTCATCCTTACCTGTGGTATATGAGGTGGCTTTGAGAATCTTATGTGGTTTTTTTTCGTATTTTGTGAGGAGAAGGGATCTTAATTGGTGTCCAAGTGTGAAGATTTTAGTTTGTAGTTGTGGGGAGGGGTTGTTCTTGTTCAAGGCTTCTGTGGCGGCTATGTCAGTCATGAGTTCATCTAGTTTTTGTATTTTCTGTCTTTTTGCCCTAGCACCCATTTGTAGAAATACCCCTCTTATAACTGGGCATTCCACACCACTAGCGGGTCAGACATTGATGCTTGATTGAGCGAGAAATACTCTTCCAATTGTTGTTTAATATGAGTGGAGTAGCAAGGTGTGTTGAGTAAGTAATTACTGATTCTCCAAATGTAGGAATTGGGTTGGGGTGAATCATCGTCAATGGTGATACTAATGGGAGCATGGTCTGACCAGGTGGTGGTGTGGATAGTAGAGCCTGAAATTCTCTGTAACAGCCATCTATCATCTAAAAATAGATCAATTTGTGAGTAGGTGTTGTAACGCGGCGAAAGGAACGTGAAATCCCTCTCATCCACGTGACAACATCCCCACCCATCATACAAATCATTGGAGGATATAAATGCATCTAAGGAAGGAGCTTGTCTTTTGGTTCCTGCTGTAGAATCCATTGTGGCATTTGGTACCAAGTTGAAGTTGCCATACATCAGTAGGTGGCCCTGTTGGAATTTCCAGACTGCACGTAGAGTTATTTGGCCCTGGTTTGGGGCGTAGATAGAGATTATGATGTAAGGTATATTGTTGATCGTGCAGTTCAAAAAGAGGAAACGGCCATTCAGGTCAGTGACACATTGTTGTAGGGTAAAGAGGACAGTATCTCTGATAGCGAACATTACACCGTGTTGCTTTTTGGAGTAGGAGGATTGGAACACATGAGGAAACTGTCTATGTTGGCATTTTGGGGAGGCTTTTGTGTCAAAGTGAGTCTCTTGGACGCAAAGTACGTCACAGTTGTGGGTTAACGCTGATTTCCATAAAGAAGTGCACTTTGCTGGGTGATTTAGCCCTTGGGGTACTTGGGGTAATTCAAAATGCTATAAAAAAAAGAGAGGTTAGCAACCAATTTAACAATATGCAATATAGGTTATAACTGCAGGATATTCATAGGTGATGTCTATGAATTTGTGTCTGCCTGCGGGAGTTGAGTAGACGTTGTGGTAAACGTGGAAGGACTGGGAGAAGATAACAGTAGAGCGCACACTGAGGTGCAATAAACAAAAGGGTCAACAACAGAGGCTCGGATGAGCAGCCGACTAGTAATGGGGGTATGTTCAGCAAGCAGGTGTTTGAGCGCATTACCAGACCAGACTATGAGAATCGCTCAGTAGTGTAGTGTGGGCTAGTCAATTAGTGATGCTTGTTTTTGAATTTCTCTCTGTTCACTCCAAAGGTAAAAGGATTTGGTTTACCTTGAGGATCAGTTTGGTTGTGTTGAAGGTCCTGTAGTTTCCCCCAGGAGTGCAGGAGTTTCATGCCACCTTCCAGCGTGGAGATGGTGTGCGGTATGCCATTATATGTGGTCAGAATTGTGGCTGGATTGTGCCATTTTTACGTGATTTTGTGGATATTCATGGCTTTAGTGATGGTTTTGAGTTGTCTCCGCAAACGTGTATTGTGATAAGTCAGCGTACAGTTGGATGTTTGAGTATGGTGCTGGGAGTGAAGATAATTCTCTTGCTTTCATCAGGAGTTGTTCCTTTTGCTTGGAAAAAGTGAACTCTCAAAAGCATGTCTCTAGGTATGTCCGCTTCCAGATGTCGAGGTTTAGGAAGTGTATGGATACGATTGATAGTGTTTGATTGGGGATAGATCAGAGAGCATACTAGAGAACATGGTGCTAGCGAAGTTGTGCAAATCTTTGGGTAGGACAGATTCTGGTATGCCGCTGATTTTTAAATTATTGCGTCTGGAGCGATCTTCGAGATCTGCGATTTTCGCTTTAATCCAGAGGGTGTCATCTTTTTGCTCTGTATATGCATCTACCAGATCATTAACCGTTTCAGTGCAATCTTCCATTTTGTTTTCTATGAATTGCATCCTGTTGTCCATATGTTTCATTTCTAATGAGAACCTGCTGATCAGGGCTGACAGGTTAGTCATGAGAGAGGATTATAGGGACAGGAGCATATAATTCATTGTGGCATCTAGCACCGATGGCCCTGAGGTTTCAAATTGTGCTATGGAAGATTGCAATGAGGAGATAGCGTTATCATCATGTAGGCCTGTACCCACTGTGTCTGAGGCCTTTTCATTCAGATCCATCCGCAACCTTGATTTGGCAGTGCTCTGTGAGGCTGGGGTTTCAGGTGAGGAGGCAGGAGGGAAGGAAGATGAGAATCCATTGTACATTTTGTGTGGATGAAAGCCTGGGCTAAGCTCACAGCTCAAGCAGCCATTTCTCTTGTGCGCGCAATTGTCAGTTAAAGTAACGCATTGTCGTATCATAAAAAATGGCCTGGCCATGAAGGGGGTAAATCTTCAGATGGTTATATAACCAATTTCCTTTTCATCATGATGTACTCATCTCCACTTTTCATGTCATTGCACTTAGTGCTCCGCATGTCTTCTCCACATCCGTCTTTCCCTCTTTCTCTCTTCTAATGTTGGGAGGTATAATTCTCATTACTACTGCAAAACTAATCTCCTCCCTTCTGTACTCTGATCTCCGTGTCCTATAATATTCATCCAGCCTCACCCTGTGTAGGAGGACGTCACCCCTCCCCCATCCACATTCCTCTCCGGTGTCAGAGACTTTCAGTTTAGTTTCTCTTCTGCTGTCAGCGATGGCGTCTGGTGATCTGAGAGCTGAGTTGGAATGTTCCGTCTGTCTGAACATTTATACGGATCCTGTAACCCTGAGATGTGGTCACAACTTCTGCCGGGTCTGTATTGATGGTGTGCTGGATACACAGGAGGGGTCTGGAGGATATTCCTGTCCTGAATGTAGAGAGAAGTTTCCGGATCGGCCTGCACTGCAGAAGAACAAGAAACTATGTAACATAGCAGAGACTTTCCTGTCTACTCATCAAGATCAAGAGGAGTCCGGGGTCTTCTGTACTCACTGTGTGGACTCTCCTGTACCTGCTGTTAGATCCTGTCTGCACTGTGAGGTTTCTCTGTGTGATAAACACCTGAGAGTCCACAAAAAGTCCCCAGAACACATCTTATGTGACCCCACCTTGTCCATGGAGAGCAGGAAATGCTCCGTCCATAAGGAAGTTTTGAAGTATTTCTGCACTGAGGATGAGACCTGTATCTGTATTTCTTGTTATATGATTAGGGGACATAAAGGACATGAGATGGAGTCACTGGATGAGGCTTCTGAGAAGAAGAAGGAGACACTGAGGAATGTTCTGCAGAAACTTCTGACAAAGAGAGAGGAGACGGAGGAAAGAGTCCAGAGTCTGCAGGAACACAGGAGGAAAGTAGACGAAGAAGCCGCTGGTGACACCGAGAGAGTCACTGCCCTGTTTAGAGATCTCAGGAGACGTCTGGAAGACCTGGAGAAGAGAGCCCTGAGGGACATCTCCGGGAGGGCAGAGCGGATCTCCATCTCCATCCGGGATCTGGAAATAAAGAAGGAGGAGCTGTCCAGGAAGTTGCGTCACATTGAGGAGCTGTGTAACGTGACGGATCCACTGACTGTCTTACAGGAATCAGACACAGGTGACTTGTGTGATACTGAGGATGGAGATAATGAGGACAGAGAGAGACATGAGGAGCTCCTCCATGATGGAGGGGGTCTGAATGTGGCGGGGGTCTTACACACAGGTTTATCTGATATAATAACAGAGGTAAATGTATACTTCTATATACAGGGAGCTGCAGACATATTACTGGATGGAAACACAGCTAATAATTATCTACAGATATCAGATGACAGGAAAACTGTATCCTTGCCAGATAGAAACCAGAATCTCCCAGAAACACCAGAGAGATTCCAGAATTATTCTCAGGTGTTGAGCAGTCGGAGTTTCTCCTCAGGGAGACATTACTGGGAAGTGGATGTCGGGGGGGCAGATGAATGGAGAGTCGGGATGTGTTACCCCAGTATAGAGAGGAGAGGGGAGGAGTCAGAGATTGGATATAATAAAGAGTCCTGGGTATTGGATAGGGAAGGTGATGAGTATTGGGTGATACATGACAGTAAAGATATCCCCTTACCCACCAATCCCTCCAGTAACAGAGTCAGGATATATCTGGATTATGAGGCCGGGCGGATCTCCTTTTATGATCTGTGTGACCCGATCCGACATCTCCACACCTTCACCACCACCTTCACTGAGCCCCTCCATGCTGGGATAGGTGTATGGGAAGGTTGTATAAAGATATGTGGGGGGAGGCGGGAGATGTGAGAACTCCGCCCACAGTCTGGTGATGTCAGACGAAGGAGGGGAATTCATTTAATATTCATCCAATAGTATATAGCAGTGGGCGGGGCTTCCTGCAAGTTTTTCAACTATAAATAAATGTGAGATTTCTTACTGATCACTGTGATTGGGTAGAATATCTGTCCAATTATTGGAGTAACAATAACATGTTCCTATTGGTCAATGAGAAATCTATCTATCTATCTATCTATCTATCTATCTATCTATCTATCTATCTATCTATCTATCTATCTATCTATCTATCTATCTATCTATCTATCGTCACAGTATTTGACATCAGCCATCTCCTCCCCCTCTTGCCCACCCCCCACATGTGGTCCCTCTGTGTGTTGGGGGAGGGGCAGCCATGATCAGACATAGAGGGGGGTGGGGTCACTGTGATGGGATAGGATGGGGTCACCTCTCCTCTCTGCCCCTCCCCCTCCATACAATCTATACTACACAGAGATGGAAATAAATGGAACAATCTGAGAGGAAATCTATGAAGACGTCATCTAGATCCCCTGTCAGGTATTTTTCTTCTATCCGGGGCTCCATTACAGAGATTTCCCCTCACTTCCTGTCCCTTTGACAACATTTATCTAGACAGGAAATGAGGGGAACTCTCCAACAGGAACACAGACTGAAATAAGAATGATATGTTTAGTATAATAAGGAAGGGGAAGGATTAGAGCCCCTGTCAGATGTTTATATGTCTGTGTCCCTGTACAGATTTCTCTCCCTCCTTGTATTGGTGTCACCAGGACAGGAAGTGAGAGGAAATCTCTCTAAGGCTGGGATCACATTGCTGTGCAGATCACATGTCATGTCTGTGTGATGTGAATTCAGCCGTACAAACTGTGTGACTGAAATCACATTCACACCAGAATGGTGCCGGACCCTTTTTTTGGTCCTCACTGGAATCGGATCACATTGGGTGTCACATCTATACAATCCGATTCCTGCACCATTTCAGCATTTGCACTGCGATCTGCGAAGTGATCTGGGGGTGTCATTAACTTTCCATTGACCCCCCCGCAGCGGTTCTCATATGTCAGTGTGACGTCCGGTGATTGAGGTGTGATGAGGGAACCCGCACAGGAATCGCACTGGTTCCCGCATCCCACAAGTCTCATCCCAGCCTAAGGCTCCATTCACACCTATGCAGGGGGCTTTTCAGCCTTTCTGATGTGGTTTCTGTAGGCTTTTTACAGTGATTTGTGTTTTGTGTTTTTTATGCATTTGTTTTTTTGGGGGGGGGGAGAATTTGTTGCTGGGCAGATTTAACCACTTGGTGCCCACACTATACCCAGAAGACGGCTACAGTGCTGTCTTAAAATGCCGAGAGGGCGTCCATGTACATCCTCCCGTTCTCACACTGCCCATCCCCCCTTGGGATTTGGCTGATCACAGATCGGGTAAAGAGCCAATCACAGCGAGCCCTTTACCAGGTGATCAGATGCCAGCCAATGACAGCTGATATATGGGATGACTTTTATAATGGATCCTAATATAATGTATCATGTGATGGTGTATTATAATCACTAGATGTGTCCTGGTGATGGGGGAGAATTAGGAAAGGAAATGTTATTGTGAAATAAAGATTCTTTATGAAATTATTATTATTATTATTATTATTATTATTATTATTATTATATTGGGTTTATATAGAGCCAACAGTTTACGCAGGGCTTTACAACATGAAGACAGACATTACAATTACAGTGTAATAGAGGAGGAATCAGAGAGCCCTGCTCCTTTAGAGCTTACAATCTAGAAGGGAGGGTAAAGAGATACAAAAGGTAATAACTGTGGGGGATGGGCTGATGGAGAAAATAAATGTACAGTTATTAGGTGGGGGTAGGGTAGACTTCTCTGAAGAGATTAGTTTTCAGGGATCATCTGGAAGTGGACAGAGTAGGAGATAGTCAGACAGATTGGGGTAGCGAGTTCCAGAGGATGGGAGAGGCTCGGGAGAAGTCCTGGAGGAGAGCATGGGGTGAGGTGATGAGGGAGTTAGAGAGCAGGAGGTCTTGGGAGGAATGAAGAGAGCGGTTTGGTTGGTGTTTTGAGACCAGCTTAGTGATGTAGCTGGGGCCAAGTTGTGGATGGCTTTGTAAGTTATTGTTAGTATTTTAATTTGATTTACTGGGTGAGTGGAATCCAGTGAGGGATTGGCAGAGAGGGGTGGCAGACACTGAGCAGTTGATAAGGTGGATGAGCCTGGCAGCAGCATTCATGATGGACTGAAGGGGGGGGGGGGGACCTGTGTAAAGTTAAGCCAATGAGAAGGGAGGTGCAGTAGTCAAGATGAGAGATGTACAGGGAGTGGATTAGAAGCTTTGTGGTGTCATTGGATAAAAAAGTGGCATATCTTGGAGATGTTGCGGAGGTTGAGGCGGCAAGCTTTGGACAGTGGTTGGATGTGAGGCCTAAAGGAAAGTTCAGAGTCCAGGACAACACCTGGGACCATGACATGCGGGGACGGGTTGTTAGTTGAGCCCTTCATTTTGAAGGGGAAGAGGCACGTGGGGAGGGAAAATTATGAGCTTGTGGTTTGGATAGATTGAGTTTAAGGAAGTGGTGTGACATCCAGGCTGATATGTCTGTTAGTAAGTTGGTGATACGTGAGGAGACTGATGGAGTGAGCTGGGGGTGGGTGTCATCAGTGTAGAAATGAAATTGAAAGCCAATGGGAGGCAATCAGCTTACCCAGGGAGGAGATGTAGATTGAGAGTAGGAGATGTCCAAGGACAGAACCTTGGGGAACCCCCAAAGGAGAAAGAAAGAGGAAAGGTGGAAGTAGAATTGTAAGCAACTCTAAAGGTGTGGGGGGACAAGTAGGATTAGAACCAGCACAGTCACAGGGACCAAAGGAGTATAGTTTTTTGAGGAGGATACTCCACTGTGTCAAAGGCAACAGAGAGATCCAGGAGGAGTAGTACAAAATGGTGTCCACTAGGGATGAGCTGAACACCCCCTGGTTCGGTTTGCACCAGAACTAACAAGCAAACTTTAGAACCCTATGGGACTCGAACATTCAAAATAAAAAGTGCTAATTTTAATGGCTAATATGAAAGATGTTGTCCTAAAAAGGGTTTGGGGACCTGGCTCCTGTCCCAGGGGACATGGGTCAATGCCTAAATGTTTTTAAAATGGTCGTTTTTTCGGGAGCACTGATTTTAATGACGATTAAAGTGAAAAAAATGTGAAATATTCCTTTAAATATCATGCCTGGGGGTGTCTATAGTATGCCTGTGAAGTGCCACGTGTTTCCCGTGTTTAGAACAGTCCCTGCACAAAATGACATTTAACGGAAAAAAAGTCATTTAAAACTTTTAATTTAATATCTGGTTCCGGCAATATGGATGAAAATCATTGAGAAAATGGCATAGGTAGCCCCCCTACCCATTACCTGCCCCTTTGGGTCTTATACAGATATTGCACCCATATTTAAAAAAGGAAAGACGTGGGGCCCCAGGCCCTATAAACTCAGAACAGCAGTATACAGGCGGAGCAAACAAGACAGGGACCAGGGGCAGATCCAGGGGGGGGCAACGGGTCAATACCCCCCCCGAGAATACCGGCAGGCTGGTTTCCGCGGGTCCAATCGCGGCCGGTTCCGCGGGTACCAGCGGGCCGGTTCCGCGGGTACCAGCGGGCCGGTTCCGCGGGTCCAATAGCGGTCGGTTCCGCGGGTACCCGCGCTGAGTGGACGGTGAGGGGGGGGCAGCTGGGCGGCTTAGGAGGGCTGCTGGCCAATCAAGAAGCCAGCAGGCAAGGGAGCAGGGAGATGACATCATCTCTCACTGCCCTGCATCCCTCCAGTCCTGCCCTCACTGTGTAGGAAGCTGTGTGCAGCAGAGAGATTGCAGAAAAGTGACACAGTAGGTGACAATCCGCAATGTGTGGCAGGCTACGTGGCAATCCGCAATGTGTGGCAGACTATGTGGCAAGGGGCAATCCGCAATCTGTGGCAGGTGACGTGGCAAGTGACAATCCGCAATGTGTGGCAGGCTACGTGGCAATCCGCAATGTGTGGCAGACTATGTGGCAAGTGCAATCCACAATCTGTGGCAGGTGACGTGGCAAGTGACAATCCGCAATCTGTGGCAGGTGACGTGGCAAGTGACAATCCGCAATGTGTGGCAGGCTACGTGGCAATCCGCAATGTGTGGCAGACTATGTGGCAAGTGGCAATCCGCAATCTGTGGCAGGTGACGTGGCAAGTGACAATCCGCAATCTGTGGCAGGTGACGTGGCAAGTGACAATCCGCAATGTGTGGCAGGCTACGTGGCAAGTGGCAATCCGCAATGTGTGGCAGGTGACGTGGCAAGTGGCAATCTGCAATGTGTGGCAGGCTACGTGGCAAGTGGCAATCCGCAATGTGTGGCAGGCAACGTGGCAAGTGACAATCTGCAATGTGTGGCAGGTGACGTGGCAAGTGGCAATCCGCAATGTGTGGCAGGCTACGTGGCAAGTGGCAATCTGCAATGTGTGGCAGGCAACGTGGCAAGTGACAATCCGCAATGTGTGGCAGGTGACATGGCAAGTGGCAATCCGCAATGTGTGGCAGGCTACGTGGCAAGTGGCAATCTGCAATGTGTGGCAGGCAACGTGGCAAGTGACAATCTGCAATGTGTGGCAGGTGACGTGGCAAGTGGCAATCCGCAATGTGTGGCAGGCAACGTGGCAAGTGACAATCCGCAATGTGTGGCAGGTGACGTGGCAAGTGGCAATCCGCAATGTGTGGCAGGCTACGTGGCGATCCGCATCTGGTGGCAGGCGACGTGGCAAGTGACAATCCGCAATGTGTGGCAGGCAACGTGGCAAGTGACAATCCGCAATGTGTGGCAGGTGACGTGGCAAGTAACAATCCGCATTTGGTGACAAGTGACGTGGCAAGTGACAATCCACATTTGGTGGCAGACGACATGGCAAGTGACATCCTCAGGGCTCCCACTGATTCTGCATTATGGTGAGTTGAACCATTTAATTTTATATTACAATGTATTAATAGAAATAATGCGCTTCAATCATCCTGACACCATAACAACCATGGTGCCGTAATGATTGAAGCACAAATACCAGCCATTTCCCATATAAATTGCCCCCAAAAAAACATATTTTATAGCAGTGCCCCTCCCGAGATTAGACTCTGGATCCACCCCTGACAGGGACTGTGTAGGTTTGTTGTGTTAAGTAGAATCTGTTTGTAATTTTGAACTGGTACATTTTTAAAGTGTAGATCCAGTAAAAAAAAAAATCATTTTTTAAGCTTTTTGGAAAACATAGGGAATGGTTATCACCCCAGTATAATTTTTTTTGCCGTCCGTCTTTTTTCATCTCACTTCCTGCTGTCTCCTTCCGTTTGCAAGTAGGAGATGTTTGTAAGTTGGATGTTTGAAAGTAGGGGCCTGCCCTATATGCTCTGCAGAAATGGCGGAACAAGGTGTTGATGTTGCCACAACATTGTAAGCCCTCAAAGTGACTCTTGGTGGGCGCTGGAGCGCCCTGCTGTGAATGATTATATCAAGAATTGTAATTACATGCCATTGTTGAACAGTGGTAGAAAAATTGGGCCTTTGGTGGTTGTGGTGGTGCCACAACACTATAAGTCCTCACAGTTACTCTCGGTGGGCACAGGAACGGGCCCTGCTGTGAAATATTATATCAAGAATTGTAATTACATGCCCCTGTTAAACAGGGGCTGAAAAATTGGGCCTTAGGCACTGCAACCTCTCCCATATACTCTAGTTGTAGTGCAGGAATGAGCCCTGCTGCAAAGCATTGCATCAAAAATTGTAATTACATGCCCCTGTTAAACAGGGGCTGAAAAATTATTCGGTTACATCAGCTTCAGGTGCTTGGTAGCTGTGGGTGATCCATGACTGATTCATCTTTATAAAGGTGAGTCGATCAACCGAGTCGGTAGACAGGCGCACCCTGTGATCGGTAACAAAGCCACCAGCAGCACTGAAGGTGCATTCTGAAAGAACGCTGGATGCAGGACAGGCCAGTAGCTCAATTGCATACTGTGCAAGCTCTGGCCAGTGATCAATCCTCAAGACCCAGTAAGCCAGAGGATTTTCGGTGGGAAAGGTGTTCAAGTCTGACCTTGCCCCTAGGTATTCCTGCACCATGTAAATCAGACGCTGGCGATGGTTGCTGGAATCGATCATACCTTGGGGCTGCTGACTAAAAAGTTGTCTGAACGGATCGGTCAGACGGCCACCTTCTCCACCGCTCCTTCTGACCGATGCCTCAGCAACACGTTGTCCAGGACCAGGAGTTTGTAACCTCCCAGTCTCTGGGAACGCGTTGCACAGACATTTCTGCAAGGCCCCCCGGAGGTGTCTCATCCTCTGCTCCCTCTGCGACGGCAAGATAAGGTCGGCAACTTTACCCTTGTACCGTGGATCAAGGAGAGTAGCCAGCCAGTAATGGTCCCTCTCCTTGATCCGAAGAATACGAGGATCCTTCTGCAGGCTTTGCAGGATCAGGGAGGCCATGCAGCATAGGTTAGCTGAGGCATTCCGTCCGGAGTCCTCTGGGTCACTAAGGACAACATGATCAGCAGCTACCTCCTCCCAGCCACGTACAAGTTCACGGGTTTCTTGGGACTCTAAATCATCCCTACAAGACTGCTGCTGCTGATGCTGGGGGACAGCCTCCACCTCCATGCTGACACAATCATCCTACTCCTCTTGCTCCTCGTCCTCTTCCTGTGTGATGGGTGGGACAGCAGGAACACTGTCTGGATAAAGGGGGCCTTGAGAGGCAAGGAAGTCCTCCTCTTCCTGCCTCAAGTGCCCTGTCCATTATTCCACGCAGCGTATGCTCCAACAGGTGGACAAGAGGTACAGTGTCACTGATGCATGCACTGTCACTGCTCACCATCCTCGTGGTCTCCTCAAACGGTGACAGGACAGTGCATGCATCCCTGATCATGCCCCACTGGCGTGGTGAGAAAAAACCGAGCTCTCCTGACCCTGTCCTGGTGCCGTAGTCACACAGGTACTCATTGATGGCCCTCTGCTGCATGTGCAGCCACTGCAGCATGGCCAACGTTGAGTTCTACCTGGTGGGCATGTCACATATAAGGCGATTCTTGGGCAGGTTCAACTCCTTTTGGAGCTCAGCCAGCCGAGCACTGGCATTAAATGATCGGTGGAAATGCACACAGACTTTCCTGGGCTGCTTCAGGACATCCTGCAAGCTCGGGTACCTGCCCAAGAACCGCTTCACCACCAGGTTAAGGACGTGAGCCACACAGGGCTTAAGCTGGCGTGGCATCAACCACCTCTCGGCCTGCCCCTGCAGAGCTGACAAAATATCTGCCCCAGTGTGGCTCCTGTCCCCCAAACAAACCAGCGCAAGCACGGCATGGCATCGTTTTGCCTGCGTACTTGCGTAGCCCCTTGAACGCCTACGGAGCACCGCTGGTTCCAAGGACAGAGCACTGGAAGAGGCCATGGAGGAAGAAGAAGAGGAGGGGGTGGAGGAGAGAGGTGTGTCACAGCCAGTAGTAGCATTTTGGAGGCGTGGTGGTGGAACAACCTCCAACACTACTGCACCTTGTCCTGCATCCTTCCCAGCTGCCAGAAGAGTGACCCAATGGGCCGTGAAAGACAGGTAACGTCCCTGTCCATGCCTGCTGGACCATGACTCAGCGATAATATGCACCTTACCGCTGACCGCCCTGTCCAGCGAGGTAAGAACATTGCCTTTCACCTGCCGGTAGAGAGCCAGAATCATCTTCTGTGAGAAAAGGTGGCGTTTGGGGACCTGCCACTGAGGAACCGCACATTGTACAAACTCACGGAAGGGGGCCAAGTCTACCAACTGAAAAGGTAGAAGTTGAAGTGCTAGCAATTTAGCCAAGCTATCATTCAACCGCTGGGCATGTGGATGGCTGGGAGTGAACTTCTTTCGACGGTCCAGCAGCTGGGGCAGGGAATTTTGCCTGCTACAATCAGACATGGGTGTACTGCTAGCAGAGTGCCCGGAAGCACTTGGCTGTGACACACCTAATTGTTAAGGTTTTCGGATGGTGAGTCTGACTTAGTGGAAGGGGACCTCTCTTACGGCTCTGGTTCTGGTCTCACTGGAATGGGGACAGGGAGACCGGAGCGCAGCGGGGTAGGAGAGTCCAGCCAGGTGCAGCAGTGGGTGCTGGGTAGATGAGGATCCTCTGGAGCAGGAACTCTCTGTAGCAGGGGAGCAGCTAGGAGAAGGCTGCAGACCGTGGAGTCCGGATGGATGGCTCCTCAGGACGCAAGGTAGCAGATGCAGGAGTAAGCAGGAGCCGGCAGAGGTATCGGGTACAAGCAGGGGTTCGGCAACAGGTAAACAGTCCAAGAAGAGTCAAACAAGCCGGGGTCGGAGCAGGAGAGGTCAACAAGGTCAGACGGAGCCGGGTCAGGTATCAGGTAGGTAGCAGGCAGATAAACAGGTTACTTCAGGCACAAGCTGCAGACGAACAGCACAGAACATCTGCAGCTGTTCCTTTAAAAAGGGCCACTGGCGCCAATAGCGCTAACGCGCACACGTGCGCGGGCACATCCGAACGACGTGCACCCGCTCGCGTTCGGAGACGCGCGTGCCCACGACGACCCGCGGCACGAATGCGCGTGCGCGAACGGAGACCCGATCGTGCAGAACGGACGGATTCCTGACACTAATTCTACACCTTCATTCCTCTCAGTGCAGGTTTCACAGAGGACTGAAGGTCTAGTGGGGTTGGAGATCCCAGCTGATGAGGAGCAAGGAGAGGTCCGCTTTGTTCTTTGGTGTGGGTCTTTGAGGTACGCTTGCCAACGAGCTGCATGGCAGGTCAACATATGTTTGGTCAAGCATGTGGTGCCCAAGCGGCTGATGTTTTGGCCATGCGAGATACGCTTGAGACATATGTTGCAAATAGCAGCGGTGTGATCTGATGCACTCGTCTCAAAAAAGACCCACACCAAAGAACTTTTAGAATAACGCGCAGAGGCAGCTCCCTGCACAGGCGGAGCTCTGTGGTGTGATTCAGTCGGTGTGCTGCCTCTAAGCTGGCCCCCGGAGGGCATCCTGCCTCATTGGACATGTGCCTCCTCCTCCTCTCTCCTTCCAGGCACCCACGTGGAGTCAGTGCCCTCATCATCCCCTCCCTTTTCATCAGCAGCTTGTGGAACATGACTGCCAGATTGCTGTCCTTCTTGAGCATTCCCTCTCTCTCCGCTAATGCTACTGCCTTCCTCTAGCTGAGTATCATAATCAGAGCCTACAAAACACTGGGCATCCTCCTGGAGCATGTACCCAACACTGTGCTCAAAGAGTTCAGGGGATTCCTCAGGAGGACGTGGTGGGTCTAGGGAAGGAGTCACTGATAATGACATTGAGACGAGGGAAGAGGATGCGTTGGCAGCTGCTTTGCTAGTACCCTGAGCCTGGGTGAGAGAGGATGAGGAGGATGAAGAGGGCTTGGTCATCCACTCTACCAAGTCTTCGGTATGATGCGGCTCAACACGTCCAGCTGCCAAAAATAAGGACAAGCATGTCCCATGGCCACGTGCTGATGACGATGCACCGCGTCCACGACCAGCACTGTTGTCTCTAGACACAGAGCCTGCTTGCTCTCTTTTATCGTCTCGTGCCTGTCTGTTTCTCCTTTCAGACATGGTAATGGCATGAAGGGAGATGGGAAAACCAGCAATTGGGTAGTGTATATTGTGCTGGAGGCACACAACACCCACTAACTCCTGCAGATGCCTTTATTATAGAACAACAGGAATTAAAGGGTAGATACCGGTGTATACTGTGCTGTGCTGGAGGCACACAACACCCACTAACTCCTGCAGATGGCAGATGGCTCAATTAGAGAAGAGTAAAATAGGTAATGACAGGTGTATACTGCGCTCAGAGCACAAAAACAACACCCAGAAACTCCTGCAGATGGCTGATAGCTCAATTACAGAAGAGCAATATAGCTATATAGGTGGATAAAGGTGTATACTACTCAGGTCACACAGACAACACCCAGGAACTCCTGCAGATGGCTGTAAGCTCAATCACAGAAGAGAAATATAATTAGCTATATAGGTGGATAATGGTGTATACTTCACTCAGGTCACACAGACAACACCCACAAACTCCTGCAGATGGCTGAAAGCTCAATTACAGAAGAGCAATATAGCTATATAGGTGGATAATGGTGTATACTGCGCTCAGGGCACACAGACAACACCCACAAACTCCTGCAGATGGCTGATATATTAAGACGAGCAACAAAAGTGGGACTTTACATAAAGTGCGTGAGTGCAATGAGATAAAATTTGTTGAGCAATTGGGAAAATGTATTAATTGGTTCATAAAGTTAATCAATATAAATACAGTATACATTCAATATTATCAATTCCATATAAGAATATATTTGGTACAATAAAGTAAAAATAATGAAACAACTATACATAGTAATATGAACACAAGAAAATTTTCCACCGTACACCAAATTCATGTTAATATAAAACCATAGATATAAGGTAGTGCCTGCCTGGCAAATGGCTCGGATATCCAATTGGGAAAAATATTGTTAAAATATATGGTAATTAGACATAATTGAAGATAAACACGACAGTTGATAGCTTTATGCATTTGGTGGCTGAGGTACCACTCATCAGGAGCAAGCGCGTGTCTTCTCTAAAAATAAAAATGGTATAGAAATGGTCTGTTATCAGCAGACTTACGATAAAGGTGGGGCGATGAGAAAAAAACCCCACCCAGAGTACAGTCTTACGTGAAATGGTGAAACATGGTAGTAGCTAGATGTCGGTCACCGCCAGCCCCCTGGAGGCACCATCCCCGGGAGCCGAGGCGGACAAGTCAGCGGTGGTAACCCACAAGGCGACGTCCGGCCGGCACAAACTCACGAGGCAAATCTGCGTGTAAAGTGAAAAATTAAGCGGCCATAAAAAGCAAAAGGTGTCCTAAAAAAATGAGCTGAAGTGATTATGTGAAGAGGAAACAGTGTGTGTGGATTGGGGAAGAAAAAATAAATAGAGAAGCTTTTGATTTTAGAGAAAAGAAAAAGTGCAGACATAAGTAAGATCCCCAAGAGTGAGGGCAAAAGATTGCTGAATATTACAAAAGAGGGACCAAACACCACTATAACACCATAAGTACGGGTTTGAGGGAGTGAAAGAGAGGTGAGGGAGGGGAAAGTTTGAAATGGTGAGCAGCACCTAATAAAATAAGTGATCCTTAAGAGAAAGAAATGTCATCACCCGGTTTAAAGAGTGTCCAGTGTGTTGGGAGCCTCGAGAGCCGGCACAGCCAAAATGACGCCCTTATAGGCGTCCCCACAAAGACCGCCCACCAACGTCACGCTGCACACAGGGGAGGAAAGAAGAAAGGCATGGCTGAACGGGCGCGATAGCGCCCGGACCAATCGGCACAAACCCTGCCCCCAACGCGTGTGAGTGTGGGAAATCACCCGAACGGGCACATCGGCGTCCAAGGGGACACGCATGCCCGGCGTGGGGAGCGTGATGCTGACGCGCTGTGGAGACACATCCACCCCTCCCAAAGAGGGGAGGGGCACCAGACGCGTCACAGCTCCCGAAGTGAAGGAAACCCAAAGACCAGCATGGCGACCGACAATCCACCACCATCAACACCATAAGACCAAAGAAAGTACCTCTTATAATTGTAGCAAAATATTGTCAATTAAGAATTAGTAAAGAAAAAATAAAAATAGTAAAAAATTAATTAACCTCATAAGGATAAACAGCAGGTCAATGCATAGCAGGGGTTCTGTCTGAACATAAAACAAATAGAGCAAACACACATACTTCCATCAATATTCAATAATTAATTGGAGGAAAGAATTTAGGGACTTTTTTGAGAGCAATATAGCTATATAGGTGGATACTGGTCTATACTGCGCTCAGGGCACACAGACAACACCCACAAACTCCTGCAGATGGCTGATAGCTCAATTACAGAAGAGCAATATAGCTATATAGGTGGATAATGGTGTATACTGCGCTCAGGGCACACAGACAACACCCACAAACTCCTGCAGATGGCTGATAGCTCAATTACAGAAGAGCAATATAGCTATATAGGTGGATAATGGTGTATACTGCACTCAGGGCACACAGACAACACCCACAAACTCCTGCAGATGGCTGAAAGCTCAATTACAGAAGAGCAATGTAGCTATATAGGTAGATACAGGTGTATACTGCGCTCAGGGCACACAGACAACACCCACAAACTCCTGCAGATGGCTGATAGCTCATTTACAGAAGAGCAAGAAAGCTAAATACGTGGATGACGGATGGTGTATACTGCGTTGAAGGTACACAGAGAAGACCCACTAACTCCTGCAGACGCCAACACACGCCTGCAGGAGGCTGGCGGCCTTATATAGTGTGGGGCGTGTACTACACAGCCTGAGCTATGATTGGCCACAGGCAATCAGGACTCTCCTCGCTGCCGGCGCTGTGATTGGCCAAGCATGCGGGGTCACAGTGCATGCTTGGCCAAGCATGAGCCAGCAATGCACTGCGATGGCGCAGTGCATTGTGGTCCGTGAGCACCACACGAATTTGGCACGAACGGCCCACAGAGTTCTGGCTTCGCCAAACAGGCGAACAGCCGGTGTTCGAGTCGAACGCAAGCTCATCCCTAGTGTCCACTGGGTTTAGTTGTTAGCAGATCGTTTGTGAGTTTAAGGAGAGCAGTTTCCATGGAATGTTGAGAGTGAAATCCAGACTGAAGAGGATCAAGAAGTTTGTTCTCAGTGAGATGGTCGCTCAGTCAGTTGTTGACCAGACATTCAAGGAGTTTGGTGGAAAAGGGGAGTAAGGAGACAGGGCGTAGGTTGTTAAGACTGGTGGGGTCCAGTGAGGGCTTTTTAAGGAATGGGGGTGACTAGTGCATGCTTCAGAGAGTTGGGGAAGATGCCAGAAGAGAGGGAGAGATTGAAGATGTGAGTTAGAGGGTGTAGAATAGAGCCTTGCAAAGGAACAGGGTCCAGGGGGCAGGTGGTTAGGTGGGTGTTAGAAAAAGTTTAGCAAACTTTGTCTATAGTATCGGCGGGGTTGAATGAGGGAAGTAATGATTGTACCTGTGGACATGGAGTGTTAAGTGGGGAAGGTATCTGTACAACGGAGATCTCCTCACAAATTTATCAGTCTTATTTTTTTTTTTAAGTGATTGGCGATCTCCTGGGCAGTGAGTGAGTTAGTGGGTGGAGGCGGTGGAGGAAGAAGAAGAGAGTTGAAGGTAGAGAAGAGTTGATGTTGACAGGATGATAAGTTGGTAATGAGAGTGATTAAAATAGGTCTGCTTGGCAGAGTGGAGCCAAGTATTGTATTTTTGGAGGGCAGATTTATATCGGTTGAAGTCTTTGTGAGTCTTACACCACAGGCGCTCAAGAGCGTGGTTACATTTTTTGAGTCTTTTGGTGTCATCTGTTTGCAAGGTTGTAGGGGTCGGGCCGGATTCTGTGTGTAGTGAAGGGGAAAGCTTGTCTACGGAGTCTTACAGTGAGATGTTTTAGACAGAAGTGACCAGGTTGGGGCAGGACAGAGGTGAGATTTTGGCATAAAGGTGGTCAGCAGCAGAGAAGAGAAGGGTTAAGGTGGGTTAGGTGACAAATGTTTCTACAGGTAATTGTTAGGTGGTTGGAGGGAGAGGAGGTGGAAGGAGGGAGAGAGCAAAACTAATATGGTGGTGATCAGACAGAGGGAAAGGATTGTTGGAGAGGTTGCACAGGGTGCATAGGTAGGAGAAACCAAGGTCAAGGGTGTTGCCATTGAAGTGAGTAGGAGCCTGTATTCATTGCTTCAGGTCAAAAGAGGAGGCTAGGCTGAGAAGTTTGGAAGTAGCAAGAGTGTTAGTATTAACAGGGATTTTGAAGTCACCGAGAGTGATTGTGGGAATTTCAGAAGAGTGAAAGTAGAATAGCGATGCGAAAAAGTCATCAAGCAAGTTGAATGGTGATACATTGCATTAGTGAATGGGAGGTGCAGGTGTCTGTGATGATAGATCAGTGTGGGATCAGTGAATAGGAGGTGCAGGTGTATGTAAATGATAGATCAGTGTTGGGGGGTATCACAGACACGGATAATGAAGGCACAGGGACAAGGAAGGTGAGATGATTCAAGAGGTATCACCGTCCATTTTTAATTCCTAGAATTTGTCCAGCATGCTACATGCAACACGAAACCAAAGTTCTCCATTCTGGGCAGCAACTGAAATGACACCCTAATATCTAAGCTGTTACCACTCACGGCTTACAGGTGTGTGGGGCACCTTGCTCCTGACACCTCTGGTCAGTACACTCGGCTCTCCAGCAGACTGGTTCACATCTTATCATAGCTCCCAACTGTCCCGGATTTCGAGGGACTGTCCCTGATTTGGAGCAATGTCCCTCTGTCCCTCATTCCTCCTCCCTTCTCCCTCATTTCGGTCTGATCTATATAGATGTATATAAAATTCACTACTTATCTATCAAAAAGTGATTCCCAGCGCTAAACCTTTCATCTGATTTTTAAATTGCTGAATTTGTAAATTCCAAAAGCCGATATAAAGGGATAGTAGTGGCAAAAAAAGCACTTGTGGGTTTAACCAAATTTCGTTTTTTTGTACAATTCTCCTTTAAGGGGGCGTGTCCTATACTTTTGCTGATAGGTGTTCTCTTACTCATCTCAAAAAGTTGGGAGGTGTGTGTTATCACAGACCACACCCACCGCTCTCCCCAGCAGTTACAGGTTAGACATGCCGGGCAATGTGACTTGGAGAGAGAACACACACTCACTGGGGGGGATTTACTAAGAGGAAGGCACTGCACAAGTTCATACATTAATTAACTGGCTCTTCTCCGGTTCTTCTCTGCGCTCTCCGGCCTCTTCTCCCGCTCTCCAATTCTTCTCCGCTCTCTCCGGCCTCTTCTCCCGCTCTCTTCTTCGGGGCTCCTCCGCTATCTTCATCCAGCTCTTTTACTAGCAGTGGCTCGGTCTTCTGCATACTTCTTCCATCTTCTCTTCTTCCGACGCTCTCTCCCGCTGTAATACCGGGTGCAAGGTGCGCAACGAGTTATATAGACATGGGGCAGGGTCACCGGGTGATCTCACACGGTGACCCCGCCCCTTATGACGTAACAGTCCCTTCTTGCCCCGGGACTTGACATCATAAGGGGCAGGGTCACTGGGTGACATCACCTGGTGACCCCGCCCCATGCCAATATAACTGGTCACGCACCTCGCACACGGTATTACAGCGGGAGAGAGCGTTGTGTCAACATCGGAAGAAGAGAAGAGGGAAGGAGGATGCAGAAGACTGGGCCACTGCTAGTAAGGGTTGGTTGACACTATTGCGATGCGAGAACCCTGCGAATCAACTGTGGGTTCCCGCATCGCACCCAACATGCACGGCAGTTCACACTGCCTTATGCGAACTGCTGAGGAGTGTCATTATATGTTAACGACACCCCCATTTCAGCTCGCATATCACACTGTGAACTGACAGTTCGGACATGAATCAGATTGCATATGTGTGAACACACATGCAATCCGATTCTGGTCCGAGCAGAAAAAAGGGTCCTGTGTGGCTGACATTGCACCACACAAACATTGCATGCAATGTGAACAGCAGTGTGCTGCAAATTACATGCGATGTCTGCCATCGCAATAGTGTGAACCGGCCCTAAAAGAGCTGGAAGAAGAACCGGAGAGTGGAAAAAGAGGCCGGAGAGTGCAGAGAGGAACCAGAGAGTGCGAAGGAGTCAGAAGACCCCCGAAGTCGGAAGAAGACCCCTGGAGCTGCCTAATAAATTACTGTCTAGTGTGTTTTTTTATTGACATTTTTTTCCCCAGGTAAATGGGTAGGTTTTTGATATACCCCATACTCATTCACATGGGGTGGGGGGCCCATGATCTGGGGGCCCTCCCAGATTCCAATAAGCCCCCCGCCCGTAGACCCCGACAACCAACGGCCAGGGTTGTTGGGAAGAGGCCTTTGTCCTCATCAACATGGGGACAATGTACTTTGGGGTGGGGGGCCGCAGGGCGCCCCCCTTCCCCAAAGCACCCACCCCCCCATGTTTAGGTCATGTGGCCTGGTACAGTTCAGGAGGGGCTGCGTGCTTGGATAAGGGTCTGGTGTGCATTTTGTGGGACCCCCATGCTGTTTTTTCGGGGTACGGGTTCCCATTAAAATCCATACTAGACCTAAGGGCCTGGTATGCCCCTGGAGGGGAACCCATGCCGGTTTTATTACAGAAGGGACATTGTCGCTTCTTTCTTGCGCTCGCTGCAATAGGAAAATGTGACATTTTCCTATTGCAGCCAGCGCGAGATGTACAGTGCCCCGTTCCCGAGAACCAGCATGATGGGATTATGTTGGAAACACATTCTCGTGGTCAGGTACTGTATGTTTTTTTTTTTTTTTTTTTAGCAGATACCTTAGGTAATAAAATTAAGGTTGTTGCAACTTTTTATCCTGTGCGGTATTTGTGCAACAATTTTCAAAGGCTCTTTTTGGAAAAAAAACTGTTTCATGAATGAAATAATAACAAAACAGTAAAGTTAGCCCAATTTTTTATTTTTTTTGTATAATGTGAAAGATAATGTTACACTGAGTAAATAGATACCCAACACGTCACGCTTTAAAATCACAAACACTCATGGAATGGCGTTAAAAAAATCCCCCACGCAAAAAAAATAAACCAAAGTAAAAAAACTTGTTTTCCAAAGACATAACAAACAAAATACAAAGAGAAAATACATGTTACAAACTTCATAAGGACACCCAAAATGTCCTCTCTTTCCCCACCACACACACACACACACACACACACTTGCCTCTTTTTTAGGGCAAGGTAAAGAATGCTATCTGCAAGCTTTATATAACATAGGTTTGTGTGCTAATGAAGCAATTGAAAAAACATACACAGTCCATGAAACACACAAAATGCAAGTACACCCAAAGTAGAGAAATTCAAAGTGGGTACACCTGTTAGGCCCCTTTCACACTCAGTGGCGTCATAAGGGGGGCCAGAGGGGGCCATGCCCCCCCAACATTATACTGTGCAAGGATCTCATTCCTGTGCCCTGTGCAGCATAAGGAGGGAGGGATCCTGGAAGCACCTGCTCAGTATTATCCAATCATGCTGTGCCTGTGCTACAGCCCCTCCCACTTCCCCTGCCGCCTTGTTTTCATTTCAGGCATCTGCAGAGGAAGAAGAAGCCACACCCCTCAGCTTTCTAACTCCCATGTGACTCTTTTTATGTACACTTTAAGGAGGCGAGAAGAAGGTCGCGTAGAAGGCAGCTTGCAGAGTGATAAGTGTGTGGTTTAGTGCAGGCAGTGTTCTCCAGAGGAGGACAGGACGAGGGGAAAACACGCTCTTATAAGTTATGTATGTTGTAATTACCAGGCTGTTAGATCCTCAGCATCAGAGGGACAGAACACAGACCTCATGCATTGATTTATATCAGCAAAAATCATGTTTATTACAGGGACTTCTTTGACAGGGAGAAAAGAATCCATGAGATCTGTGTGTTCTGTCCCTTTCCTGTCTCCTACCAGCTCCATCTTTAACCCTTTTGGTTCCTGCATACTACTTTTGCCCTCTGAAGAGCAATCTACATTTAGATTGCTCTTTAGAAAACATTCTGCATGTGGTGAGTAGGTGTTGTATTACCTCTTCCCTGCCTGCTTTATCTCCTTGAACCCCACACTAGTGCACCACAACTGTGTGCATTGCAGAGCAGCCATATTCATTTAAAAGGGTTGTGTTCAGTGGTTGGTAGCAGCTGGCAAAAGCCAAATGTTTCTACCATGACATAAAACGTCAAACGTCCTCTGGGACTGTGACATCATAACGGGCAAGGACATCACCCGGTGATGTCCCTATATAAGTCGCCGCAAGCCGCGTTTCTGTCATTGTGGCCAGAGACAGCGACGAGTCAACAGCTCAAGAAGACAAGACGAGAAGAAGAGAAGAACAGAAGGCAGCGAAGACAGCGGCGATAGAAGACCGGCCACCGTTTGTAAAAGAGCTGGAAGAAGGAGCGGACGCCTGGCAAGAAGAACCAAAGAGGGGGACAAGACCCCCAAAGTCGGAAGAAGAGGGCGGCGACAAAGAAGAAAGCCGGGCTCCTCTGCTAGTAAAAGAGCTAGCAGAAGATAGCGGAGGAGTCCGGCGAGAAGACCCCCAAGACTGAAGAAGACCCCCGGAGCTGTGCAATAAACTATTTTTAACCCTTGTGTGTTGTGTTTTTTTTACATTTTTTTCGCAGGTGAATGGGTAGGGGTACATTGTACCCCATACTCATTCACATAGGGTGGGGGGGCCGGGATCCGGGGGCCCCCTTATTAAAGGGGGCTCACGGATTCCGATAAGCCCCCCACCAGCAGACCCCGACAAGCAACGGCCAGGGTTGTCGGGAAGGGGCCCTTGTCCTAATCAATATGGGGACAAGGTGCTTTGGGGTGGGGGGGCCGCGCGGCCCCCCCTTCCCCAAAGCACCCCCCATGTTGAGGGCATGCGGCCTGGTACGGCTCAGGAGGGGGGTGCTTGCTCGTCCCCACCCCCTTTCCTGACCGGCCGGGTTGCGTGCTCGGATAAGGGTCTGATATGGACCTGGGGGGGACCCCCATGCCGTTTTTTCGGTGTAGGGCTTCCCCTTTAAGTCCATACCAGGTGACGGGGCCAGCGACGCTTCATTCGCTGGACCCGGCTAGCTGGACCCGGGCTCAAAATGAATGGACTTTCCTCCGTGTGTGTGGACAAGTCCGTTCATTTCAAAAATACGGCGGATAATCCGGCCGACTATGTCCGCCGGACCCAGTCTGCCGGAAAAGTCCCGTGTGTGGGCAGGTCCGCTCGTTCAGACAGTCCGGTGGACTTTACGGCGGTTTGTCCGCCAGACTAAGTCCGCCGGATAGTCTGATCGTGTGTACGCGGCATAAGTGTCAAAGTCAAATTTCCTAAAGAACTTGCTTACTTTGATTGCATCCAGAGAATAGCCATTTGCAACTGGATGATCACTCATCTCAGCCTCTGCCAAAGACGTTGTAGAACACATAGGAAAACTAAGCTTGAAACGCTTGTAGGATACTGGATCTTTCAGCCAGCTTGGCGATATCCACAAGACCGGATTCTTTCGGTTACTTCAGCCCTTCCAGGCTCTTGCTAAGAAACCCAACGCACGTGGTGTTCTTCTGAAGAGCCCTCCCCTGGAATGCTTGAAGTCACTGGGTCTCTCCCGAACTGGAGACAGCACCCAACCACCTCAGAATACTTCTCTTAGTTTCCTTTCCTCAGGCTAGCCAGCCCCGAGACATCAAAGTCGGGTGGATCCGCACCCCAAACCATAGCCTTCCTGGGGGCTGGTAAGGAGGACCAGGACCATGAAGTCAATACATCATTCTGGACCGGAACCCCGAACCACGTGACGTCCGCACCTCAAGTACCCTCTCCCAGAAAGCACAGCGAGGGCGCCACTCCCACTAGGCGGGCTCAGAGAGAGAGTAACTTAAGCACCTAACCAGACCATAGTTTCATGCCTGCCAGAAGAGACAGTGCCCCCTGTGGTCAGGCTGAACATCTCACGGTCCAGTCAGACTGATGCTGAAGTCTAATTTAGACAATTGTACCCAAACCAAACTGCAGTTTAGGCGAAACTTTAACTTTGGAAAAACCCCATAGTGCGTGCTCTTCAGGGGTCACCGTTACATAAATATATATGCCACCAATGTAAGGGCTAATTTACATTTGCAGTAATGCCCTGTACACTCCGTCGGAAATTCCAACAGAAAAAGTAGGATCGGATTATATTGTCGGAAAATCCAATCGTGTGTGGGCTCTATCTGACTTTTTCCGTCGGAAATTACGACGGAAAAAATTTGAGAGCAGGATCTAAAATTTTACGACAAAAAAAATGTGATCAGACTTTTTCCGATTGTTTGTAGAGAATTTCGACGGACAAAGGTTCGTAGTTCCGCCGTACGCCACCATGTTCTGAACGATTTTCCGATAACTTTGTCCAACCGTGTGTATGCAACACCAGTTTCGAACAAAATCCGTTGGAAAATATCCAACAGATTTTGTGGTCGGACTGTCCGACCGTGTGTACAGGGCATAAGGGGGCAAAAAACTAGGAATTTGAGCCATGATTTTATTGTCACCTGAACCACTGGCCATGATCCCTGCAGAGCCTGGACCAGCTCTGTGACACAGTGGCATAGCGTGGGGGGCACGAGGGGGGGCCCCCGGGCGCAACATTTGGGGGGCTCAATCCTGCACCAGTATGTGTCACCCTCACTCTATACATCTAAATTCTATTTTCTGTGACCCGCGCTCTGGCCAGCCCCTGGCGCCCTGTGGTTGGGTGAAAGGGGTCATGTGCAAAAAGTGGGGCTGGCCTGTCCTCAATCGCAGGGAAGCGGGGCTGGCCTTCGCTGTGGCCGCCGTCTTCTCCTGCTCCTCCTCTTCGGCCCGGGTCACCAATCATGTCCCCATCGTGTCCTCCTCTCCATGCGGGTCACCGATCATGTTCCCGTTGGGACAGACAGTCTGGAACAAAAAAAGTTAAGAGACTCACTGGTCTGGGGAGAGGGAGTAGCTAGAAAGTTAGTGTATAGTCAGTGTAATGTATAGTGTATTGTGTGTAGTGTATTGGTCTGTGGGTAGAGTATTGTGTAGCAGTCAGTATGTAGTGTATTGAGGTGTGGTCTGTGGATATTGTATTGTGTAGTGGTCAGTATAGCAATCAGGTAGGTTAGTGTGGTGTTTAGTGGTCAGTGTGTAGTGGTCAGTTTGGTGTGTAGTGTAGTGCTCAGTGTGTGGTCAGTGTGTGGTCAGTGGTGTGTAGTGTAGTGTGGTCAGTGTGTAGTGTGGTGTGGTCAGTGTGTGGTGGTCAGCGTGTGATGGTCAGTGTGTAGTGTGGTCAGTGTGTGGTGTAGTGTAGTGGTCAGTGTGTAGTGTAGTGGTCAGTGTGTGGTGTGTAGTGGTCGATGTGTAGTGGTTAGTGTGTGTAGTGTAGTGGTCAGTGTGTAGTGTAGTGTGGTCAGTGTGTGTAGTGTAGTGGTCAGTGTGTAATGGTCAGTGTGCAGTGTAGTGGTTAGTGGTGTGTAGTGGTCAGTATAGGAATCAGGTAGGTTAGTTTGGTGTGAAGCTTATTACTGGATGGAGTTGGGGTTGCCACCTCATCCCTTTAAACCTGAACACATATGAAGTACATGGGTTCTAAGGCTGATTTAATGTAGATAAGACACCAAGTGAGTTTAATTACCACCTTAATCAGCCACAGAACCCGTGTAATTAATATGTGTTTGGTTCTAAAGGGATGAGGTTGCCACCATAGTTGGAAGCCTCTGTGGAGTTAGGACTGCAGAAAATGGGGTGCCTTGATGGGGCTCTGTAGCTTATGCATGTATTTGCAAATGTATGCTGACTAAACCCTTGTTTTTTTAAAGCACACTGTTGGGCAGAATAATTTAATTAGTTAGCAGGCTGGTCAGTAAGTTGATCTGGGAATGTCTTTAGTCTTGTTTTGCATGCGTTGCCCTTCCATGTGCTCCTTGCTGCAAAGGCCAGTTATAGGCGAGGACAGGGGCCATTGGTTTGTACTGAAATCTGAAAAGCACAATACTTGAACTTTCAAATATTTTTTTTAAATTTATATTATTCTTGAAACATATGGGTATAGAAATGCATTTTATAGTTGCCCCCCCTACTTTTGTGCCTGCCCCCCTCCCCGTAAATATGAAAGCTGGAGACGCCACTGTCCTTAAGTGGTTAATAAACGCACTGCAGATAGATCTCATGGTACCATGATCCAGTGCAGGCAAACACACTGCACTTGTGACCTGCGTTTGGGGGGGGGGGGGTTAACTTAACATTGGCACCTGCTGCCGATCACAACTGCAGTGTATTCTGATTGTCATTCTGGAAACACGCATGGAACTAGGGTTGCCACCTCATCCCTTTAAACTCAAACACATATGAAGTACACGGGTTTTGAGGCTAATTTAATTCAGAGAAGATACCAAGTAAGTTTAATTACCACCTTAATCAGCCACAGAACCTGTGTAATTAATATGTGTTTGGGCTTAAAGGGATGAGGTGGCAACCCTACATGGGATGCTGGCTTCCTGCACTGCATTGTGGTGTGAGGGAGCCCTCAGGCTTTCAAGGGACATACATAGGGTTGCCACCTCATCCCTTTAAACCCGAACACATATTAAATACACAGGTTCTGTGGCTGATTAAAGTGGTAATTTAACTCTCTTGGGGCCTTATCTGCATTCAATTAGCCTCAGAGCCCATGTAATTCATATGTGTTCGGGTTTAAAGGGATGAGGTGGCAACTCTAGACATACATGACCCAACTGATGTCCTGATCTCTGTAGTAGAGGGTCTGGCAGGGAGCCTAGAAAAGTCTTGTTCAGGATTTACACATCTCCCAGGCTCCTTTCTGCCCCCTGATCCTCTGTACACTCCAGGTTTTGCTCTCTCCCTTTTGGGCAGGTTAGGGTCACCTGGGACACCCGGGCAGATCTCTGTAGTCTGGGGAGCAGACAGGAGGGATCTGCTGGAGCTGAGGTTGGTGATCCTGGGAAGATGACGAGTGTTAGGACTGCTATTGTGTAGTTAGTGATGGGACACGGCTAAGGGTTTGGTTGGAACTGGTCATTTCTGGAGATCTGTACACCATCTGTATATAACCTGGAAATATTTCCAATAGATGGACCACTGCTGGTCAGGAGATGCTGGACTGTTCTTTTTTTAATTTTGAATTTTGAATGGTGGATGGTGGTGATGGATGGTGAATGGTGGTGGGGATTTAGTGGCAATATAACATGCTTGATAGGTAAATAATACATCGTATTGAGGTCTACACTTCAGACCAACAAGAGGGACAACTGAGAAGGAGATGGGAACAGAGGGACTTGGTTCCATAGAAGGACAAACCCTCCAAATAAAGGACAGTTGGGAACTATCCATAACATGTATGTCCAGCCAAAACAAATTTTTCCTAGTTCTGGATGGAGTTAGGGTTGCCACCTCCATCCCTTTAACCCTGAACACATATGAATTACATGGGCTCTGAGGCTAATTTAATGCAGATAACTCACCAAGTGAGTTTAATTACCACCTTAATCAGCCACAGAACCCGTGTAATTCATATGTGTTTGGGTTTAAAGGGCTGAGGTGGCAACCCTAGATGGAGTGGGGAAGGATTACATCCTCTGTCACCTTTTTACTGATATTTGGGACCCCATTGGAAGTTTCCTCTCACTTCCTGTCTTGGTGGCAACATTTTACCAGACAGGAAGTGAGAGGAAGTCTTTGGCAGCAACACAGACAGAAAACAAATAGGTTTTTCTATAATAGTGTTATAAACAGTGTCCCTGTTGGAGATTTTACTTCTTCCTGTTGGAGAAACTGTTGTCAGCTGGACAGGAAGTGAGGGGAAATCTGCTGGTAAACGGACGTTTTGGAGCAGTTGGGCTTTTTTTTTTTCATCTGCTCCTGAACTCTCCTCTGTTATCATATCAATACATGTACACAGGGTTGTTTTATAGGCAGTTGCGTTTAGAGGCTTTTTTTGGAACCCCCCCCCCCCCCCAAAAAAAAAAATGCGTTCAGAAGCTGAGTTTAGAGACATTTCAAACGCCAAACATGTCTACCCGTGTTTAGGTGCATTTTCCTCTAGTAGCGTTTTTAAAGGGAAACAATTTATTGCTTTTGAGCCTGAAAAAATGCTAAAAAACGCACCAAAAACTCAATTATCAATGCAGGTAAGCTTGATATACCATGTGATGTTCCCCCTCATCAGCCAATTATGCTGTACAATACACAACTTGCATTACTTGACGCCGAAGTTGAATAGGAATTTCACTCACCCGTAAACCATTGAGAATTTAACCTGATGACCCCCCCACATTGAGCTTGAGACCCCAATGTCTGGCTGTTTGCATTTCTAGATGGGGTCTAACTAGAACTAGACAGGGTCTAACCTTTTCCAAGAGAACGTCAAAGGTGGCGATTGACATGCGTGTAAAATTTAAAACATTTCTCTGGCTAATTACGCAGCTGAACATACATCTTAGAAGAGTATCCTGTGGACATGCGTTGAGCCATCAATGGATGTGTCCAGTAGCGATGAGCTCTGGTCCTCTCGCGCAATCTTCTACGTCTTTTTGGAGCCCCAGCAAAAGCAACATCGGGAGCATTTCCTCACACATGTCCATCATGGGATCCATATTAACAACCCAACCAAAAAAATAACAGCTACAAGCACACGGCTTTCCCAGCTGCTCCTCACACTGTTCTCTCACAGAATGGCTGAAATAGTTAAATTCTTGTTTTTAGTGCTTTCTAATCATTTGGGAGGGTCTCCTGAGGTTATCTTTTAGTAAACGCGGCTAAACGTGGCTTGTAAATGCTGCTAAACGCGTTTTTAAACGTGGATTACTAACTGTGATGTTCCAGCGTTCAGGAGAGGTTGAGAAACGCCCCGTGTACATGAAGCCTAAGGGAGCCCTAAGCCGCGTACACACGTAGCCGTCTGTCCGACGTACTTAGTCTGGCGGACGTCCGCCAAACTGTCCGTCGGAATTTTCAAATGGGCTACTTGCCCACACACGGCACTTTTTCAGCGGACTAATACGGCGTACTAAGTCCGTAGTACTTTTGAAATGAACAGACTCGCCCACACACGCGGAGGAAAGTCCGCTTATTTCAAGCGCGTCTCCAGGTAGGCGGGGCCCGCGAAGGAGACGTCGCTGGCCCCGCCGCCTGGTATGGACTTAAAGGGGAACCCCCAACGCCAAAAAAAATCGGTGTGGGGGTCCCCCCCAAGTCCACAACAGACCCTTGTCTGAGCACGCTACCCTCCTTAGCCGTACCAGGCCGCGTGCCCTCAACATGGGGGGGTGCCTTGGGGAAGGGGGGGCCGCGCGGCCCCCCCACCCCAAAGCACCTTGTCCCCATGTTGATGAGGACAAGGGCCTCTTCCCGACAACCCTGGCCGTTGGTTGTCGGGGTCTACGGGCGGGGGGCTTATCGGAATCCGGGAGCCCCCTTTAATAATGGGGCCCCCGGATAACGGCCCCCCACCCTATGTGAATGAGTATGGAGTACAATGTACCCCTACCCATTCACCTGTAAAATAAAAGTACAAAAAAAAAACACAGCACACGAGATAAAATACTTATTGCACAGCTCCGGGGGTCTTCCGTCTTCGGGGGTCTTCTCGCCGGACTCCTCCGCTATCTTGTTGTAGCTCTTTTGCTAGCGGAGGAGTCCGGCTTTCTTCCTCGCCGCCGGCCTCTTCTCCCGACTTCGGGGGTCTTGTCCCCCTCTTCGCTTCTTCTGCCGGGCCACCGCGCCTTCTTTTAGCTCTTTTACAGGCGGTGGCCCGGTCTTCTGTCGCCTCCTCCTCCTTCTCCTTCTCCTCCTCCTTCTTCTCCTCCTCCTTCTCCTCCTCCTCCTTCTCCTCCTCCTTCTTCTCCTTCTCCTTCTCCTTCTCCTTCTCCTTCTCCTTCTCCTTCTCCTTCTCCTTCTCCTTCTCCTTCTCCTTCTCCTTCTCCTTCTCCTTCTCCTTCTCCTTCTCCTTCTCCTTCTCCTTCTCCTTCTCCTTCTCCTTCTCCTTCTCCTTCTCCTTCTCCTTCTCCTTCTCCTTCTCCTTCTCCTTCTCCTTCTCCTTCTCCTTCTCCTTCTCCTTCTCCTTCTCCTTCTCCTTCTCCTTCTCCTTCTCCTTCTCCTTCTCCTTCTCCTTCTCCTTCTCCTTCTCCTTCTCCTTCTCCTTCTCCTTCTCCTTCTCCTTCTCCTTCTCCTTCTCCTTCTCCTTCTCCTTCTCCTTCTCCTTCTCCTTCTCCTTCTCCTTCTCCTTCTCCTTCTCCTTCTCCTTCTCCTTCTCCTTCTCCTTCTCCTTCTCCTTCTCCTTCTCCTTCTCCTTCTCCTTCTCCTTCTCCTTCTCCTTCTCCTTCTCCTTCTCCTTCTCCTTCTCCTTCTCCTTCTCCTTCTCCTTCTCCTTCTCCTTCTCCTTCTCCTTCTCCTTCTCCTTCTCCTTCTCCTTCTCCTTCTCCTTCTCCTTCTCCTTCTCCTTCTCCTTCTCCTTCTCCTTCTCCTTCTCCTTCTCCTTCTCCTTCTCCTTCTCCTTCTCCTTCTCCTTCTCCTTCTCCTTCTCCTTCTCCTTCTCCTTGTCCTTGTCCTTGTCCTTGTCCTTGTCCTTGTCCTTGTCCTTGTCCTTGTCCTTGTCCTTGTCCTTGTCCTTCTCCTCTCCGGGCGGGAAAAGTCCGCTCATTTCAAAAGTACGGCGGACTGGCATACACACGGCCGGATTGTCCGCCGAAATGCGAGTACGGCGGGCAGATTGTTGTGCAAACCGAAATTCTAAGTCCGCCGTACTGTCGGGTCAAAAAAGTATGCCGGAGGCTACACACGGGGATTGTTTGGCAGACTTGAGTTTGCCGGACTTTTCCACCGGATTGTTTGATCGTGTGTACGCGGCACTAGACAGCAGTAAAACTTGGATAAAGTCTTATTCCCCTAGAGATCATACAGACAATGTGTTTATTTTGTATTAGAAAGGCCCTTTTTGGTATATTAAGGTGCTGGTATCCAACATAGTCCCATATAAGTAATCTGTGTTTTTGGTGGGGTGTATGCCTCTGGCTGCAGATGTCCTTGTTCTGTTTCGGTTGTCTGTGCGACTTTGCTACCATTCAAGAATTTGCTTTTCTATGGTTTAATTTCTAGCCTTGCGTATTATTGTGCAGGGTTCAGCCTTCCACTCCGGCCCCCGGGGTGTGTGCCTTCACAGCTGATTGAAGTCAACAATTATTTGGCAGTCTCTACTTTAAGACTGATGGTTTTAAGTGTTGTGGCTTGATCTAGGGTAATATTGCTAGATAAGTTAAATGATGCCGCGTACACACAATCGGAATTCTCATCGGAAAAAGCTCTGATGGCTTTCCCATCGGATATTCGATGGAATTCCACTCAAGCTGTCTTGCCTACACACGGTCACACCAAATTCCGACCGCCAAAAACGCTGTAACGTACAACACGACTAGAAAAAGGAAGTTCAATACCCAGTAGCCAATAGTTTCCATCTCGTAGTTGAATCTGAGCATGCAAGAGTTTTTGTGCTTCGGAATTGCATACACGCAATATGAATTTCCAAATGTTTTTTCATCGGGAAAATTGAGACCATGCTATCAAATTTTTGGTGGCGGGAATTCGGCCAGCTAAATTCCAATGGAGCGTACACACGGTTGCATTTTCCGATGAAAAGCTCTCATTGGTCTTTTGCTGGCCGAAATTCCGATTGTGTGTACGCAGCATGAGTGTACTATGATGGTGATTTTGATTATCCCTATCAGGCATCTGTTATTGTGTGCTTTGGAACTACAGAATTTTTATAAGTATTTTTCTACTTTTTAGACCTCTTTGCTAATACTGTCTCCATTGATTATATCTGTGCTGTGTAATCGCATGGTATCTGATGTTAACCAGTTGCCGACCGCCGCACGCCGATGTACGTCGGTACAATGGCACGGGCAGGCATAAGGACATACATGTACGTCCCTTGCCTCCCGCGGGTCGGGGGCCCGATCGGGCCCCCGCCCGGTGCCTGCGGCGGTCGGTATTCGTTCGGGAGCGATCCCGGACGAGGGGATGGCCATTCATTCATGGCCACCCCCTCGCGATCGCTCCCGACGAATAGAAATCCCCGGTGACATCACTTCCTCTCCTGTAATGTAAACACAGGAGAGGAAGTGATGTATTCTCTCCTCCGTGTCGGTATTTTTCGTTCCGACACGGAGGAGAGCGGATCAGTAAGTTGCACCAACACTCTACACACACAGTAGAACATGCCAGGCACACTCACACCCCCCCTTTACCCCCCGATCACCCCCCCAATTACCCCTGCCCCCCAGTCACAGTGACACCAATGTCATTTTTTTTTTTTTTTTTTTTGCATTGGTGTCATTTGTGACTGTAATAACTGTTAGGGCAGTTAGAGTTAGCCCCCTTTAGTTCTAATGTACCCCCCTAACCCCCCCAATAAAGGTTTAACCCCCTGATCACCCGGCGGGTGTCATTTGTGACTAATAACTGTTAGGGCAGTTAGGGTTAGCCCCCTTTAGTTCTAAGGTACCCCCCTAACCCCTCCAATAAAGGTTTAACCCCGTGATCACCCCCCGTCGCCAGTGTCACTAAGGCTGGGTTCACATTGCAGCGGTTTATGAGAACGGATGTGATTCGCACCGCACTGCAGTGCAAATCACATCCGATCTCTGTGCGATTCGAGTTCAGCCATTCGCCGCACCCGCCGCACCCGCCACAAATTCGCACGGGACCCTTTTTTTGGCCCGCAGCAGAATCGGATCGCATGGGTGTTCACACCATGCGATCCGAGTTTGCAGATCGCACTGCGATATGCGAACTGATCTGGGGGTGTCAGTAACATTTCACTGACACTCCCAGCAGTTCGCATAGGGCAGTGTGAACTGCCGCCGGGAGGCATGCGATGCGGGAACCCGCCGCGCATTCGTGGCGTTCCCGCATCGCTCCAGTGTGAACCCAGCCTAATAAGCGATCGTTTTTCTGATCGCTGTATTAGTGTCACAGGTGACGCTAGTTAGGCAGGTAGGTATTTAGGTTCGCTGCAGCTTTTTATAGCGCCAGGGACCCCCATATACTACCGCATAAAGCCCCCTAATTGCCCCCTAGTTAACCCTTTCACCAGTGATCACCATATAACTGTTACAGGTGACGCTGGTTGGTTAGTTATTTTTTTATAGTTTCAGGGCACCCGCCATTTATTACCTAGTCTCACTAGTGTACCCCTAAATTTAGGGGTGTCTACTTTCCAAAATGGGGTCATTTGGGGGGGTTTGTGCCATCTTGGCATTTTATGGCCTTCAAAACTGTAACGCCCTTAGCCTGAAGGCGGTGCTTGGTTTTCGGGGCCCCGTACGCGGCTAGGCTCCCAAAAAGTCCCACATATGTGGTATCCCCATACTCAGGAGAAGCAGCAGAATTTATTTTGGGGTGTCATTTCACATATGCCCATGGCATGCGTGAGCAATATATCATTTAGTGACAACTTTGTGAAAAAAAAAAAAAAAAAAAAAAGTTTGTAATTTTCCCGCAACTTGTGGCAAAATATAAAATATTCCATGAACTCAACATGCCTCTCAGCAAATAGCTTGGGGTGTCTACTTTCTAAAATGGGGTCATTTGTGGGGGTTTTGTGCCATCTTGGCATTTTATGGCCTTCAAAACTGTAATAGGTAGTGAGAAGTGAACTCAAAAATTTACGCCCTTAGAAAGCCTGAAGGCGGTGCTTGGTTTTCGGGGCCCCGTACGCGGCTAGGCTCCCAAAAAGTCCCACATATGTGGTATCCCCATACTCAGGAGAAGCAGCAGAATTTATTTTGGGGTGTCATTTCACATACGCCCATAGCATGTGTGAGCAATATATCATTAAGGCTGGGTTCACACCGCTGCGGGGGGAGAACCGGATGTGATTCGCACAGCAAATCACATCCGATCTCCGTAGCACTGCGAGTTCAGCCATACAGATAGTATGGCTGAACTCGCAGCTGTCCCGCAGCAAACTCGCACAGGACCCTTTTTTGGGTCCGCAACGGAATCGGATCGCATGGGGGTTCACACCATGCGATCCGATTCCTGTGCGAGTCGGCAGATCGCACTGCGATATGCCGACGGATCTGGGGGTGTCATTAACATAACATTGACACCCCCAGCCGTCCGCATAGGGCAGTGTGAACTGCCGGCGGGAGGTGAGCGATGCGGGAAAACGCCGCGGATTCGCGGCGTTCCCGCATCGCAATAGTGTGAACCTAGCCTTAGTGACAACTTTGTGTAAAAAAAAAAAAAAAAAAAAATTTTTTTTTTGTCATTATTCAATCGCTTGAGGCAAAAAAATAAAATATTCAATGGGCTCAACATGCCTCTTATCAATTTCCTTAGGGGGTCTACTTTCCAAAATGGGGTCATTTGGGGGGGTTTTGTACTGCCCTGCCATTTTAGCACCTCAAGAAATGAGATAGGCAGTCGTAAACTAAAAGCTGCGTAAATTCCAGAAAACGTACCTTAGTTTGTAGATGTGACAACTTTTGCGCAAACCAATAAATATACAATTATTGACTTTTTTTTTTACCAAAGACATGTGGCTGAATACATTTTGGCCTAAATGTATGACTAAAATTGAGTTTATTGGATTTTTCTAATAACAAAAAGTAGAAAATATCATTTTTTTTCAAAATTTGCGGTCTTTTTACGTTTATATCGCAAAAAATAAAAAAATCGCAGAGGCAATCAAATACCATCAAAAGAAAGCTCTATTTGTGGGAAGAAAAGGACGCAAATTTTGTTTGGGTACAACATTGCATGACCGCGCAATTACCAGTTAAAGCAGCGCAGTGCCAAAGTGTAAAAAGACCTCTGGTCATTTACCAGCAAAATGGTCCGGTCTGAAAGTGGTTAATCTTCACACAGTCTATTGGTAAGTCTGCATTTGAATGATGCTCATAATTTGAACATATATTCTAATTTGCATTCAGTTGATTGGTGGCTAATTTTCTGACAATATATTATGCCTTTTTATCTCAAACTATTCACTGTTTTGGTCTGTGGAAGAGATATATGGTCCCAATAGGCCACTTCACCACTTATTCCCACCTTTTAGATCACTAAGGTATTGATTTTGCTTATATTATTCAGTGATCCCTATGATTAGTAGGGATGAGCTTGGTGTTTGAGTCAAACGCATGTTCGGCTCGAACACCGGTTGTTCGGCGAAGCCAGAACTCTGTGGGCCATTCGTGCCAAATTCGTGTGGCGCTCACGGCCCACAATGCACTGCACCATCGCACTGCATTGCTGGCTCAAGATTGGCCAAGCATGCACTGTGACCCCGCATGCTTGGCCAATCACAGCACCAGTAGCGAGGAGAGCCATAATTGGCCACAGGCAGGATGCCTGTGGCCAATTATAGCTCAGGGGATTTAGTACACGCCCCACACTATATAAGGCCGCCATCGCGGTGGCCTTGTGTAGTGTGTTCCGGTGTGCAGGGAGAGAAGGATAGGCAGGAACAGTGTGTTCTTTTCATAGGCATCTGCAGGAGGTAAAGTGGGTATTGTGTGCCTCCAGCACAGCACAGTATACACCTGTATCGACCCTTTTTCTGCTGGTGTTCTCTAATACAGGCATCTGCAGCCTTTACAGTGGGTGTTGTGTGCCTCCAGCACAATATACACTACCCAGTTGCTGGTTTTCCCATCTCCCTGCCTGCATTACTATGTCTGGAAGGCCAACAAGGAGAGGCAGACAGTCACGAGCCAATAAAAGAGGGCAAGCAGGCTCTGTGTCTAGAGACATGATGCCGAAGGCTTGGTATAGTGGATGAGCAAGCCCTCCTCATCCTCTCTCACCAAGGCTCAGGGTACTAGCAAAGCAGCTTCCAATGTGTCCTCTTCCCTCATCTCAATGTCATCATCAGTGACTCCTTCCCTAGACCTACCATGTCCTCCTGAGGAGTCCCCCGAACTATTTGAGCACAGTGTTGGTTACATGCTCCAGGAGGATGCCCAGTGTTTTGAAGGCTCTGATGATGATACCCAGCTAGAGGAAGGCAGTAGCGTGAGCGCAGAGAGGGGGGATGCTCAAGGAGGACAGCAATCTGGCTGTCATGTTCCACCAGCTGCAGCATACTACCAAGTTTGCTCCAGTGATGAAGAGGGAGGGGATGATGAGGTCACTGACTCCACGTGGGTGCCTGTTAGGAGAGAGGAGGAGGAGGAGGAGGCACATTTCCAATGAGGCAGGATGCCCTCCGGGTGCCAGCTGAGGGGCAGCACACCGACTGAATCACACCGCAGAGCTCCACCTGTGCAGGGTGCTGCCTCTGCGCGTTATTCCAAAAGTTGTTTGGTGTGGGCCTTTTTTGAGACCAGTGCATCAGATCGCACCACTGATATTTGCAATTTATGTCTTAAGTGTATCTCGCGTGGCCAAAACATCAGCCGCTTGGGCACCACATGCTTGACCAGACATATGTTGACCTGCCATGCAGATTATTGGCAAGCGTACCTTTAAAGACCCAGAACAAAGTGGACCTCTCCTTGCTAATCATCAGCTGGGATCTTCAGCCCCACTAGACCTTCAGTCCTCTCTGAAACCTGCGCTGAGAGAAATTAAGGTGTAGAATTAGGTGTGTCACAGCCAAGTACTTGCGGGCACTCTGCTAGCAGTACACCCATGTCCGATTGTAGCAGGCAAATTTTCCTGCCCCAGCTGCTGGACCATCAAAAGAAGTTCACTCCCAGCCATCCACATGCCCAGCAGTTGAATGCTAGCTTGGCTAAATTGCTAGCACTTCAACTGCTGCCTTTTCCGTTGGTAGACTTGGCCCCCTTCCGTGAGTTTGTGCAATGTGCGGTTCCTCAGTGGCAGGTCCCCAAACGCCACTTTTTCTCACGGAAGGCGATTCCGGCTCTCTACCGGCATGTGGAAGGCAATATCCTTGCCTTCGCTGGACAGGGCGGTCAGCGGTAAGGTGCATATTACCGCTGACTCATGGTCCAGCAGACATGGACAAGGACGTTGCCTATCTTTCACGGCCCATTGGGTCACTCTTCTGGCAGCTGGAAAGGATGCAGGACAAGGTGCAGTAGTGTTGGTGGTTGTTCCACCACCACGCCTTCAAAATGCTACTACTGGTTGTGACACACCTCTCTCCTCCACCCCCTCTTCTTCTTCCTCCATGGCCTCTTCCAGTGCTCTGTCCTTGGAAACCAGCGGTGCTCCGTAGGCATTCAAGGTTCTAAGCAAGTACGCAGGCAAAAAGATGCCATGCCGTGCTTGCACTGGTTTGTTTGGGAGACAGAAGCCACACTGGGGCATATATTTTGTCAGCTATGCAGGGCCAGGCTGAGAGGTGGTTGACGCCATGCCAGCTTAAGCCAGGAATGGTGGTTTGCGACAATGGCACCAACCTCCTATCCGTTCTCTGACAGGGACAACTGACCCGTGTGCCCTGTGTGGCTCACGTCCTTAACCTGGTGGTGCAGAGGTTCTTGGGCAGGTACCCGGGCTTACAGGATGTCCTGAAGCAGGCCAGGAAAGTCTGAGTCTGTGTGCATTTCTGCCAATCATTTAATGCCAGTGCTCGGCTGGCTGAGCTCCAAAAGGATTTGAACTTGCCCAAGAGCCGCCTTATATGTGACATGCCCGCCAGGTGGAACTCAACGTTGTCTGTGCTGCAGCGGCTGCACGCGCAGCAGAGGGCCATCAATGAGTACCTGTGTGACTATGGCACCAGGACAGGGTCAGGGGAGCTTGTTTTTTTTCTCACCATGCCAGTAGGGCATGATCAGGGGTGCATGCACTGTCCTGTCACCATTTGAGGAGGCCACGAGGATGGTGAGCAGTGACACTGTACATCTTGTCCACCTGTTGGAGCATACGCTGCGTGGAATAATGGACAGGGCACTTGAGGCAGGAAGAGGAGGACTTCCTTGCCTCTCAAGGCCCCCTTTATCCAGACAGTGTTCCTGCTGTCCCACCCATCACACAGGAAGAGGACGAGGATTGTGTCAGCATGGAGGTGGAGCCTGGCACTCAGCATCAGCAGCAGCAGTCTTTTAGGGATGATTTACAGTCCCAAGAAACCTGTGGACTTCTACGTGGCTGCGGATCATGTTGTCCTTAGTGATCAGAAGACTCCGGACCGAATGCCTCAGCTAACCTACGCTGCATGGCCTCCCTGATCCTGCAAAGCCTGAGGAAGGATCCTTGTATTCTTCGGATCAAGGAGATGGACCATTACTGGCTGGCCACTCTCCTTGATCCATGGTACAAGGGTAAGGTTGTGGACCTTATCTTGCCGTCGTAGAGGATGAGACATCTCCGGGAGGCCTTGAAGAAAGGTCTGTGCAATGCGTTCAGAGACTGTCAGGTTACAAACTCCTGGTCCTGGACAATGTCTTGCTGAGGCTTCGGTCAGTCACAGAAGAAGTGGTGGAGAAGGTAGCCGTCTGACCGATGCGTTCAGACAACTTTTTATTCCGCAGCCCCAAGGTATGATCGGTTTCAGCAACCATTGCCAGCGTCTGATTTACATGGTGCATGAATACCTAGGGGCAAGGTCAGACTTGGACACCTTTCTCACCGAAAATCCTCTGGCTTACTGGGTCTTGAGGATGGATCACTGGCCAGAACTTGCACAGTATGCAATTGAGCTACTGGCCTGTCCTGCATCCAGCATTCTTTCGGAACGCACCCTCAGTGCTGCTGGTGGCTTTGTAACCAATCACAGGGTGCACCTGTCCACCGACTCAGTTGATCGACTGACCTTCATAAAGATGAATCAGTCTTGTATCACCACCAGCTACCAAGCACCTGAAGCTAATGTAACAGAATATTTTTTTTTGAAATGTCGCATCCCTTCAAGACTGCCTATGTTGATGCTGAGTAACTATCCTGTTATATTGACTGACTATCCTCTTCCTCATGATTCCGCTGATATCTTGGAAGAACATTTTTGGTTCTAGGTGATGCCACCAGCCCAATTTTTCACCCCCGGTTTAACAGGGGCATGTAATACAATTTTTGATGCAATGCTTTGCAGCAGGGCTCATTCCTGAACTTCAACTAGAGTATATGAGAGAGGTTGCAGTGTCGTGGCACCAGCACGCAGTGCCTAAGGCCCAATTTTTCAGCCCCTGTTTAACAGGGGCATGTAATTACACTTCTTGATATAATATTTCACAGCAGGGCCCGTTTCTGCGCCCACCGAGGGCAACTATGAGGACTTATAGTGTTGTGGCACCAGCACTACCACAACCACCAAAGGCCCAATTTTTCTATCACTGTTCAACAATGGCATGTAATTACAATTCTTGATATTATCGTTCACAGCGGGGCGCTCCAGCGCCCGCCTAGAGTCACTTTGAGGGCTTACAGTGTTGTGACAACACCAACACCTTAGGCCCCCCATTTCTGCAGAGCATATAGGGCAGCCCCCTACTTTCAAACCTCCAACTTACAACTTACGTCTCCTACTTGCAAATGGAAGGAGACAACAGAGGTAGTAAGATGAAAAAAGACGGACAGCCAAAAAAATTATACAGGGGTGATAACCCTTCCCTATGTTTTCCAGAAAGCTTAAAAATTGATTTTTTTTTTTGACTGGAGCTACACTTTAAAAATGTACCAGTTCAAAATTACAAACAGATTCTACTTAACACAGCAAACCTACACAGTCCCTGTCTTGTTTGCACCGCCTGTATACGGCTGTTCTGAGTATATAGGGCCTGGCCACGCCTTTCCTTTTTTTTTTTTTTTTTTTTTTTTTTCTTTTTTTTTTTTTGGTACGGGGTTCCCCTTAATATCCGTACAAGACCCAAAGGGGCTGGTAATGGGCAGGGGGGCTACCCATGTAATTTATTTTATTTTTTTTTCTCAATGATTTTCATCCGTTTTGCCAGAATCAGACATTGCATTAAAACTGCAAGCAGTTTTAAATTACTTTTTTCTGTTAAATGTAATTTTGGGCAAGGACTGTTCTAAACATGGTAAACACGTGCCACTTCACAGGCATACTATAGACAACCCCCAGGCATGAAATTTAAAGGAATATTTCACTTTTTTCCACTTTAATCATCATTTAAAATCGGTGCTCCCGAAAAAACGGCCATTTAAAATTGGCACTTTTTATTTCGAACGTTCGAATCCCATAGACTTTAATGGTTAAAGTTACCAGTCACTAGGAAAATGTATTCAAAGGTTTGGAATACTTTTTCTCACTGGTGTCAGGATAGAGACATATCTAGACCTTCTTAACCAGTGATACTTGAATTTCTGCAAGTAGGGGTGGACAAGGGAATTGCCACAAACATCCTGAAGGTACAGATAGTGGCTCTATCTGTATTCTTGGACCAGAGGCTCACGCAGCAGCCCATGATTGGGAGATTTCTAATAGCTAGGGGAAGGTTAACCCCCATGAAGTTTGAGATTCCCTCCATGGAATCTAACGCTGGTCCTGGAGGCTTTGACGAAAGCAAGTTTACTAGATATCCATAACATTTTTGACACTTAAGTTAGCCTTTTTTACTGGCCATTACAACTGCCAGAAGGGTAAGTGACCTGCAGGCCTTGCCAAGTAAAGAGCCCTTTCTGTTAATATTGGAAGATAGAATAGTGCTGAGTAGGGATAAGCCGAACACCCCCCGGGTTCGGTTCGCACCAGAACTTTCGAACGGATCCCAAATTCGTACGAACTTTAGAACCCCATTGAAGTCTATGGGACTCGAACGTTCGAAATTAAAAGTGCTAATTTTAATGGCTAATATGCAAGATACTGTCCTAAAAAGGGTTTGGGGACCTGGCTCCTGCCCCAGGGGACATGGGTCAATGCCTAAAATGTTTTTAAAAATGGCCGTTTGTGAAATATTCCTTTAAATATCGTGTCTGGGGGTGTCTGTAGTATGCCTGTGAAGTGCCACGTGTTTCCCATGTTTAGAACAGTCCCTGCACAAAATGACATTTAACGAAAATAACGTCATTTTAAAACTGCTTGCGGTTTTAATGTTCTATCTGATTCCTGCAATATGGTTGAAAATCATTGAGAAAAATGGCATGGGTAGCCCTCCCTGCCCATTACCAGCCCCTTTGGGTCTTGTACGCATATTAAGGGGAACCCCGTATCCATATTAAAAAAAGGAAATGCGTGTGTCCCCCAGGCCCTATATACTCAGAACAGCAGAATACAGGCGGTGCAAACAAGACAGGGACTGTGTAGGTTTGTTGTGTTAAGTAGAATCTTTTTGTAATTTTCAACTGGTACATTTTTAAAGTGTAGCTCCAGTCAAAAAAAATATTTTTAAGCTTTTTGGAAAACATAGGGAAGGGTTATCACCCCTGTATAATTTGTTTTGCCGTCCGTCTTTTTTCATCTCACTTGCTGTTGTCTCCTTCCGTTTGCAAGTAGGAGATGTTTGTAAGTTGGATGTTTGAAAGTAGGGGCCTGCCCTATATGTTCTGCAGAAATGGCGGAACAAGGTGTTGGTTTTGCCACAACATTGTAAGCCCTCAAGTGACTCTTGGTGGGTGCTGGAGCGCCCTGCTGTGAACGATTATATCAAGAATTGTAATTACATGCCATTGTTGAACAGTGGTAGAAAAATTTACCTTTGGTGGTTGTGGTGCTGGTGCCACAACACTAGAATTCCTCACAGTTACTCTGGGTGGGCACGGGAACGGGCCCTCCTGTGAAATATTATATCAAGAATTGGAATTGCATGTCCCTATTAACAGGGGCAGAAAAATTGGGCCTTAGGCACTGGTGCCACCACACTGCAACCTCTCCCATATACTCTAGTTGTAGTGCAGGAATTAGCCCTGCTGCAAAGCATTGCATCAAAAATTGTAAGTAAACGCCCCTGTTAAACAGGGGAGAAAAATTGGGCTGATGGCATCACCCAGAACCAGAAATGTTCTTCCAACATATCAGTGGAGGAGGAAGAGGATAGACAATCAACATAACAGGACAGTCACTCAGCATCAGCATAGGCAGTCTTGAAGGGATGTGATATTTCAAAAAAAATTATTCGGTTACATCAGCTTCAGGTGCTTGGTAGCTGTGGGTGATCCAAGACTGATTCATCTTGATGGGCATGTCACATATAAGGCGGTTCTTGGGCAGGTTCAACTCCTTTTGGAGCTCAGCCAGCCGAGCACAGGCATTAAATGATCGGCGGAAATATACACAGACTTTCCTGGCCTGCTTCAAGACATCCTGTAAGCCCGGGTACCTGCCCAAGAACCGTTGCACCACCAGGTTAAGGACATGAGCTACACAAGGCACATGGGTCAGTTGTCCCTGTCTGAGGGCGGAGAGCAGGTTGGTGCCATTGTCGCAAACCCCCATTCCTGGCTTAAACTGGCATGGCGTTAACCACCTCTCGGCCTGCCCCTGCAGAGCTCACAAAACATCCGCCCCAGTGTGGCTCCTGTCCCCCAAACAAACCAGCGCAAGCATGGCATGGCATCGTTTTGCCTGCGTACTTATGTAGCCCCTGGAACGCCTACGGAGCACCGCTGGTTCTGAGGACAGAGCACTGGAGGCCATGGAGGAAGATGAAGACGAGGGGGTGGAGGAGAGAGGTGTGTCACAACCAATAGTAGCATTTTGGAGGCATGGTGGCGGAACAACCTCCAATACTACTGCACCTTGTCCTGCATCCTTCCCAGCTGCCAGAAGAGTGACCCAATGGTCCGTGAAAGACAGGTTACGTCCCTGTCCATGCCTGCTGGACCATGAGTCAGCGGTAATATGCACCTTACCGCTGACCGCCCTGTCCAGTGAGGCAAGGACATTGCCTTCCACATGCCGGTAGAGAGCCGGAATCGCCTTCCGTGAGAAAGTGGCGTTTGGGGACCTGCCACTGAGGAACCGCACATTGTACAAACTCAAGGAAGGGGGCAGAGTCTACCAACTGAAAAGGCAGCAGTTGAAGTGCTAGCAATTTAGCCAAGCTAGCATTCAACTGCTGGGCATGTGGATGGCTGGGAGTGAACTTCTTTCGCCGGTCCAGCAGCTGGGGCAGGGACATTTGCCTGCTATAATTGGACGTGGGTGTCCTGCTAGTAGAGTGCCCGGAAGCACTTGGCTGTGACACACCTAATTCTACACCTTCATTCCTCTCAGAGCAGGTTTCAGAGAGGACTGAAGGTCTAGTGGGGTTCGAGATCGCAGCTGATGAGGAGCAAGGAGAGGTCCGCTTTGTTCTTTGGTGTGGGTCTTTGAGGTACGCTTGCCAATGAGCTGCATGGCAGGTCAACATATGTCTGGTCAAGCATGTGGTGCCCAAGCGGCTGATGTTTTGGCCACGCGAGATACGCTTGAGTCATATGTTGCAAATAGCAGCGGTGCGATCTGATGCACTCATCTCAAAAAAGGCCCACTCCTCCTCCTCCTCCTCCTCCCTCATCATCCCCTCCCTCTTCATCGCTGGAGCAAACCTGGCAGTATGCTGCAGCTTGTGGAACATGACTGCCAGATTGCTGTCCTTCTTGAGCATCCCCTCTATCTGCATTCACGCTACTGCCTTCCTCTAGCTGAGTATCATCATCAGAGCCTACAAAACACTGGACATCCTCCTGGAACATGTACCCAACACTGTGCTCAAAGAGTTCAGGGGACTCCTCAGGAGGACGTGGTGGGTCTAGGGAAGGAGTCACTGATGATGACATTGAGAGGAGGGAAGACGATGCGTTGGCAGCTGCTTTGCTAGTACCCTGAGCCTGGGTGAGAGAGGATGAGGAAGATGAAGAGGGCTTGGTCATCCACTCTGCCAAGTCATTGGCATGTTGCGGCTCAACATGTCCAGCTGCCGAAAAGGACAAGTGTGTCCCATGGCCACGTGCTGATGATGACGATGCACCGCGTCCACGACCAGCACTGTTGTCTCTAGACACAGAGCCTGCTTGCCCTCTTTTATTGGCTCACGCCTGTCTGCCTCTCCTTGCTGGCCTTCCAGACATGGTAATGGCCTGAAGGGAGTTGGGAAAACCAGCAATTGGGTAGTGTATATTGTGCTGGAGGCACACACAAGTTCCACTAACTCCTGCAGATGGCTCAAATAGAGAAGAGCTATGTAGGTGGATATAGCGGTGTATACTGGGTTCAGAGCACGCAGACAGCAAGCACAATCTCCTAACACTGACTGCAAGCTCTATTATAAAAGATAGATATATCGCTAGCTATATAGGTGGATATAGCAGTGTATACTGCGGTCAGGGCACACAGACAACAGCCACTACAGAAGAGCAAGAACGAAAAATCGTCCGATAACGGTCGGTGTATACTGTGTTGAAGGTACACCGAACACCTACTAACTGCTACAGATGCCAACACACTACACAAGGCCGCCACGCTGGCTGCCTTATATAGTGTGAGGCGTGTACTACACAGCCTGAGCTATGATTGGCCACAGGCAGGATGCCTGTGGCCAATCATGGCTCTCCTCGCTGCCGGCGCTGTGATTGGCCAAACATGCGGGGTCGCAGTGTTTTCTGTCTGATGCAATTTATTTATACCCCTGATGAAGAGAATTTATCTAAGATCTCGAAACGCGTTGGGTTGCTGCCTTCCGTCCACTGTAGGGTGTTGTTATACAGTTGGACTGAGGAAGTATACAGTGTAACAGGATATATTTTGTATATTTGTTATTTTGTGTTTGTAAATACATGAAATGTATACTGTACTTAATGTTCATTCATTTTTAACTATTATCATTAAATTATGAATTATTATTTTTTGTAATCTTGTATATTTTGTATGGCCACCTGCCCATGTTAAAGTCCTCTCCTCAGAGGAGTAAATGTTTTTCATACTATTTTGTCCATTAGGATGGGGTTTAGGTGGGCCTCGTTAGACCTGTGATTTATAGCACCTTGTTCAGTTTGTCTTAGCTGTTGGTGGTGCCACAACAATGTAACCCCTCAGTTACTCTTGGTGGGTGCAGGAACAGGTCCTGCTGTGAAATTTTAGATAAAGAATTGTAATTACATGCCCCTGTTCAACAAGGGCAGAAAAATTGGGCCTTAGGCAGTGGTGGTGGTGCCCTAAAACAAAAATATTGTTGGAAGCTAGCATCATCAAGATTGAGGATGAATAGGATAGTCACTCAGCATAGGCAGTCTTCAAGCGATCCCACATCCATAGAAAAATCAATTGGTTACATCAGCATCAGGTACTTGATAGCTGCTGCTGATCCATTTTTATGAATGTAAGCCTATCAACGGAGTCTGTGGACAGGCGCACTCTATGAGCCGTTACAAACCCTGCAGCAGCACTGAATGTGCATTCAGAAAGAACGCTGGATAGAGGACAGGCCAGTAGCTCAATTGCACATTGAGCAAGTTCTGGCCAGTGGTCCATCCTCAAGACCCATTAACCCACTGGATGCGCTGTTTCCAGACCTTCACGCAAGTCCGGTATCCCGCTGGAGGCTCGTGCCTCTTGGTGCAACCCACCCCCTGTATCACCTCCAGGGGTGGTGTGCGCTGAGTCGCAACAGCCACTGCTCTTTGCATCTTGGCCTCAGTGAGTACCTCTTTGCTGATAGCACAGACTTCCCCTCCCTTACATCAGAGTCAGCACAGACTTCCCCTCCCTTACATCAGAGTCTGCACAGACTCCTTTTTATAAATACACTGAGAGGCAGGAAAAAGGCTGAGCTTGCTCTCCTCGGGATGGAGGCACATGCTGTCTGCAGCTTTTTATTTTCTATGTTCAATCTTCCTTCACATTTTCCCCGGGTATGTGTGGGTGGGGCAGATGGAGGAGTAGAGGAGCGGAAGGAGGAGGAGCAGTCCCTGTCAGCATCAGCTCTGAGGCTGAGCTGTGTGAGCGAGGCACACAGCTCAGCCCATGCAGCCACTAACCTCAGTCGTAGTTCCGCCGGAGATGACACAGGCATTATAGATAGACGAACTTCCGACGGGACGTTTCGCGAACCGCAAACTTCGTGGCAGGCCTCATTGACTTCAATGGGAGGCGAACTTTAAAAACCTACAGGTCATATTTCCAGCCACAAAATAATTACTAGCTGTGCACACATGGCCACTGACATAACACATGTATGAAGTGAATCTGGGATCGACAACTACAAGCATTCTTTTTTTATATGTGAAATTTTGACAAGTCAGGACTCAGGAGCGCATGAAGGCAACGGAGGAGAGGAAAGGTCAGGGTAGGCTATGAAGAGGGTGCAGGAGATGATCACCAGCACCGTGATAGAGTGCACTGACACCAGCAGAACGGTCGCTGCAGAACCGCTCAGCAGTCACAATGCTGCACAGTGGAAATGCACTATACTATGCTTTCTATATGTGCAAGTATTTTATACGTATATTACACACCTATATACTGCACACCAAATGGTACACCTATACCAGTCCTTATAAGGACCTTTTGTGGACCTAGTAGCTTGTGATTTGCAGACAGTACCTCAGTCGCTACACTGATAAAGGACTGCTGCAGAATAGGGCAGCAGTCCGCAGCAGTGCACCAGCACCCTATATATTGTACACCTATACCAGTCCTTACAAGGACCTTTGTGGACCTAGCAGCCAGTGATTTGCAGACTGTACCTCAGTCCCTACACTGAAAGGACTGCTGCGGAATAGGGCAGCAGGCAAGTATAATATTTTTTCTATATTTGGAAGAAAGTATATTATACGTGTACAACCCTATATACTGTACACCTATACCAGTCCTTAAAAGGACCTTTGTGGACCTAATAGTAATAGCTAGTGATTAAACTGACTGTCCCTGCTGCACACAGCGTCCTGTCCCTCCCTACACTGACAAAAGACAGGCTGCTGCAAATGCCAGCACAGCAGTGCACTGAACCCTATATACTGTACTACACCTATACCATACCAGTCCTTAAAAGGACTTTTGTGGACCTAATAGCTAGCGATTTGTGTCACTACAGTCTCTCCCTGCTCCACACAGCAACCTCTCCCTATAATGACATAAGACAGAATGTAAAATGGCCGCCAGGTCGGTCTATTTATAAGGTAGAGGGAATGTCCAATTGTCCATGTGCTGAAATGGCTGTCCTGTACCCCATGATGGATGTGTCATCACGGGTCAAAGTTCTTTCACACTGTAAACACACATGTCCTCCGGGCGAACAGCGGCAATAGTCCGCCGATCGGGTGAATCGCGAACACGCAAAATTCCCCGCAAAACGACTGCCGGGCGAACAGTTCGGCCATCCCTAACAGGCATGGCCGCATAGCAGTAGGTGAGCGACGGCCTGTGTTAACCTTGTCCAGGCCGTGGTCACCTCTTGCCTCCTGCTGTGCGGCCCGATCATCAACAGGCCACGGAGCGGGTGGCCCTGGCCCACCGGGCAAGTACCCGGTCTGCCCTATGGCCAGTCCAGGCCTACTTATCGCTATCATGTGAGGTGGAGACAGAGAGACCATACCGAATGACAGAGGAGCAAAATCAAAGTACATGTGTAATAATAGGGAGAGCAAAAGTTAGGTTTATCTGTTAATTTGCCCTAAATGACCCAGTACAGGTTTACTTTAAATTGATTTAAGCAGTTGCATAGTACAGTGATGAGTCGGTGCAACATGGGGCTCCGAAAATGTCACCAGCTTTACTGTAGAAGAATGGTATGTTTATCTTATTTATGTCCTGTAAGAACAGTCAACCATGAACAATACTTTTTTGTAATTTACAGCAATATCCAAAGGTCCATGAAACAATTCAAGAGATGAGCTCCAACTCCACTCTTCTAACGGCGATGGCGTCTGCTGATCTGAGAGCCGAGCTGGAATGTTCCGTCTGTCTAAACATTTATACCGATCCTGTAATGCTGAGATGTGGTCACAACTTCTGCCGGGTCTGTATTGATCATGTGCTGGATACACAGGAGGGGTCTGGAGGATATTCCTGTCCTGTATGCAGAAAAAGGTCCAGGAGTCGTCCTGCACTGCACAGGAACATAACACTACGTAACATAGCAGAGACTTTCCTGTCTGCTCAGCCAAATCAGGAGGAGTTGGGGGTCTTCTGTACTCACTGTGTGGACTCTCCTGTACCTGCTGTTAGATCCTGTCTGCACTGTGAGGTTTCTCTGTGTGATAAACACCTGAGATTCCACAAAAAGTCCCCAGAACACGTCTTATGTGACCCCACCTTGTCCATGGAGAGCAGGAAATGCTCCGTCCATAAGGAGGTTTTGAAGTATTTCTGCACTAAAGATCATACATACGTGTGTGTGTCCTGCTGTCTGATTGGAGAACATAGAGGACATGAGATGGAGTCACTGGGTGAGGCTTCTGAGAGGAAGAAGGAGACACTGAGGAATGTTCTGCAGAAACTTCTGACAAAGAGAGAGGAGACGGAGGAAAGAGTCCAGAGTCTGCAGGAACACCGGAGGAAAGTAGAAGAAGAAGCCGCCGGTGACACCGAGAGAGTCACTGCCCTGTTTAGAGATGTCTGGAAGACCTGGAGAAGAGAGTCCTGAGGGAGATATCCGGGAGGGGAGAACAGGTCTCTATCTTCATCCGGGATCTGGAAATAAAGAAGGAGGAGCTGTCCAGGAAGTTGCGTCACATTGAGGAGCTGTGTAACGTGACGGATCCACTGACTGTCTTACAGGAATCAGACACAGGTGACTTGTGTGATACTGAGGATGGAGATAATGAGGACAGAGAGAGACATGAGGAGCTCCTCCATGATGGAGGGGGTCTGGATGTGGCAGGGGTCTTACACACAGGTTTATCTGATATAATAACAGAGATTAATGTATTTTATACACAGGGAGCTGCAGACATATTACTGGATGGAAACACAGCTGATAATTATCTACAGATATCAGATGACAGGAAAACTGTATCCGAGTCAGATAGAAGTCAGAATCGCCCAGAAACACCAGAGAGATTCCAGGATTCTCCTCAGGTGTTGAGCAGTCGGAGTTTCTCCTCAGGGAGACATTACTGGGAAGTGGATGTCGGGGGATCAGATGACTGTAGAGTCGGGATGTGTTACCCCAGTATAGAGAGGAGCGAGGAGGAGTCATGGATTGGATATAATAATAAGTCCTGGGGATTGGTCAGGTTTGATGATCAGTATTCGGTGGTGCATGACAGTAAAATGATCCTCTTACCCACCAATCCCCCCAGTAACAGAGTCAGGATATATCTGGATTATGAGGTTGGACGGATCTCATTTTATGATCTGTGTGACCCGATCTGACACCTCCACACCTTCACCACCACCTTCACTGAGCCCCTCCATGCTGGGATATGTGTATGGGGAGGTTGTATAAAGATATGTGGGGGGAGGCGGGAGATGTGAGAACTCCGCCCACAGTCGAAAGAGTGGAATTCATTTAATATTCATCCATTAGTTTAGAGCAGTGGGAGGGGCTTCCTGCAAGTTTTTCTACTGTAAATAAATGTGAGATTTCTTACTGATCGCTGTGATTGGGTAGAATATCTGTCCAATTATTGGAGTAACAATAACATGTTCCTATTGGTCAGTGAGAAATCTATCTATCCTAATACTTTCTGTGTTTTGTTACAGTATTTGACATCCGTCATCTCCTCCCCCTCCCCACATGGGGTCCCTCCGTGGGTGGAGGGGCAGCCATGATCAGACATAGAGGGGGGGTGGGGTCACTGTGATGGGATAGGATGGGGGTCACCTCTCCTCTCTGCCCCTCCCCCTCCACCTCCATACAATCTATACTGCAAAGAAATAGAAATAAATGGAACAATCTGAGAGGAAATCTATGAAGACGTCATCTAGAGATTTATTACTGGAAGAAAAAAATGTGATCAGAGAGCCCAGACTGTTTTTTTAGGCAGAGTGGGTCAGGATTAGATTCCCCTGTCAGGTTTTTTCTTCTATCCGGGGCTCCATTACAGAGATTTCCCCTCACTTCCTGTCCCGGTGACAACATTTATGTCAGGAATCCGCTCGTTCTGCGCGATCGGGTGTCCGTTCGCGCATGCGCGTTCGTGCCGCAAGTCGTCGTGGGCACGCGCGTCGTCAAGCACGAAGCGGGTGCACGCCGTTCGGATGTGCGCGCGGCATATGCACGCACGTGTGCGCGTTAGCGCTATTGGCGCCAGTGGCCCTTTTTAAAGGAGCAGTTACGGTCGTTCTGTGCTGTTCGTCTGCAGCTTGTGCCTGAAGAAACCTGTTGATTCGTTTGTTACCTACCTGATATCTGACCCGGCTCTGTCTGACCCTGTTGATCTCTCCTACTCTGACCTCGGCCTGTTTGACCTCTCTTGGATTGCCTGCCTGTTGCCGAACCTCTGCTTGTACCCTGACGCCTCTGCTAGTCTCCGTTTGTTCCTGTACCAGTACCTCGTATCCTGAAGAGCCAGCCATCCTGTTTCCTCGGTCTGCAGTCTTCTTCAAGTTGCCTTCCTGCTACTACAAGTTCCTGCTCCAGAGGATCCTCTCCTATCCTGTGCCTGCTGCTGCACCTGGCTGGACTCTCCTACCCCGCTGTGCTCCGGTCTCCCTGTTCCCACTTCAGTGTGACCGGAACCAGAGCCGTAAGAGCGGTCCCTTCCACTAAGTCAGACTCATCTCCTGCTGACCATAACAGTACGAACAGCCAAAATGTCTGAGTCTGTGGAAGGGTCCTCCGCCATGAAGGAGATCTGCTCGCATCTTGCGGCCCTGACCCAAGCGGTGAAGTCTCTTCAGGATGGTTACTCCAGGCTGGAGGAACGTGTGCAACACCTGTCTACCTCCGGTCCTCCAACCACGGCTCCTCAGCCTCCTCCTGTTCAGCCTGCCATTCAACCAGCCGTGGTGACGCTTCCACCTGAACCCAGGGTTCCCATTCCGGAGAGGTTTTCCGGGGACCGCTCCAAGTTCCGGGCCTTCCGTAATGCCTGCCAACTATACTTTGCCCTACAGCCTAGGACTTTTTCTCTGGAGGCTACCAAAGTGGGATTCGTTATCTCCCTGCTGCAAGGAGAGCCCCAGTCCTGGGCCCATCACCTCCTGGAGAACGACAGTCCCCTCACCCAGACCCTTGCTACCTTTCTCGAGGGAATGGCCCAGCTCTACGAGGATCCCCAGCGGTCCGCTACCGCAGAAGCTGCACTAACTGCGCTCCAGCAGGGTCGAAGGTCGGCAGAGGACTATGTATCAGACTTTAGACGCTGGAGCGCGGATACCCAATGGAATGAGTCAGCCCTAAGACATCAATTCCGCTTGGGCCTGTCTGAAGCTCTTAAAGATGAGTTGGCCCGTGTTGGAACCCCAGATTCCTTGGAGGATCTAATCAATTCGGCCATTCGAATTGACAGGAGGCTCCGTGAGCGTAGGGCAGAACGCTCCACCCAATCTCAAAGACCAGCTTGGATGTCCGCCAGAACCCCTTCTTCAGCACCCTTCTTCATTCCATCCTCCCAAGGGAGACCAGCCAGTGCCACCCAAGCATCTGAAGAACCCATGCAGCTCGGGTTACTCCGGCCTACCCTGTCCCCTGAGGAGCGAGCCCGCCGCCGGCAAATGAATTTGTGCTTGTACTGCGGCGGCCCCGGACACTACGTGATCAACTGCCCCGTTAAGACTCGTAAGTGCCTTTCTTCTGTGTCTCACGAACCGGTGACTCTACCTTCCAACTCGTTCCATGTCGCTCTTCTGCTCTCTTTTCAGCTGCAGGGAAGAATGATTCACGTCAGCGCTATCCTTGATTCAGGAGCCTGCGGTTGCTTCATCGACGCTGCATTTACCAGTCTGCACTCCATCCCCCTTCGAAAGAAATCCCATGAACTCTCCATCTTCCTGGCCGACGGTTCGCAAATTAAGTCTGGCCGAGTCACCCAGGAGACTCTTCCGCTACCCACTACCACTTCCTGCCAACATACCGAACTGCTAACCTTGGACGTTATATCATCACCACTGTTTCCCGTGATCTTGGGTATTCCGTGGCTTCAGGCGCATAACCCCTCCATCAACTGATCTTCTGGGGAAGTGAGCTTCCTCTCCTCCTACTGCCAGGACCACTGCCTGCCCGGAGCTTCAGTACAGCCCAGAACGCTCCTCTGTCTGGATCCAGACCAGGACTTGTGCCAGTTAGTTCCAGAGCCCTACCAAGAGTTTCTGGATGTTTTCAGCAAACGGGGGGCTGACTCTCTCCCCCCACATCGCCCCTACGACTGTCCCATCGAGCTCCTTCCTGGGGCAGAGATCCCATTCGGGCGTGTCTTCCCCTTGTCCGAGAAAGAGCAGGAAGCCCTAAAAGTCTACATTACTGAAAACCTTGAGAAGGGATTCATCCGCCATTCCACTTCTCCTGCCGGGGCCGGAATATTTTTTGTTACAAAAAAGGACCAGACCCTTCGGCCCTGTGTGGACTACCGGGAGTTAAATCGGATCACGATTAAGAACCGTTATCCCTTACCACTGATTCCGGAACTTTTTCAGAAATTAAGGTCAGCCACTATATTTACTAAACTGGACTTGAGGGGAGCTTACAATCTGGTCAGAATACGAGCAGGGGACGAGTGGAAAACAGCGTTTCGGACTCGTTTTGGGCATTACGAGTATCTGGTAATGCCCTTCGGACTTTGCAATGCCCCGGCCACCTTCCAGCATCTAATTAATGATGTTTTCCGAGACTTTCTGGACATCTTCGTCATTGTGTACCTGGACGATATCTTAGTCTTTTCCGGGTCCCTAGAACAGCATCGTGGACACGTCAGCAGAGTACTGCTCCGGCTCCGGCAACACGGACTTTACGCTAAGGCCGAAAAATGTCAATTTGAACAGCAGTGTATCCAATTTCTCGGCCTAGTAATTTCTCCAGCAGGCGTCAAGATGGACCCACAAAAGGTTTCTGCTGTCCTCGAATGGCCAGCTCCCACGGATAAGAAGGGAATCCAGCGCTTTGTAGGGTTTGCTAATTTCTACAGGAGATTCATAAAGGGATTTTCGGCCATTATCGCCCCCATCACTCAGATCACTAAACAAAACATACGCTTTCATTGGGGACCCGAAGCGCAGGCCGCCTTCCAAAGACTCAAGAACCTGTTCACATCTGCTCCCATTCTCAGGCACCCGGATCCTTCAAGACCCTTTATCCTGGAGGTAGATGCCTCTGAGGTAGCTGTAGGGGCGGTGGTCTCCCAACGACAAGGAAAAGATGACCTGATGCACCCCGTGGGGTTCTTTTCTCGCAAACTTTCTCCGGCAGAGAGAAATTATGATGTGGGGGATCGAGAGCTTCTCGCCATCAAGTCTGCATTAGAGGAGTGGAGATACCTACTGGAGGGGGCGGTACACCCCGTACTTATCTACACAGACCATAAAAACCTCGAATACCTCCGTACCGCCAAACGTCTGAAACCTCGGCAGGCCCGCTGGGCCCTCTTCTTCTCCCGTTTCAGTTTCCATATTACCTACCGCCCCGGGTCAAGAAATATAAAACCAGACGCACTTTCCCGCATGTTCGATAGTTCCAGGGACATCGTGCCTCCTGATACCATCCTCCCTGCCAACTCCTTTCTGCTTGTCCAGCCGGACCTCCTGTCTCTGTTAAAGAGAGCTTCTCTCGTGTCCTCTAGTCCCCCAGGAGTTACGCTTATCTCCAGAGAAGGTCTGCTTTGGAAGGACAACCAAATCTTTGTTCCAGAAGACGTCCGAATAAGGGTCTTGGGCCTCCTCCACGAGCACCCCCTCGCCGGGCACTTCGGTGTCCGTAAGACTCTGGAGCTGGTCCAGCGCTCCTTCTGGTGGCCAGGTATGAGGGAGTATTGCAAGAAATATGTGAATTCCTGCCCTGTGTGTAGCCGGAATAAAGTCCCCAGAAACCGGGCCTGGGGTCTGCTCAAACCACTCCCCGTACCCGACCGCCCCTGGCGGATGATTACGATGGACTTCATTGTGGAACTTCCCCCTTCCGAGAACTGTACAGCCATCTTTGTGATCTGTGACCGGTTGTCCAAAATGGCCCATTTTCTACCCTTGAAGGGAACACCCACCGCATCAGAGACAGCGCACATTTAAATCAAGGAGGTAGTCAGGCTCCACGGGGTACCTTCCAACATTGTTTCTGATAGAGGGGTGCAATTCACCTCTCGTTTCTGGAGAGCCTTATGCGAGGCCTTGAAAATAGAATTGGCCTTGTCCTCCGCCTACCACCCGCAGACCAACGGACAAACGGAACGCACCAATCAAACCCTTGAACAATACATTAGGTGCTTTTCATCCTTTGCTCAGGACGATTGGGTTTCCCTCTTACCTTTGGCGGAATTCGCCTATAACAATGCCAGCCATGCTACCACCGGCCAATCCCCATTTTTTGCTAATTTTGGTTTTAACCTGTCCTTTCTTCCTGATATTCTTTCAGAATCCCACGTTCCAGCGGTACAGGACACCGTATCTTTTCTGCAGCGGAACAACCAAATCCTCCAAGAAACCATAACCAAGGCTCAGGCGGACAGTAAGAGGAACTTCGATCGGGGAAGACGGGGAGAACTGATCCTTCAAGTCGGAGACCAGGTATGGCTTTCCTCTTCTAACTTAAAATTAGCCTGTCCCTCTAAGAAGTTGGCACCCAAATTTCTGGGTCCATTTCCAGTTAAAAGGAGGATCAATGAAGTCTCTTATGAACTGTCTTTGCCCGTTTCTATGAAAATTCACCCGGTCTTCCATGTAGCTCTGCTTAAGCCTGCTGTACCTGATCCTTTTCCTGGTAGAGGAACAGGTCCTCCGGATCCTGTGTTGATCGATGGCAACGAGGAATACGAAGTGGAAGCCATTCTGGATTTTAGAAGACGTCATGGACAAGGTCAGTTTCTAATTAAATGGAAAGGTTATGGTCCAGAAAATAATTCCTGGGAACCTGCTGCCAATCTACATGCAGATAGACTAATTAAGGCCTTCTTTACTGCACATCCTGAGAAGAGAGTTGTTAGGGGCACCCGGAGGTTGCCCCTTGTGGGGGGGCAATGTCAGGAATCCGCTCGTTCTGCGCGATCGGGTGTCCGTTTGCGCATGCGCGTTCGTGCCGCAAGTCGTCGTGGGCACGCGCGTCGTCAAGCACGAGCGGGTGCACGCCGTTCGGATGTGCGCGCGGCATATGCACGCACGTGTGCGCGTTAGCGCTATTGGCGCCAGTGGCCCTTTTTAAAGGAGCAGTTACGGTCGTTCTGTGCTGTTCGTCTGCAGCTTGTGCCTGAAGAAACCTGTTGATTCGTTTGTTACCTACCTGATATCTGACCCGGCTCTGTCTGACCCTGTTGATCTCTCCTACTCTGACCTCGGCCTGTTTGACCTCTCTTGGATTGCCTGCCTGTTGCCGAACCTCTGCTTGTACCCTGACGCCTCTGCTAGTCTCCGTTTGTTCCTGTACCAGTACCTCGTATCCTGAAGAGCCAGCCATCCTGTTTCCTCGGTCTGCAGTCTTCTTCAAGTTGCCTTCCTGCTACTACAAGTTCCTGCTCCAGAGGATCCTCTCCTCAGAGGCGGCTCTAGGCTTTGTGAGGCCTTAGGCAAACCTTAGACATGGGGCCCCACTCACTCCCATAACTGAAAAAAATATTTGAGTGATAGAAATTGCTGCAGAAAAGACCGCAGACATGATAAAAGAGATGGTCAGAGATGGCAGACATGATATAAGAGATAATCAGAGGCCACAGACATGAGATAATCAGAGGCTGCAGACATGATACAAGAGATGGCCAGAGGCCGCAGACATGATACAAGAGATGGTCAGAGGCCGCAGACATGATACAAGAGATGGTCAGAGGCCGCAGACATGATACAAGAGATGGTCAGAGACTGCAGACATGATACAACACGATAACGCCACATTCCTGCAGCACCCACAAAACACTAGAGCCACAGACAATCCCGCCACAGACAGAGTTCAGACAGAAAATCCCTCTATACACTACTCTGTCCTCTACTACAAGCAGGAGAAGCTGACACATTCGCTTTGGGTGCGCTGCAGTGCATCCTGGGAGTTGTAGTCTCTGCAGAGTGCAGGCACTGGAGGGCCAAGTCCAGTGTGTGGTGTGGAGAACTACAACTCCTGCCTTGCAATGTGGTTCTGGCTGTGGGTGAAGGCTAGGGTGGCGGCGGAGCTTGCTATTGCCTGCAGCTGATGAGAATTATCTAAAAAAAAAAACACGTTAATAATGTAAACATAAAGATCTGGTTCACACTCACTGATTGCTTCAAGTTCACTGATTGGTTGCTAGAGGTTACTGCACATAATTACTGCTTACCCATTGGTTGCTGTAGGTTACTGCACATCATTACTGCTCACCAATTGGTTGCTATAGGTTACTGCTTATCATTATCACTCTGGTTACTAGAGGTTATTGCACGTTATTAATAATCACTGATTGTTTGATAGGGGTTACAGCACATCATTACCACTCACTGGGTGGCAGAACAGTATTGTGGTGTGTGACACAATTGTTGCGGTACTGTTGGTTGCATGGCAGGATGCAGGTTACAGTTTAGGGTGATGGTGGCAGCATTGGGGTGAGAGGCTGAGATATCTCCCATATAATGATAGGGGGTAGAGTGATAGGATGCCAGAGGTGGGGTACAAGAGGGATGTGGATGATAATGACAGGAGGCAGGGTTGTAAGATGCCAGAGGTGGGGTACAGGGTGATGATGACAGGGGGTGGGGTGGTAGGATATCAGCAAAGGGGGAGGATAATGATAGTGGGGAACAGGGGAGATGAAGATGAGGCTGATGATGGGGATAGATTGTTGGATGCTAGAGGTGGGGTACAGGGGGGTGATGGGGATGTTGATGACAGGGGGCAGGGTGGTAGGATGTCAGAAGTAGGGTATGGGGATGATGATGATTATAGTAGGTGGGGTGGTAGGAGGCTGGAAGAGGGGTACAGGGGGGTTAAGATGACAGGGGGTGGGGTGGAAGGAAGCTAGCAGAGGGGTACTGGGGGGAGGTTGAAAATGATAGGGGGTGGGGTGATAGGATGTCAGAGATGGGGTACAGGGGGATGAAGATGAGAGGGGGTGGAGTGGTAGGAAGCTGGCAGAGGGTTGCAGAGGGGATGAAGATGACAGGGGGTGGTAGGAACCTGGCAGAAGGGTGCAAGGGGGTTAAGATGACAGGGGGTTGGGTGGAAGGAAGCTAGCAGAGGGGTACTGGGGGAGGTTGAAAATGATAGGGGTTGGGGTGATAGGATGTCAGAGATGGGGTACAGGGGGATGAAGATGAGAGGGGGTGGAGTGGTAGGAAGCTGGTAGAGGAATGCAGGGGGGATGAAGATGACAGGAGGTGGGATGGTAGGAAGCTGGCAGAGAGGATGATGATGACAGGGGGTGTGGTGGTAGGAAGCTGGCAGAGGGGATGAAGATGACAGGGGGTGGGTCATAGGATGCCAGAGATGGAGTAAAGGGGGATGAAGCTGAGAGGAGGTGGAATGGTAGGAAGCTGCTAGAGGGGGTGAAGATGACAGGGGCTGGTAGGAACCTTGCAGAGGGGTGCAAGGGGGATGAAGATGACAGGGGGTGGGGTGGTAGGAAGCTGGCAGAGGAGTGCAGGAGAGGATGAAGATGACAGGGGGTGGGGTGGTAGGAACCTGGCAGAGGGGTGCAGGGGGAGGAAGATGACAGGAGGTGGGTGATAGGATTTCAAAGATGAGGTACAGGGGGATGAAGATGAGAGGGATTGGAGTGGTAGGAAGCTGGCATAGGGGTACAGGGGTGAAGATGACAGGGGGTGGAGTGGTAGGAAGCTGGCAGTGGGGTGCAGAGGGGATGAAGATGAAAGAAGCTGGCAGAGGGATGCTGAGGGGATGAAGATGACAGGGGGTGGTAGGAACCTGGCAGAGGGGTGCAAGGGGGATAAGGATGACAGGGGTGGGCTGGTTGGAAGCTTGCATAGGAGTGCAGGGTGGATGAAGATGACAGGGGGTGGGGATGTAGGAAACTGGCAGAGGGGAAGAAGATGACAGAGGGGTGGGGTGGTAGGAACCTTGCAGAGGGGGGCAGGGGGATGAAGATAACGGGGTGGGGTGGTAGGAAGCTGGCAGAGGAGTGCGGGGGGATGAAGATGACCGGGGGTGGGGGATGTAGGAAGCTGGCAGAGGGGATGAAGATGACAGGGGATGGGGTGGTAAGAAGTTGGCACAGGGGTGCAGAGGGGATGAAGATGACAGGGAGTGGAGTGGTAGGAAGCTGGCAGTGGGGTGCAGGGGGTTGAAGATGACGGAGCGGGGTGGTGGGAAGCTGGCAGGGGGGTGCAGGAGTGATGAAGATGACGGGTGAGGTGGTAGGAAGCTGGCAGAGGGGTGCAGGGGGGATGAAGATGACAGGGGTGGGGTGGTAGGAAGCTGGCAAAGGGGTACATGGGGGTGAAGATGACCGGGGTGGGGATGTAGGAAGCTGGCAGAAGGAATGAAGATGACAGGGGGATAGGAAGCTGGCAGAGGGGATGAAGATGACAGGGGGTGGGGTGGAAGGAACCTGGCAGAGGGGTGCAGAGGGATGAAGATGACAAGGGGTATGGATGTAGGAAGCTGGCAGAGGGGTGCGGGGGGGAGGGTGAAAAGTAGTATGATGATAGGATGCCAGGAACAGGATAATGATGACAGGGGTCAGTAGGTGGCATCATATGCTGGACGGCAAACATATCATCAGTGTACTGCTCTGTGTCAGTGAGGTCACAGGTGGCCAGCAGCGGTGATATTCTGGGCGCCGGTCATGGGATGCTGTTTGGGTCCGGTAGTGTCGTGTAGTACCTTGAGACCTGGATGATCGGCAGGCGCTAGCTCCATTACGGATTTGATCAGGAAGCTGCTCAGCCGCTGCGGGCATTATCGGAGCTCTATCTGCAAGTGCACGTGGTAGGAGAAGAAGATCCTCAGAGCACGGAAGAAGGGGAGGAGCCAGAGGAGGGGACTACATGCAGCCACTCGGGACATGACTCATGAGCTCTCGGGCAGTTCTCAAGTGGCCAGGGAAAACCTGGTTGCGCGTACCGCAGGCTTTTGCCCCGCATTAACGGCTCTGAGAGCGCTGACCAGGGGACATTTACTCCCACACACGGTAGGCAAATTAGGTCGGCCACGAGGCTCCTGGGAGTGGGAGGCCTTAGGCGACCGCCTAATTTGCCTAATTAGAGAGCCGCCTCTGCCTCTCCTATCCTGTGCCTGCTGCTGCACCTGGCTGGACTCTCCTACCCCGCTGTGCTCCGGTCTCCCTGTTCCCACTTCAGTGTGACCGGAACCAGAGCCGTAAGAGCGGTCCCTTCCACTAAGTCAGACTCATCTCCTGCTGACCATAACAATTTATCTAGACAGGAAATGAGGGGAACTCTCCAACAGGAACACAGACTGAAATAAGAATGATATGTTTAGTATAATAAGGAAGGGGAAGGATTAGAGCTCCTGTCCGATGTTTATATGTCTGTGTCCCTGTACAGATTTCTCCCCTTCCTTGTATTGGTGTCACCAGGACAGGAAGTGAGAGGAAATCTCTCTAAGGCTGGGATCACATTGCTGTGCAGATCACATGTCATGTCTGTGTGATGTGAATTCAGCCGTACAAACTGTGTGACTGAAATCACATTCACACCAGAATGGTGCCGGACCCTTTTTTTGGTCCTCACTGGAATCGGATCACATTGGGTGTCACATCTATACAATCCGATTCCAGCACCATTTCAGCGTTTGCACTGCGATCTGCGAAGCGATCTGGGGGTGTCATTAACTTTCCATTGACCCCCCCGCAGCGGTTCTCAGATGTCAGTGTGACCGTCCGGTGATTGAGGTGTGATGAGGGAACCCGCACAGGAATCGCACTGTTTTCCGCATCCCACAAGTCTCATCCCAGCCTAATGCCCTGTACACACGCTCTGACATTCCGACAACAAAATCCATGGATTTTTTTTTCCGACAGATGTTGGCTCAAACTTGTCTTGCATACACACTGTCACACAAAGCTTGTTAGAAATTCCGAACGTCAAGAACGTGGTGACCTACGACGAACAGAAAAATTAAGTTCAATAGCCAGTGCAGCTCTTCTGCTTGATTCAGAGCATGCGTGGAAATTTGTGAATCGGAATTGTGTACATGTGATCGGAATTTACAAGAACGGATTTTGTTGTCCGAAAAACTTGAGATCCAGATCTCAAAATTTTGTGCGATGGAAATTCCGATGGAAAATGTCCGATGGAGCCTACACACGGTCGGAATTTCCGACCAACAAGCTTCCATTGAACATTTGTTGTCGGGAAATCTGACTATGTGTACGGGGCATAAGGCTCCATTCACAGCTATGCAGGTTGCTTTTCAGCATTTCTGCTGTGCTCTCCACAGGTTTTTTACCGCAATTTTCCCTTTGCTGTCGGTGGTGTCAGTAATTTGGTAGTGTTGGTGGTGGAGTCAGTAGTGTTGGGGGTGTCAGTGTCGGTAGTGGTGGTGTGGGTGGAGTCGGTAGTGTTGGTGGTGTTGGTGGTGTCTGTGGTGTGGGTGGAGTCGGTAGTGTTGGTGGTGTCAGTGCAAGCAGCACTATGTTGCTGTGCAGAGTGTTCTCTGGTCTCGCCCTCCTCATCTTCCCCACCAGAGAACATGGGCGCTGCCCCTGCATCCTTGTATCTGGCCCCCTAATCTCTATGCAGGACGCCGGACGCATGGATTTCAACACTTTTTTTTTTTTTTCTTCTTTTTAGATGTACGTGATTAGAGGCTCTAACTGGCTTTAAAAAAGGGTGGGCTCAGGGGACAGAGCACTGCGCCCTGAGCCCACCCAGTTGTGTGACATTTGCAAATTAATATTCGCTATTGTCTTCCCGATTCTCCCCCTGGCCGATCAGGGAACAGATCTTAAGACTCCCGGCCAATGGAGTCTCAAGACCCAATTGGCTGGGAGGAGAAGCGATTGCCGGGATACTGAGGAGACAGAGGGAGGGAAGCCGCCGCAGCCATGAACTCCATTGGGTAAGTGCAGGGCTGACCATGTGGGGCCTGGCAGGCAAGAGGGCAAGCGAGCAAGCTGGCAACCAGGGGGAGGTGAGGGGTGTAGTTATGGTGAGTGGAGGAGGGTTGGAGCGACAGGGAGGGGTTAGTGTGGGGTGGCGGGCTGGAATGACGGAGGGGATGTCTGTGGCCTGGTCTTTCTGCTGCCCCCAACCAGTGCAGCACCAGCCACCACCAATTAGTCTGGTAATATGTAGAATAGACGGGAAGGTGAAGAGGGTGGGAGCGGGGGAACATGCTGATCACTAATATACATCACAGTGCTACCTGCAGTCACAACCTCTGCACTGAATAAGATGAGATGTATGGGGGGGGGGGGAGGTAGAGAGGAGAACACGGGGTTTACCTGTCACTTTATCTTTCTGAGTATCTAAGTATCTGAAGAAAGCCAGGGCCCCATACATAAGTCATATTGTCAGGAATACTGGGTAAGATAACATTGTCTAGGGACCCCAAATACTTTTAAAGGTCTGGGGGACGGGGCCAAGTGAGGGGTTTTGTAAAAGAGAAGCCCTTGGGGGCTTCATCAGGAAGGTGGCACAGAAACGGGCGGGACCTGCAATCTATGGTGCTGAAGTAGTTCACAGTTCATGGGGGGGCACATTTTGGCCATTTTTGTCTTGTCCTATCACTGCCTGGGTCCCCAAGTATGTCTCAATACTAAGGGACCCTTTATGTGTCCCACTATTATTGGGTTTCAAATTATATTAATAAGTATCTTTGTCATTTTCTGACCACTATCCACTTTCATAGCTTCCTCATCAATCCATGTCAGATCCCCGAGTCCTCACCCATGTAAGATACATGGTGGGATATGTTGGAGCTTACACGGGATTGATGATGTCACCCCTCCATCATGTGATGGTATGTAAGGCCTCTGACTGGCTGCTCAGGCCTGAACACTGCATGCTGGGAGAAGGTCACATGATCCCTCAATACCCGGGAAACTGGGGACTTAGTGAGGACTTTGATGGAGGAACAACAAAGGAAAGTATAAGTGGGTGTGTACGGCTCTTGGGTCACCTACAGAAGGGGGTGGGGCATTCATTCTAATGGCTCGTCCCAGTACATGAGCACTGTGTATAGTGAGATGGGACGGTGAAGAATTGTATAGAGTGCCGGAGCTAAGAGAGGGCACAGAATGTAATATGACTTATTGTCTGTGTCCGAGCTGTGATGTCATAGTAGAGAAATGGCTGCCGAGGGACCCAATGTGGAAAGTACAGATAGAGGCGTACTGGCCCTTTAAGAACATATCTATCTCTGTCTATAAAATTATAATGTGTAGACAGTCTCATTCCTTATTATTAATCCATTTACAATTAGATTATTCTATTGATTTATTTGAATATTTTATTGTGTGAAGAAATAGAAATGAATAATAGATCTACAAATAGAAAGAAATGAAAATTGATGGAAAAATCTCAGAAGAAATATATGAAGAAATGATCCCGAGATTTACTAATGAAAGAAATAATGGGATTTATCACTAATATAATGATATCACTATAATAATGTATGATTACTAGAACTGGAATGTGTCCCCAATATGTGTCCCCATAGAATGGATCACCAATAGAATTCTATGGGATCTCTTTTATATTGGATCCTAATATGATGTATCATGTGATGGTGTATTATAATCACTAGATGTGTCCTGGTGATGGGGGAGAATTAGGAAATGAAATGTTATTGTGAAATAAAGATTCTTTATGAAATTATTATTATTATTATTATTATTCTGGGTTTATACAGAACCGATAGTTTACACAACATTTTACAACATGAAGGCAGGCATTACAATTACAGTGTAATACAGGAGGAATCAGATCTCTGCTCCTTAGAGCTTACAATCTAGAAGGGAGGATCAACAGATACAAAAGGTAAAAACTGTGGGGGATGGGCTGATGGAGAAACTAAATGTCCAGTTAGGTGGGGGCAGGATAGGCTTCTCAGAAGGGGTGAGTTTTCAGGGATCGTCTGAAAGAGGACAGAGTAGGAGATAGAAGGACAGATTGGGACAGGGTGGTTCAGAGGATGGGAGAGGCTCAGGAGAAGTCCCGGAGGCGAGCATGGGAGGAGGTGACAAGGGAACTAGAGATCAGGAGGTCTTGGGAGGAAGGAAGAGTGCGGTTTGGTTGGTATTTTGATACGAGGTTAGTGATGTAGCTGGGGGCAGAGTTGTGTGTGGCTTTGTAAGTTGTTGTCAGTATTTTGAATTTAAGGTGGATGAGTCTGGCGGCAGCCTTCATGGTGGATTGAAGGGGGGATATCTTAAGTGAAGGTAAGCCAATGAGGAGTCGGGGCGAGAGATGACCAGGAAGTGGATTAGAAGCTTTGTGGTGTCATTGGTTAGAAAGGGACATTTTTTTTGGAGATGTTACGGAGGCAAGTTTTGGACAGTGATTGGATGTGGGGCCGAAAGGAGAGCTTGGAGTCCAGAACTACACCTAGAACCTTGGCATGTGGGGACGGGTTGATAGTCGAGCCATTGATTTTGATGGAGAAGTCGGGGGAAGAGGCACGTGGGGGAGGAGAAATTATGAGCTTTGTTTTGGACAAGTTAAAGGGTTTGTTAACCCACATCATGTACTTTATATAATCCGCTCTGCCTTATGATATGCCCCCTGTGTGTTGTATAAAATAAAAAAAGCTGTATATACTTTTTATTAGTGCTACTAATAGTAAAACTAGAAAAATGTATCGTCGTCCTATAGATTTATGAAAAACAAAAAAAGGATCTGAGGCAACTGTGGACTTTCATTGTAGGGTGAGGACTTGCATACACATTTATATAGAAAAATTTTAATTTATTGAAAAAAAGACATGATTAAAAAGGTCCTAAAAAAGAAAATCAAAAAAAAAAAAAAACGGGTATATAATGCATATAAATTGGTTCTCTGAATAGGAACTGAGCAGTAGAATGTGCATCCATCCAGAAAGCAATCAGAATGTCGTCCAGGTCAGTTCAGACTCGACATGTTTCGCGGTATGACCTCTTCTTCAGGAGTATATTTCCACAGTCATTATATGCACCAATGTCTACAAAGTACAAACATATAAATAATCAATCAAAACCAGGAAGAAGATCTGGACAGCCTCACTCAGCCTTTTATTCAAAAATTCTTGTGCACAAAAATACAAGCCATAGCAGGAACAGACAGACAGGAGCTAACGCGCTACTATTCACAGATATGAACATAGTATAAATACTTTTTTCATTGTGTACCATGTGATTAGAAAATCAACTTTAATTGGTTAATCAGCCAATTAAACTTCATTGGTCACCTGAAATCTACACACATGGTGTGTGTGTAACACAAAACAACTGAATAATTGATGTGCCCATAAATACAATCTAAAATACATATGTATGTGACAAGGGAAAATATATAGTGATGTAAAATAAAGTGTAAAGAAGTATAAAAAAAACTTTTAATAAGGCTAGTACTGAACAATTAATAGTGAAAAGTGTGATAGGGGTAGAATATATAAATGTGTATGTGCATACATTGCATTATATATATATATATATATATATATACAAAAGTATAAAAATGTAAAGATTTAAAAAATTAATTTGAATTGTTGAAGTAATGTGTCAAAAGCAATATGTGCATAAAATGTATAAAAAAAATGTAAACGCATGTGAATATATGATGGTCTAAATTGGGAAAATTGTTAATTATATATTGATATATGTACTATATGAAATAAAAAGGTAAAAAATAGTGTAGCGCTTCTGTAATAGTGAATGTGATCAACACATGCACAAAAAATTCCAAATAAATGGTCACATGAGAAAGTCCATATACATAAAACAAAGTCCAATGGAATGGGTATGAACTTCCGTGATGTAACTGGTGCAAAGATGGTTAGGCCATTTCAAGGAAAAACAGATATGCCCATGTAAAACAGCTTGTCTGTAGACATTAGGGAAGTAGATAAATACTCTTACCAACTGTGTTGGACTCACACGGTCATATGACAGTTGAGTCTGTAAAGCTTGGGGTCCCAATCTAGGGCCAGGGGGTGGATCGATGAGGGTCCGTCAAACTGGTGAGAGAACTCCAACCGACTGTGTGCCAAGCGATGTGTTTCACGGATGGAACATCAGGATGGTTTCTTATCCAACTCGGACGTAGCATGATCAACACCGATACTCCGATCACCCCAAAATAGGGTGAAAAATGTTAAAGGTTTTTTAGGCCAAAAAGAGAAAGGAAAAAGAGAGTTCCACATGGTGCGGGTCAGACGGTATAAAACGGCAAATTTATTTAAAAGTCAAAGAATTATATAAAATATTTTATGACTTAGTGATCACAAAAAGATTAGATAAAAATGAAAGTAAAAGCAATGTAGGGTGCCAACAGCTAGCCCGACGCGTTTCGACACATATGTCTTCGACAGGGGCATGTTGGAGCCCACCACATTGCTAGCAAATTTATGGAGTGTCTGAGACAGTTCCGCCTACAAAAGGGGCGGAGACTTCAGTCTGGGACAACCCCTTACAGGTAAAGTAAACAATCATGTCAAACCAAGGTAAACATATTCAAACATGATAAACAAATGCAGATATCAATCTGTCATCCATATGTGACAGTACCTTCTCATACAAATACTCAAGTTGGAAAACATACAGAAAACATACAGTACCATGACAATCTTATTCTAGTCACAGCTGATGTGTCTGCACTGTACACCTGCATCCCACAGCACTTAGGTTTAGGTGCCGTGGAGTTATTTCTCTCAAGGGACTCTACACTTCCTGTGATACACAGAAACTTTCTTATGCAATTACTAGAATTCGCTACGTCCCACAATTATTTCTGGTTTCAGGGCACCTTTTATACCCAGATCAAAGGGGTTGCCATGGGGACAAAATATGCACCCAGTTTGGCCAATCTGTTTATGGCCCAGTGGGAGGAGGATGTCTTCTATGCCCTGGACAGGCCTGAATTGGTACTGTGGGCAAGATATATAGACGACATCCTCCTCCTGTGGAGGGGTAGCCGGCCATCTCTGGATGCCTTCATGGCAACCCTTAACAATAACGATCGCGGTATCCATTTGACCTTTGAAGCCAGTACCACTAACATACATTTTCTGGACTTGGAAGTTACAGTAGTGCAGAAACGCCTAGTCTTTTTTTTTTTTTCAAATATTTTTTATTAAATTTTTGAAGCAAGGAAAAACAAGAATTGTACATATTTCACAGTCATGAACAATAACATCACAGAAAGAAAACATAAAGTACATTATGAGCAATAATATCACATAAAGTGAACATAAAATGAACAGGGAAGTAGATAGTCAATGTGGAAAGATTATCCATATAGACATAATCCCAAACAAATTATGTAGAGCGTATTCTAGAAGTCAAAGAAAGACAGTATGAGAAGAAAGGAAAAGAGATTAAAGAGAAGAGAGAATATAAAGAGATAAGAATAACGGTTGAGGAGATGAGAGCGAAGAAAGTAGAGAGGATTCGGTCACTTGGAGCCACCCACAAAAAGGGTATCAATGCGGTATAATACCGTAAATACTTCTTTGAACAATAATTAGCAAATAGTAATTCGTAATCAAGAGCAACAACGTAAGACATCCTACTATTAATGATTTGAGTCAAACCAGTCAACCCACATCTTCCACTTATTATCATGCTGTTTCCGGACTCCATTCCTGCTAGCAATCAATGACTCATATACATGGTTCTGCTTAGTTAAATCTAGTACTTCAGATAGATTAGGGGTCCTAGTCGACTTCCAGCTCCTAGCAATCAGTAGTCTAGCCGCTAATAGAACGTGTATAACAACTGTGCGACAGCTATGGGGAAAACGTTGAATGCCCAGGTTTAGGACTGCAAGTTCTGGATTCAAAGGGGTTAATATCCCTGTAATACGTGAGATGCATTGGAACACAGTATTCCAAAAACTGGAAATATGTTTACAGAACCAAAACATGTGTGAAATAGTGCCCACTTCACCACACTCTCTCCAGCATAGGGGGGATGTGGATGGAGAGATCTTAGCCAAGAGAAATGGTGTCCAGTACCATCTCAAAGCTATTTTGTGTGTAAGTTCCCAGTGATTTACACATTTAGTCACTTTATGAACAGATTGAAACGCAGTTTGCCAGTCCTGTATGTCAAAACATTTATCAAAGTCTGATGCCCACTTAGCAAAAGGACCTGAGTTAGTAAATGAAAGTTTATGCTGAAACTCATAATACATAAGGGAAATGCCCTTGGAGGAGAGCGTAGGCTTGGTATAAAATTGCCAGATTTTGTTCGGAATAGGAACAAAGGGGTATGTAACGATTTGAGAAGGTGTGTTATTTGGATATAATGGTAATATTCCGTATAAGGTAAGTCATATTCTAATTTAAGTGCATCAAATGATTTAGGTAAATCCCCTTGGTAGATGTGCTCCACGAGAGTGATACCTTGAGCTCGCCACCTCGAGAAGTCTGCGTATGGGATCATGTGAGTTAAGATTTCTACAGGTATAGGAATATTGGTAACTGAGGAGGATGTGTCAGCTAATCCGCATAAATCTCTCCAGGCCATCAGAGATGCCTGAAGAGTCGGAGGTAGACTGCGTAGGGAGAAGGGTCTCCATGTATCTAGGAACAATAACATACGTAAGTCTTTTGTTGGGCTGAGAGTTTGTTCTATGCCACACCAGAGGGCCTCTGGTAAGGGAGAGAACCAATATTTAAGTGAGGTGAGTATGGCCACTCTATGGTAATCTTTTAGATCTATCATACCCATCCCCCCCAGCAGATCTATGTTTAATTAAGAGAGTTCTAGTAGATCTAGGGCGTTTACCTCCCCAGATGTATTGTCGGAGAATACGATTAAGTGTTGCTAAGTGACTTTTTTTAAGAGGTATGGGCAGCGTACGAAACACGTACAGTATCTGAGGTAGTAGGAGCATTTTAAAAGACGCCAGCCTACCTGACCAGGAAAGTTCCGCTTTGGCAGGCCTTTTCGCCTCTTTTTCTATCTTGGCGATAAGCGGAATATAGTTGGCATCAGCTAATGTGGATAAATCAGATGTGATTTGCAAGCCTAGATATGTAATATTGTTGTCGGCCCAAGAGTAAGGAAAATTGCTTTTTAAACTGAGTTGTAGAGGGGGCGGGAGATTAAGGCCCAGGATAAGGGATTTCGTGAAATTAACTTTATAGTACGATACAGAACTGAACTCGTTAAGGATGGAATGGGCATTAGATAGGGAGGTGGATGGGGAAGACAGGAATAAAATAACGTCATCAGCAAATAGGCTGATAGTATGGGACCTACCGGAGAATTCGAATCCTAAGATACCAGGGTGGGTTCTAATTTTTTCAGCGAGGGGCTCTATTAGTAAGTTAAAAATGGAGGGGGATAGGGGACAGCCCTGCCTAGTACCATTTGTGGTGGAAAATGGGGAAGATAACATGTTGGAGGAGTATACCTGGGCACAAGGGGAAGAGTACAAGGCTAGAATTGCTGATAGTATGGGACCCGAAAACCCAAACCTACCCAAAGTCTGAGTCATATATCCCCAGTGGACCCTGTCGAACGCCTTCTCCGCATCCAAGGATAACAGCAGAGAAGGCGTCCGACAGGATCCAGCATGGTAAACCACATCCACCACTCTCCTAGTGGCATCAGATGCTTGTCTACCTTTTGTAAAACCAGTTTGCTCCGGTCCAATCAAGGATGGCAAAATAGGAAGGAGCCTATGAGACAAGATTTTGGCATATAATTTTACATCAGTGTTTAATAGCGATATCGGTCTAAAGTTTGCCGGGGTAGTAGGCTCCTTCCCAGGCTTCGGTATAGTAACAATGAATGCATTAAGCATTTCAGGGGGGAATGAGGCAGAAGACACAGCAGTCGAGAAGACCGTTTCTAGAGCTGGGGACAGAACTTCCAAGAAATTTCTGTAGTAACAATTCGGGAGGCCATCAGGTCCCGGAGATTTTCCCTGTGGAAGAGTTTTAATAGCTTTTCGGATCTCAGGTTCCGTGATCGGTGAATTGAGAGAGTCTAATTGTTCCTGTGACAGGGTAGGAAGGGAAAGGTCAGCTAGAAATTTTTGAATGTCAGTCGCAGTAGGTTGTGGCGTGGTTGGGTCGTCTCTCAGGTTGTATAATGTAGAGTAATATTCTGCAAAGGAATTAGCTATGTCTAGAGGATTGTAGATCTTACTCTTATCAGAAGTACGGAATAGGAATGGGATGTTAGTTTTATGTTTACTGTTTTTCAGTCTCTGAGCTAACAGTTTCCCAGCTCGGTTGCCAGACGCGTAGTGTGATACTTTCAGAGAGTGAACATGTTTATCGTATTGCTCTAGTAGGAGGAGCCTGAGATCCGAGCGTAATTTGGTTAGACGATGTGATATGGTGGGATTGGATTTGCTTGGGGATTTGTTTTGGCTTTCTAATTGTTTAATCTCAGTAAGGATGGCGTCAAGCTTTTGTGTCCTCTGCCTCCTCACCCGTGAGCCAAGCTGAATAAGAATACCCCTAATAAAGGCCTTATGGGCACACCATACAGTAAACGGGTTAATTACAGAAGAAGTGTTAAAAGAGAAATATTCTTTCAGTTTTCCGGAAATATAAGTAACATGCTGCGGTTGTTGAAGAATATGAGGATTAGCACGCCAGACACTAGCAGGTGTCCGACCGCACCCCCCCATCCACCGTAATGGACACGGGGGCATGGTCTGACCATGTAATGTCGTGGATAGTTGAAGATGAAATATTTTGAAGTAAAAATTTGTCAGTTAAGAATAAGTCAATACGTGAGTATGAGTTATGCCTGGAGGAGTGGAAGGAATAGTCTCGTTCAGTGGAATGTTGACACCTCCAGACATCATATAGGGCTTCAGCATGTAGTAAAGGTTGCAGATTAGGTAAAGGATGCTGCGCTTTGGAAGTTGTGTCCACCTCATAATTAGGCGTAATATTGAAGTCTCCGCAAATTAACAGTTCGCCTCGTTTCATTGGTTCTACCTTACGCAAAAGCTTTTTTAGAAAGCGTATCTGGTGGGTGTTAGGTGCATAAAGGTTAATCAAGGTGATAAGTTTATTGTCTAAACTGCCAACCAGCACAATGTATCGTCCCTCAGGGTCAATGAGGGAATCTTGGAGAGTGAACGCGAGGGAATCCTTAATAGCAACAAGGACTCCCCTTTTTTTAGCAGTAGCGGAGGCTCGGAAAATATGTGGAAATCTGGGGTGTTTGAAGACAGGTTCGTTAGAAGATAACCAGTGTGTTTCCTGAACACACAGGACCTCCGAGCCCAACTGTAGGGTTTCTTTCCACAATGAGGCTCGCTTGACGGGGTGGTTTAGTCCCCGAACATTGAAGGAGGTTACCTTGAATTATAGATAGTAGGGAAAGAAAGCTGCGATGTAAGGTACCTTAATGACTGGATAAGTCTCTTGGAAATCCGGTGAAGAGGTCCACTGATGAGGATGTCGGAAAAGTCGTCTTCTCGTGGGATTCAGCAACTCCATGACCAAGGTTGTAGAGAAAATAAAAAAATAATAGATATATAAAGAGAAAAGAAAAGTCAAATAAGGGTAAAGCATCAACACGTAAAGAAGTAAAAAGTTGGATTCTCGCGGGAATCCGATGGCAGACATACTGCACATATTGCAAACTGGGGAGAAAAACAGGCTGAGAGTTCCAGAGCATCTGAGATCTTGTTGTGTTAGTTACTATCCAACCGGAGTGTACCTTTGTCCGACCTCTTACTGTGTCGCTTGCAGGATACGACTTGCCAATCATTACTTACTGTCGGAGGGGAGCTAGGAGCTCGGTCGTCTGGGTCTTGGGCTGGTAAAATGTCCCATAAGCGGAGCATATTCAAGCCTTCATCCAAGTCAGAAATTATGGATGTTTTACCGTCCCGGTTGACAATAAGTTTGGTCGGGTATCCCCACCTATAGAGGATGTTGTGGTTCCTCAATGCTTTGGTGATTGATAGGAGGGACCTACGCTTTTGCATAGTGTATTGTGAGAGGTCTGCATACAATTGTAGGTTTGAGTATGGTTCCGGTGGATCAGAGTTCTTACGGTAGGCGGCCATCAAACTTTCTTTCACATGGTAAAAGTGCACCCTCATTAACACGTCTCGAGGTATGTTGTCAGAAAGGTGTGACGGCTTGGGGAGGCGGTGTATACGGTCAATGACCACTTCAGTGGATGGGAGTGAGGGCAGAAATGCCACAATCAGATCTTTGGCGTATTGATGTAGTTGCGCGGGTGGCACGCTCTCAGGAACCCCGCGTAGCTTAATATTGTTACGGCGGGACCTATCCTCGAGGTCCGCCATTTTGGCCTTAAGCCAGGCTACTTCATCCACCTGATCATTATGGGAGTCTACAAGTGTGTTATATGAAGTGGCATATTCCCCCATTTTTTTCTCAACATGGTCGACTCTACCACCCAATGCAGTCACTTCTGATTTAAAGTTTCGCATGCATTCCATCATATCAGAGTGTAATGAGCTCCGCAGGGAGACTAACATGTCTTTAAGAGTAGTGTCAGATATGGGTTGGTTCATTGTAGGGAAAGAGTTAATGGTGTCAGCCAAGTCTCTGGTGTCATCCATGGAGCTTATATGTGCACTAACCTCGTTCCCCGATGGATCTGTCGCCAGGCGAGGCCGTGATTTGACCGGACTACAGGACAGCGGCGTCGATGCATCCGGAGACCGTCGTTGTGGCCCTCTGTCTGATCCTGGGCTCGGTGATGCCGAAGAGGACAGAGAGAGAGGCCCGGCAAGTGGGGAAGAGGAGCCGCCTCCGGCGCCATCTTGGGCCTCGTGGCCTTTAGGAATGAAAAAGTCCCGAAGTTTCCTCGGTTGGGAGGGGTTGCTCCGTTTGCGGGTCATCTCCGGAGGGTGAGTATACACTCGGGAGCAAGTTGGTATATCCGTAGTGATGATCCGCCGCCTCCGTCTGCTTTAGATCTCGGTGCTGGAGCGGAGCTCTCTCACTGCGCGTCCATACCGCTGCGCGCCAGCCACGCCCCCCAGAAACGCCTAGTCTTGAGAACCTTTTTCAAACCAACAGACAGGAACGGATATATTCCTGTTGACAGCTGCCACCACCATCAATGGCTTAAATCCGTCCCACGTGGCCAATTTCTCAGACTGAGGCGTAACTGCACTAATGTTAGTGATTTTATTTCCCAATCCTATACCATTCGCAAGAGGTTCTTAGACAAGGGTTATGACCCATGCGCTCTTGATGCTGATATCCAAACAGCCTTACAAACTGATAGGCCCTCCCTTGTCCAAAAGAAACCCAAAACAAATGATAAATTCAAATGGTCTTTTTTTACCACTTTCTCTACACAACACAACGAGATAAAGAAAATTATCAATAGGCACTGGAAGGTATTATGCAGTGACAAAATTCTAGGAGGAACAATCCCTGAGAAAGCTGGAATTATCTACAGAGGAGCCCGATCGATACAAAGCGATATCTCCCCCAATGTAATAGACATCCCCAGACCAATTCAATTTTTTCCACAGAGCAAAGGTTACTTTCCCTGCAGAAAATGCAATGTCTGTATACATAATATGTTGGGCAAGAGGAAGAGCGATTCCTTTGTATCCACAGCCACCTCACGTAGGTACTCTATGAAACACTTCACTACTTGCACCACCAGATATATTGTTTACCTGATCACATGCCCTTGCAACAAACAATATGTCGGTCGCACCATTCGCAATTTTTCAATCAGAGTCAATGAACACCTTAGTAAAATTAAAAAAGGCTGTGACAAACATACGGTCCCGAGACACTACCTCGAAAAACACAATAGAGACCCTACAGGCACACGTTTCCAAATCATAGACAAATTTGTTCCAAGCTGGAGGGGAGATTCCTGCCTACGGGGGGTGTCGCGCCTCGAGACTTTTTGGATCTATGAATTGAGGTGCTACTCCCCCCCATGGCATGAATACAGATTGGGACATTAATAGTTTCATTAATCAGGCTTAATACATTTGGTTACAGGTTATTAACACCACATCTCCACTTCCACCATTTATTTATTTAATTTTTCTTTCTCTTTTAGACACAACATTTGTCCTACCTTCTTTATTCTTATTACTGCCTCACTGATTTTGCCAATCTTCAACCATGTGACAATCACTGTCCTTGGAACTTGTTATGCACATCTCGTGTTGCTTTTTTGAATCTACAGGGGACTCACATTCACGTCTCCAGCTCAATTTACAGTTCTTTTCACACGTTTTTGAATTTCTGCCTTATGCCTCACCACAGATAGGTGTGCCCATGTACAACATTGCATTCTCCCCCGAGCCTCATATGACTTAGGGCAAGTGCAGCTTTCTCTGGGAAACATATAAACAAATATAACTTTTCCATTTGACCACTGGGTATAGCTTGCGTCTTTGTCATGTATGCCTCACCTTGGGCCAATTTAAATTTGGCCCATTTTGAGGCTTATGTGCCCTTGGTGCCCACGAGGCTCTGTTCTTTTTGTAGGTCCAGAACTAGATTTCATAGGATTGGATCATCTTTTTTACTCATTTTTTATTTTCTATTTGACATTACTGATCTAACATTAATCCTTAGTATGTCAGCCTTAGTGTGGAGTCTGGGGTTTTTTCTTTCCCTTTTTTTGTGGCATCCCTTTCTCCATGACAACGGTTCCCATGTATTGGGGACGGGTTGCCATGGTTTCGACGTGGCTTGATGCGCACCGTGATGTGACGTTGTCGCGTCACACGCTTTGTTTGTTCCGGGTGTAATGTTGACATCGTACGTCACGACGCACGACGCGACGCGATTGCGTCGTAAGTTCCGATCGCCTTGAATAGATGCCGCGCGTCACGCCTCGTGGTGCGAGACGTGCACAACATGGCAAAACGGCGCGAAGCCTGCATGCCCCTCCTCCATGGTTTTACATGGGGGATACGTTATGTGACGTTCAAACGTACACGCCTCAGCCTCGTGGTCAGAGGGACGTACGTCTCTTCTAACACCTCCCTTACATGGTGATGCAATGCGCACACCAGGGATTGGTAGAGCCGTTACGTTCGTGCTATACGTCGGGATGTAATTCCGCCATGCGACCGGAATCTTATCAAAATAGATAGCACGTATTAACAGTTGCTATGGTAGCGCACATACAACTTTCAGCTGTATACTGTCAGCAAGTTATCAAGATCCATCTAAACCCACACAACGATAGACAATCATTAGACATTGCCACCTTGACACGCACAGACCTATCTTGATACAATACAATTGTGAGTAAACTTTCCCAGGTGACGGATTTGTAATACAGTATATATGGCGGCAATATTACATGTTTGATAACTATGTTTATGTGCTTGATTCAATTTCGCACGTGTACCACTTTATCACTGGTCCCCCCCTGACCTACAAGTTTGGGGAGGCTCCGACCAATGCATGAGATTTGTTTATTATTATCGCTATCTTTTGATTCATTTTTTGCTGTTATCAAATCCAACTTGAGTATTTGTATGAGAAGGTACTGTCACATATGGATGACAGATTGATATCTGCATTTGTTTATCATGTTTGAATATGTTTACCTTGGTTTGACATGATTGTTTACTTTACCTGTAAGGGGTTGTCCCAGACTGAAGTGTTAGGAACTTCAGGTATTGAGTCTGTCTTAGTAGAAGGGGACCTCTCTTACGGCTCTGGTTCTGGTCTCGCTGGAATGGGAACAGGGAGACCGGAGCGCAGTGGGGTAGGAGAGTCCAGCCAGGAGCAGTAGCAGGTATCCGGAGATGAGGGTTCTCAGGAGCAGGGACTCTCAGTAGTAGGAAGGCTGAGGACTGCAGGCCACTGGATCAGGTTGGATGGGTCCTCAGGATACAAGGTAGTGATGCAGGAACAAGCAGAGGTGTCAGGTACAAGCAGAGTTCGGCAACAGGAGATCAGTTCAAGAAGGGTCAAACAAGCCGGGGTCGGAGCAGGAGAGGTCAACAAGGTCAGACGGAGCCGGGTCGGGTATCAGGTAGGTAGCAGGTAGACAAGCAGGTATACACAGGCACGAGCTGCAGACGAGACAGCACAGAGCTGCTGCAACTGTGCCTTTAAAAAGGGCCACTGGCGCCAATCGTGCTAACGCTCGCCCGTGCGTGCGTGTACCGCGCGCACACACGAACGGCGTGCACCCGCGCGCGTTGGAAGACGCTCGTACCTACGACGACCCGCTGCACGAACGTGCACGCGCGCACGGAGAGCCGATCGCGCAGGACGAGCGGATCCCTGACAGAAGTCTCCGCCCCTTTTGTAGGCGGAACTGTCTCAGACACTCCATAAATTTGCTAGCAATGTGGTGGGCTCCAACATGCCCCTGTCGAAGACATATGTGTCGAAACGCGTCGGGCTAGCTGTTGGCACCCTACATTGCTTTTACTTTCATTTTTATCTAATCTTTTTGTGATCACTAAGTCATAAAATATTTTATATAATTTTTTGACTTTTAAATAAATTTGCCGTTTTATACCGTCTGACCCGCACCATGTGGAACTCTCTTTTTCCTTTCTCTTTTTTGGCCTAAAAAACCTTTAACATCTTTCACCCTATTTTGGGGTGATCGGAGTATCGGTGTTGATCGTGCTACGTCCGAGTTGGATACGAAACCATCCTGATGTTCCATCCGTGAAACACATCGCTTGGCACACAGTCGGTTGGAGTTCTCTCACCAGTTTGATGGACCCTCATCGATCCACCCCCTGGCCCTAGATTGGGACCCCAAGCTTTACAGACTCAACTGTCATATGACCGTGTGAGTCCAACACAGTTGGTAAGAATATTTATCTACTTCCCTAATGTCTACAGACAAGCTGTTTTACATGGGTATATCTGTTTTTCCTTGAAATGGCCTAACCATCTTTGCACCAGTTACATCACGGAAGTTCATACCCATTCCATTGGACTTTGTTTTATGTATATGGACTTTCTCATGTGACCATTTATTTGGAATTTTTTGTGCATGTGTTGATCACATTCACTATTACAGAAGCGCTACACTATTTTTTACCTTTTGATTGTGGAACTTTGTTTGTTTTAAGTGTTGGCAGCTGCTTTTTTGTTTTACATTCAGTTATAGCGCAGTGTTTTCCCCCACTTTTTCCTATATGAAATAAGTACAACTGTTACCCATATATGGTGCATGAAAGTAATAATATTACAAATCCCAATCCTACTTGATGTGCAAAAATCTAAATGTAGATAAAGGTGAGTATTGACATGGTTACTAATATATGTATTATGATAATTGATAGACCGGCTGCTGGGCATCATCTCACTACTTTATTCCATATAGAGAAATTTGAAATAGGACATGTGGTCATAGACAATGCTGTAAATATATACTACGTATGTATGGAGACATTGATGGAGATTAGGGATGAGCCGAACACCCCCCAGTTCAGTTCGCACCAGAACTTTCGAACGGACCCCAAATTCGCACGAACTTTAGAACCCCATTGAAGTCTATGGGACTTGAACGTTCGAAATTAAAAGTGCTAATTTTAACGGCTAATATGCAAGATATTGTCCTAAAAAGGGTTTGGGGACCTGGCTCCTGCCCCAGGGGACATGGGTCAATGCCTAAAATGTTTTTAAAAATGTCAGTTTTGGCGGGAGCACTGATTTTTAATGACGATTAAAGTGAAAAAAAAGTGAAATATTCCTTTAAATATGGTGCCTGGGGGGTGTCTGTAGTATGCCTGTGAAGTGCCACGTGTTTCCCGTGTTTAGAACAGTCCCTGCACAAAATGACATTAAACGAAAATAACATCATTGAAAACTGCTTGCAGTTTTAATGTTATATCTGGTTCCTGCAATATGGTTGAAAATCATTGAGAAAAATGGCATGGGTAGCCCTCCCTGCCCATTACCAGCCTATTTGGGTCTTGTACGCATATTAAGGGGAACCCAGTACCCATATTAAAAAAAGGAAATATGTGTGGCCCCCAGGCCCTATATACTCAGAACAGCAGTATACAGGCGGTGCAAACAAGACAGGGACTGTGTAGGTTTGTTATGTTAAGTTGAATCTGTTTGTAATTTTCAACTGGTACATTTTCAAAGTGTAGCTCCAGTCAAAAAAACTATTTTTAAGCTTTTTGGAAACCATAGGGAAGGGTTATCACCCCTGTATAATTTGTTTTGTCGTCCATCTTTTTTCATCTCACTTGCTGCTGTCTCCTTCCATTTGCAAGTAGGAGATGTTTGTAAGTAGGATGTTTGAAAGTAGGGGCCTGCCCTATATGCTCTGCAGAAATGGCAGAACAAGGTGTTGGTTTTGCCACAACATTGTAAGCCCTCAAAGTGACTCTTGGTGGGCGCTGGAGCACCCTGCTGTGAACGATTATATCAAGAATTGTAATTACATGCCATTGTTGAACAGTGGTAGAAAAATTGACCTTTGGTGGTTGTGATGCTGGTGCCACAACACTATAAGTCCTCACGGTTACTCTGGGTGGGCACAGGAACGGGCCCTCCTGTGAAATATTATATCAAGAATTGTAATTACATGTCCCTGTTAAACAGGGGCAGAAAAATTGGGCCTTAGGCACTGGTGCTGGTGCCACCACACTGCAACCTCTCCCATATCCTCTAGTTTTATTGCAGGAATTAGCCCTGCTGCAAAGCATTGCATTGAAAATTGTAATTAAACGCCCCTGTTAAACAGGGGCAGAAAAATTGGGCTGATGGCATCACCCAGAACCAGAAATGTTCTTCCAACATATCAGCGGAGGAGGAAGAGGATAGACAATCAACATAACAGGACAGTCACTCAGCATCAGCATAGGCAGTCTTGAAGGGATGTGATATTTCAAAAAAAATTATTCGGTTACATCAGCTTCAGGTGCTTGGTAGCTGTGGGTGATCCAAGACTGATTCATCGTGATGAAGGTCAGTTGATCAACTGATTCGGTGGACAGGCACACCCTGTGATCGGTAACAAAGCCACCAGCAGCACTGAAGGTGCGTTCCGAAAGAACACTGGATGCAGGACAGGCCAGTAGCTCAATTGCATACTGTGCAAGCTCTGACCAGTGATCCATCCTCAAGACCCAGTAAGCCAGAGGATTTTTGGTGGGAAAGGTGTCCAAGTCTGACCTTGCCCCTAGGTATTCCTGCACCATGTAAATCGGACACTGGCGATGGTTGCTGGAACCGATCATACCTTGGGGCTGCGGACTAAAAAATTGTCTGAAAGCATCAGTCAGACGGCCACCTTCTCCACCACTCCTTCTGACCGATGCCTCAGCAACACGTTGTCCAGGACCAGGAGTTTGTAACCTCCCAGTCTCTGGGAACGCGTTGCACAGACCTTTCTGCAAGGCCTCCCGGAGATGTCTCATCCTCTGCTCCCTCTGCGATGGCAAGATAAGGTCGACAACCTTACCCTTGTACCGTGGATCAAGGAGAGTGGCCAGCCAGTAATGGTCCCTCTCCTTGATCCGAAGAATACGAGGATCTTTCGGCAGGCTTTGTAGGATCAGGGAGGCCATGCAGCGTAGGTTAGCTGAGGCATTCGGTCCGGAGTCCTCTGGGTCACTAAGGACAACATGATCCGCAGCTACCTCCTCCCAGCCACGTACAAGTCCACGGGTTTCTTGGGACTGTAAATCATCCCTACAAGACTGCTGCTGCTGATGCTGAGTGCCAGCCTCCACCTCCATGCTGACACAATCATCCACATCCTCCTCTTCCTCATCCTCATCCTCTTCCTGTGTGATGGGTGGGACAGCAGGAACACTGTCTGGATAAAGGGGGCCTTGAGAGGCAAGGAAGTTCTCCTCTTCCTGCCTCTGTTCTGCCTCAAGTGCCCTGTCCATTATTCCACGCAGCGTATGCTCCAAGAGGTGGACAAGAGGTACAGTGTCACTGATGCATGTACTGTCACTGCTCACCATCCTTGTGGCCTCCTCAAATGGTGACAGGACAGTGCATGCATCCCTGATCATGCCCCACTGGCGTGGTGAGAAAAAAACGAGATCCCCTGACCCTGTCCTGGTGCCGTAGTCGCACAGGTACTCATTGATGGCCCTCTGCTGCGTGTGCAGCCGCTGCAGCATGGCCAACGTTGAGTTCCACCTGGTAGGCATGTCTCATATAAGGCGGTTCTTGAGCAGGTTCAACTCCTTTTTGGAGATCAGCCAGCCGAGCACAGGCATTAAATGATCGGCGGAAATGCACACAGACTTTCCTGGCCTGCTTCAGGACATCTTGTAAGCCCGGGTACCTGCCCAAGAACCGCCGTACAAACTCACGGAAGGGGGCCGAGTCTACCAACTGAAAAGGCAGCAGTTGAAGTGCTAGCAATCTAGCCAAGCTAGCATTCAACCGCTGGGCATGTGGATGGCTGGGAGTGAACTTCTTTCGCCGGTCCAGCAGCTGGGGCAGGGACATTTGCCTGCTATAATCGGACGTGGGTGTACCGCTAGCAGAGTGCCCGGAAGCACTTGGCTGTGACACACCTAATTCTACACCTTCATTCCTCTCAGAGCAGGTTTCAGAGAGGACTGAAGGTCTAGTGGGGTTGGAGATGCCAGCTGATGAGGAGCAAGGAGAGGTCCGCTTTGTTCTTTGGTGTGGGTCTTTGAGGTATGCTTGCCAACGAGCTGCATGGCAGGTCAACATATGTCTGGTCAAGCATGTGGTGCCCAAGCGGCTGATGTTTTGGCTACGCGAGATACGCATGAGACATATGTTGTAAATAGCAGCGGTGCGATCTGATGCACTCGTCTCAAAAAAGGCCCACACCAAAGAACTTTTAGAATAACGCGCAGAGGCAGTGCCCTGCACAGGCGGAGCTCTGCGGTGTGATTCAGTCGGTGTGCTGCCCCTAAGCTGGCCCCCGGAGGGCATCCTGCCTCGTTGGACATGTGCCTCCTCCTCCTCTCTCCTACCAGGCACCCATGTGGAGTCCGTGCCCTCATCATCCCCTCCCTCTTCATCGCTGTAGCAAACCTGGCAATATGCTGCAGCTTGTGGAACATGACTGCCAGATTGCTGTCCTTCTTGAGCATCCCCTCTCTCTGCGCTCACGCTACTGCCTTCCTCTAGCTGAGTGTCATCAACAGAGCCTACAAAACACTGAGCATCCTCCTGGAGCATGTACCCAACACTGTGCTCAAAGAGTTTAGGAGACTCCTCAGGAGGACGTGGTGGATCTAGGGAAGGAGTCATTGATGATGACATTGAGAGGAGGGAAGACGATGTGTTGGCAGCTGCTTTGCATCCTGCCTGTGGCCAATCATGGCTCTCCTCGCTGCTGGCGCTGCGATTGACCAAGCATGCGGGGTCACAGTGCATGCTTGGCCAATCATGAGCCAGCAATGCACTGAGATGACGCAGTGCATTGTGGGCCTTGAGCGCCACACGAATTTGGCGTGAACGGCCCATAACGTTCGGAATTCGCCGAACGGGCGAACAGCCGATGTTCGACTCAAACACGAAGCTTATCCCTACTCACAAATGAGCAGGAGAGCTCCCATACAGGAGATGGATGAAGGCACACGGCAACTCATAAATATTGTTAAAGGAATATGTGAGCAAATGGAAGCACAGTGCTGCCCCCACACACTATTTATTAATAGCTTACTCCCATTAGTAAGAAGTCCCACCAGAAAATTATTATGCCATGAGAATGGTAGTGCAAGCATGCATTCACTCGTTCAAAAACAAATCCCCTCTGTAGATCCAACAAATGATCATTTGGTAGCCAGCCATCCACCTCCACCCCAAAATTTAAACCCATACCCCTCAAGCTTTGATACAGTCGAAAGTGTATATGAGATGAAAAATTCTTGTATCCCAAATCCCATTCCTTCACCTGTTCCATCTGTGATCTCCCCACCTGTACGACAATACAACACAGCACCGATGCCCCCTCCAATTATGACTTCACCCGACCAAGCAACTCACCCATGGTACAGGCTTCAAGTGCATCCCGGATCGGCAACTATTATGCCACCCCAAATCATCCAGTGGCCTCTAAAATACCTCGCATGGAAACCACTTATAAGTCCCATTATGGCAATCAAAACCAGTCCCAGACTTACGCGAGTGATCCAATGACAAATTATTCTGAACTTCCCGGGCCAAGTTCAAGCATGACGAATATTATAGAAAAAGAATCTCAGAGTTTTTATAATCTTTAAAATAAAATACTGTTATACTTTTCGATCAGTTATTTATGTTTCTATTTAGTTATATCTTGTTTTTGAGGTTTTGTATTTGTTTCTTAAATGATTGTTCATAAACTGTTTGATAGCCTATTTTGGCTTAATTTGATTTGTCTTAAAAAATAAATGAAAAATAAATTTACAGTGGTTTCCTGTTTACTTTAATATTATAAACTATATCTGTAATATGACATATAATATCCAAAGTTAAGTTACCTTAAGGTGACCAGTAATCTCTGTGCTGGTTCAACACTCTTCCTGAAGTTGGTATTCTGGTGTTCTAAATAGCTGTTGGTCAGCCGTAGCAAAATCATCAAAGCTGATAAAGTTATATATGCAAAAAAGGGATGTGAGTACATAAATGCTGTAAGATTAATCATATAAAAAATAGAGTGAAAGGGAGGATAGATAGGATATATGTAAATAATGTATTGGTGAGAGAGAAATAACACTAACCGCAATTCTAAAACTTAACACCATCCCTAACATTAATCCTAACCATAACCCTAATGTTACCCTAACTCCAACCCTAACTCTAATCCCAAGCCTAACCCTAATGATACCCTAACCCTAATCCAAACACTAACACTAATCCCTACTCCAACTGTAACCCTATATGGTTGGGGTCCGGTTAGGGTTAGGGTTCCCATTCCTGTTAGGGTTAGCATTTCTGTTAGGGTTCCCATTCCAGTTAGGGTTCCCATTCCAGTTAGGGTTAGGGTTCTGGTTAGGGTTCCCATTCCTGTTAGGGTTAGGGTTCCAGTTAGGGTTCCAGTTAGGGTTAGGGTTAGCGTTCCTGTTAGGGTTAGGATTCTGGTTAGGGTTCCCATTCCTGTTAGGGTTAGCATTTCTGTTAGGGTTCCCATTCCAGTTAGGGTTAGGGTTCCAGTTAGGGTTAGGGTTAGCATTCCTGTTAGGGTTAGGATTCCAATTAGGGTTCGGGTTAGCATTCCAGTTAGGGTTAGGATTCTGGTTAGGGTTCCTATTCCAGTTAGGGTTAGGATTCTGGTTAGGGTTAGAGTTCCCATTCCTGTTAGCGTTAGGGTTCACATTCCTGTTAGGGATAGGATTCCGGTTAGGGTTAGGGTTCACATTCCAGTTAGGGTTTGGGTTAGCATTCTTGTTAGGGTTAGCATTCCTAACCCTAATCTGAATCTTACTTCGAATCTGAACCCTAATCCTAATCGTAATCTGAACCCTAATCTTAACCCTAATCGTAATCTGAACCTTAACCCTAATCTGAACCCTATCCCTAATCTGAACCCTAATCTGAACCCTAATCAGAACCCTAATCCTAATCTGAACCCTATCCCTTATCTGAACCATAATCAGAACCCTAATCCTAATCTGAACCCTAATCTGGACTTTAATCCTAATCTGAAGCCTAATCTGAAACCTTATTCTAATCTGAACCCTAATCCTAATCTGAACCCTAATCCGAACCTTAACCCTAATCTGAACCCTAATCCAAACCCTAATCTGAACCTTAACCCTAATCTGAACCCTAATCTTAACCCCAATCTTAATCTGGACCCTAACCCTAATCTGAAACCTAATCCTAATCTGAACCCTAATCTGAACCCTAATCCGAACCCTAATCTGAACCTTAATCCTAATCTGAACCCTAATCCTAATCTGAACCCTAATCTGAACCTTAACCCTAATCTGAACCCTAATCTGAACCCTGACCCTAATCTGAACCCTAATCTGAACCCTAACACTAATCTGAACCCTAATCTGAATCCTAATCTGAACCCTATCCCTAATCTGAACCCTAATCAGAACCCTAATCCTAATCTGAACCCTAATCTGGACTTTAATCCTAATCTGAAGCGTAATCTGAACCCTTATTCTAATCTGAACCCTAATATGAATCCTAATCTGAACCCTAATCTGAACCATAATCCTAATTTGAACCCTAATCTGAACTGTAACCCTAATCTGAACCCTAATATTAACCCTATCCCTAATCTGAACCGTGACCCTAATCTGAACCCTTCCAGTTATTGTTCAGATTAGGTTTAGTTTTAGGGTTAGCATTACAGTTAGGGTTAGGATTCTGGTTAGGGTTTTGGTTAGGGATAGCGTGGGGAGGGAGACAGAGGGGTGGTAGAAGGAATTTTACTCACCTGCTCACAGACATACGGGTGTAGTTAAAAAACTTGTCATTATGCGCACGTAGATCATTGTAGATGAGATGGAACTGGCCTCTCTCCTCCCTATTTGCAATTACAGGGTGAACTCAGAATCTTCGACGACGTGTCAGCATCATCCTCCTCCTCAACCTGGCTTTTTTCTTTAACATGACAGCAGCAGTAGCAGATACTACTGCTGCCATAAGTAAAGGTAATGACTGTTGATACATGCTGACACACTACACAAACGCTCTTCACTCTTCTCCTCACACTACACAAACGCTCTTCTCCACTCTTCTCCTCACACTACACAAAAACCAGGAAGAGAACAGGAAGTGACACAGCTCTTTTACTATTGGACAGTCATATAATCGCATTCCACTCCCACTTCCATTCCCAATTCGAAATGTATTTTTTTAATCCGCAGTAAATTCGCAAGGACACATGAAGAATTCGCAAGGCAAATTACAAACGCAATTGCGGTAAATTCGCGGTAAAATCGCGGTAAATTCGTAACGCAGCAGTGTGAACCCAGCCTTAAACATAACTTAACGCTGGTTTATCACTCCTGAGTTCAATTTCTCTAGCCACACCCAGGCCTGATTACTGCCACACCTGTTCACAGTCAAGAAATTACTTAAATAAGACCTGCCTGACAAAGTGAAGTGGACCAAACGACCCTCAAAAGCTACACATCATGCCGAGATCCAAAGAAATTCAGCAACAAATGAGAAAGAAAGTAATTGAGATCTATCAGTCTGGAAAAGGTTATAAAGCCATTTCTAAAGCTTCGGGACTCCAGAGAACCCCAGTGAGAGCCATTATCCACAAATGGGGAACACACGGAACAGTGGTGAACCTTCCCAGGATTGGGCGACCAACCAAAATTACCCCAAGAGCTCAGCGACCAATCATCCAAGAGGTCACAAAAGACCCCACAACAACATCCAAAGAACTGCAGGCCTCACTTGCCTCAGGTCAGGTCAGTGTTCATGACTCCACTATAAGAAAGAGACTAGAATAAAATGCACACAACAAAAAAACAAAATTGCCCATGGGACTTTTAAAGAGTACACCTCAAACGTGCCAAGTAAAATTTATAAATGATTTATTAACAAACATTTAAAAAAAACATGTAATACAGGAAAAAACTAAATATATTAAGCATCAATATATTAGTAAATGTTACATTCATGTAATAAACCTTTCCGTAAGACCTGGATCTGTCATGAAAATGACTGCCAACAGTCTAGGACAGCTGTGCTGAGTCTCGACGCGTTTCATGAGAGGAGGCTCGCTTCTTCGGGAGAAGCACAGATAGATACCTGGAGATCAAAAGCACAAATAAATAAATAAACCAGTATAAAAATAAAGGGGGTGGGGATACCAAACATTTACATATAATATCCAGTAAGTTCCACTTACAACTGCTGAAAAAAAATCCTGGGCACCGTATAGATGACTGGCTATAAAATGGATGGGAGATCGATGTATTCAGGTGGGTACACCACCCTAAATTTTTAAAAAATCAAAACAAAACATTGGTAAAAATAGATAAATGCATAGAATGCCACCTATACCACCAATCTTTCCCCGGGAGCTGTGTGAGGGCGAGGAGATGGAAACCAATGAGAAGCAACAAGAGCCGGAGTCTTTTGTGTTGGAAAGGATTTGTACTGGGAAAGGATTTGAGGAAAGGATTTGTACTGGGAAGAGTCATCTGGTTAGTGGACAAAGATTTGCACAGGGAGAAGGGATTTGGGGGGGATATTTGTGCTGGGAGTTGGGACTTTGAGGGGTAGATTATTTGTACTGAGATGAGAGATTTGGATGTGGGACAAAGATTTGTGCTGGGATGGGGAATTTTGGAAGGCAGGATTAGTGTTTGAAGGGAGGAGAGGATTTTTTCTGAAGAAGGGATTTAGGGGATTGATGCTGGGGGGGGGGGGATTTGGATGGGGGTAAAGATTTGTACTGGGAAGGAATATGGGCAGAGGGCGAGGATGTTTTCTGTGGGGAGGATTTGGATGAGGAGGGGATTTGTGCTGGAAGGGAGGATTTTTGGAAATATTATTTTGTGATAGGAGGAGAGATTTATGAGGAGATGATTTGTGCCGGAGGGGGCAATTTGGAGGAAGGAAGAAGGGTTTTTATAGGTTGGGGGAGATGAGATGATATGTTTGCTGAGAGTTGAGCTTTTGGGGTGCCAGGGGGTTTCTGCTAGACTGTGGGTTTGGAGGGAGGATTTATGCTGGGATTGGGGTTTGGGGTAAGGACATTTTTTACTTGGAGAGTGGACTTGCAGGGAGATGATCTGTGCTGAGGGGGGGGTAAAAGTTTTGTGCCTAGAAGCAAGATTTGGGAGAGGAGAGGATTTGTGCTTGGAGGAGGGATTTTTCGGAGGAAGAATATTTGTGTTAGGATGGGGGATTGGTGGGAAAAGGATCTGAGCTGAGAGAGAGGATTTGCAGGGAGGATTTGTGCTGGGAGGGGAGTTTAGAGGGGGGGATTTGTGCTTAAAGGGAGGATTTGAGCAGAGGATATAGATCTGTGCAAGGAGAGGGAATTTGGGGGGAGGATTTGTGATGGGGGGATTTGGGGTGAAGTTGATTTGATGGGGGGGTTATGGGGGAGCATTTGTGTAATGAGGAGATATTAGAGGGGAGATTGTTCTGGGAGGGAGGACTTGGGAAGGGTTTTTGCTGGTAGTGGGGATTTTGATGGGTAAAGGATTTGTGCTGGGAAGAGAGAACTGAGTGGGGGACACAGATCTGTGCTGGGAGGAGAGATGTGGATGGGGGAAAGTATATGTGTTGTGGGGGGGGGGGGGCGGGGTAATATTATATGTGCTGGTAAGGGTTATTTGAATAGGGGGAGGGGGGGTTTATGCTGGGAGGGGAAATTTGATAGGGTAATGATTTGTCCTGTGCGGAGAGATTTTGGTGGGACGTTAAGAAATGTTGCTGGGATGGGGGATTCTGGGATTGAGACCATTCATGCTGGGAGAAGAAATTTAGGGAGAGGGGATTTATGCTGGGAATAGAGATTTGTGGTGGAATTTGGGTGGGGGACACATTTTGTGTTAGGGCAGCAGATTTTGGGGAGAGGATTTGTGCTTGGAGGGTCTTTGGGGGTTAAGGGATTTTTGCTGGGAGGAGAGATTTGGGAAAAGGTTTGTGTTGGGATGAGGGATTTATGAGGGAGAGGATTTGTGCTGTCAGGGGAATTGGTTAGAGGAAGAGGATTTGAGCTAGGAGGGTGGATTTGGGGAACAAAACTCAAAGTTATTCCCCCACCTGCAACCATAATGCACGGCCCACACTTGTGTGAACCGAACCTGAGGGGGGATTTGGATGGGGCAAAGATTTGTACTAGGAGGGGGGATTTGGTTGGGGGAGAGGATTTCTGCTGGAAGGTGGGATTTGGTCAGAGGAAATAATTTGTGATTGGAGGGGATTTGGGAAAGAGGGGATTGATGTTTTAAGGAGGGATTTGGTTGGGGAAGAAGATTTGTGCTGAGAGGGGAATATTAGATAGAAAATATTGATGATGAGGAATATTCATGTGTGTCAGACTCTTGCTGATGGCCTAACAATTAAAGTATAACTTCTGAGTACCGGGAGACTCGGGTTTTACTTAAGTCCCTGTATTCTCTCCCATTGGTTTGTCTACAAACACTGGTCGTTGTTTCACATTTTTACCCCCCCAGGTCTTCTACATTCCTAGTAACACCTCTGGATCCAGAGCATACAATGAGACAAATGTAAGGAGCCGCACTTCTCCGGTGTCACCTGCTGGGGGCACTCTGCTCAGGGCTTGTTACCATTCACTCTTCACCAGAGGAAGTCTCACTGAAGCTCCAACTCCCCTCATTCTCCCCCTGCATTGCTTGTTTGCTGTGTATTGATTTGTCGCATTCCTCTCAGTATCTCGTTAATCTTTCAGGGTGTGTCTGTCCTGTATGACCGCTTCTCCGTATCCTGAAGGCTTCTCACTTCTTTTTTCTGCAGGTACTTTTCTAAGTTTCTATGGAACAGGCAGCAGTGTGCTCTCCTCTAAGGCAGGCCACAGATTATACAATTTTCTTTCCTTCAACCACAAGTTAGAAGAAATTCCCCAACAGAACAGTCCGTGTTATTGGTGGAATCCCTTCTGCTGTGCTAATGTATCGTCACAGTGTACAGAAATACCCCACAGGATGAGAGTACTGAAGGTGATTGATAGACTTTGTTACACTACAAGTATACGGGTGTGGTGGTGATCAGAAGACTGTTGAAGGAGTACACCGCTCTATTAACACCACACTGGTGTGGCAGTAATCAGGAACACTGCTGATGGCTACACTGTGACTGGTGACACTGGGATTGGTGTGGTGGTGATCAGGAACACTTTTACTGGTCTGGAGACACTGGGACTGGTGTGGTGGTGATTGAGAACACTGTTCATGGCTACAATGGTCTGGTGACACTGGGACTGGTGTGGCAGTAATTGGGAACACTGTTGATGGCTATACTGGTGTGGTGACACTGGGACTGGTGTGGCAGTAGTGAGAGGAAACAGATCAAAGGCTGGGCTATAACATGCAGCCTTTGTTTACAAGTGTTATTGTTGTGATTGGTCGCAGTGATCACATGGTACAGGCCCATTGCTTCTAAAAGGACACAACAATCACAGTGTGCACTGCTGCCTGCCCTGGAGGGTGTGCACAAGCAGCGGGAGCTCTCCCGCCCCTAGGAGTGAACCATCTGGGCATTTATATAAAGTCGCCGGTGGGAGGTGGCAATTTGGCCTTCCATCCAATTGGAGAGGCTGGGAGGGTGGAAACTTCACTGCGATCTCTAAAGAATAAAATCCAGATCTGTGAGCAAATTGCTGTGATATCTGAGGGGTCCTGTCTATGTTGGGGGTATGAGCTACATGAACAATCTGGGAGAAGTGATGTAGGTTGTTCTTTTTATTATTAGCACTGTTTGCTTATGTGGGTCTTACTTTGTAACGTCTGTTTTTTGTAACTGTTGGTAACTGTCTATGCACCGCCCCCTACAGGTATCAAATATAACATTGATAGGATGGTCTGTGATTGCTCTAAAACACATAAAAGTCTGAAGAGACAGTGGGGCTGATTTATGAAAGCCATGCGCCATCAGTAGAGGCGCACAGCGAGGCGCAACGCACATTTTCATATTTAAAAAAATAGTGCACCAGGAACAGAGCGCTAATCCCCATTTACTATAGCGATCTCAGAGCACGGGAGAATCCAATCTGTGCGCCACTATGGACATGGCGCACGGCATCTTCAATTTGATATTAACAGTAGATGGAGGTGCCAATATTATGGGGTGATGTGAGGAAGTTTAGTAGACACTGCGCATGCGCAAACGGCTCTTGCACTCATTGACATGCTGTCACGTACCTTTAAGCAGAGCCCGGAGTGCAGGGAGTGGCCTCTCGTAGACCTCTGACTCGAGAGACCCTGGTAGTGATGACAGGGGCTCAGGAGCACAGAGGGGCACAAGTGCCTCACTGGATAGCAGGTGGTAGAGGCAGCAGACCGTTGAAGGAGGAGGTGTATTGTAGTCCGGTGTCAGAAAGCAGGCAAAGGTGAGGTAAGGTTCAGCAGACAGCAGAAGGATTCCTGTAGTCCAGCAACGGCATACAAGTGATTGCAGGAAATGACAAACAACGGAGGGGTATTGTAGTCCAACAACGGATGCAGGTGCAATGGAATAAGCGGAAGTGGAAGAGTCCAGTAGTCTGCAGCCAGAGGTAGAAGGCTACAAACGCAGAGGGAGTACAGCCAAATATTGCGGAGGACTGGGAGGTGTCCTGTAGTACAACAGCAAGCAACTTACAGTTGACGGATGGTGTAACAGTCCAGGTCAGGCACAGGCGGGCAGATCAGGTACAGAAACGGAATCCAGAAGAGTAGTCGGGTACAAAGCCAAAGTCGGGGGGGGCAGGCAGCAAACAGCAGAGTTGGGAACAAGCCGGGTTCGATACGGATCAGGATACAGGTACAGGTTCAGGTTCAGATACGGATTACCAGGAAGCACAGGAACGCTGTTGATCAGGCAGCAAGGCAGTGAAGCATGGATCCAGTTTAAATAGCGCTATTGGCGCAAATTTGCGTCAAACGGCCGCGCGCGCACCCGCGTGCGCGCTCCCGCGCACACGCGCGCACCGCTGATCGCGGTAACGCTCCTGAAACTGGGCAAAAGATCTTCTGCGACTTTCGCCGCTCGGACGTCCGTGAGGAGGATCTTCCTGACACATGCGTTTGTTCACTGAGCGAGCGCACCTCTAAACTTTACAATTTTTTTTTTTTTTTTTTACGCTGGTTCACCTTTATGTATTTTTTAAGGAGATTTGCACACAGGTCATGTTAGCGTGTTACGTTGCCAACATGTGACATGTGGCACCTTGTTAAAATTATGTAAAAAGACTCTCACTCCTCTAGATCCTCCTAAAAGGGCATTTAACCTTCTCCCTCTAATGTATATGATTTCCATGGGCTAGCTTTAGCTTTTAAAGGGGAACTCCACACTGCATTCTCCAATGCTCTTGTCTCCCCTCCCCCTCTAACCCCTTGGATTTCCATGGGCTAACTTTAGCTTTTAAAAGGGCAACTCCACACTCCACTCTATTTTCAAAAGGCTGTGAGCTGCCTTCACCAATCCAAACCACATCCTTTTTGCAGAGCATATGTAGCGCCCGGCTCCTAATGAGCAGACGCTATTATTTTTGTAAATTTAAGTTTGTCTGAAGCCGTAGTTTGGCTCAGACGAATTATGTCAAAGTTCTGGTTTCTGTACCAGTTCAGCTGGGTTGTGATAGTTTCCACTTGGCCGTGGGTGTCGCTGTCACCACCGGTAAGTTTTGGAAATGCAACAGGCTGAATGCATTGGGTACCCCTTTACTCAGAAACAGCCCAGTGGGAGTGATCTACTCACTGTGCATTCTGGGTAAGGGTACTTAAGGTACAGGTGCCATTTTTTCAGGGTTATTCGTTCCCCTGACCTCATGGCCCTCCTGGCCTAAGGATTGTGCTGCCCTTTTCTATGTCTCGGGGCCGGCTGGCCCAAGGCCTGGCAACTGAAGGGTAGGCCCAGAAGTTCTGGGGCCTGCCGATCCAGAGGTGGTCCTGTGCTGTCTTGCCTGCGGAGAGAAGCCAAGCGACTGGAGGATCCAGGGGAGGACTTTTCAGAAGAGGACTGAGCAACAAGGCTGGTATCTCTAGAAGAGCCTGGAGATTCAGTTGGAGGACGCATCCCGGGTCCCCTACCACACAGGACTGGCTGAAAGAAACTGGTACTGTGTGACAGTTCTTTAATTTTACAACATGTTGCTGGTTGTGCTTTCCTGTGGCAGAGGATTGCACAAAGATTCCGTTATATTGACAAGTCGGTGGCAGAGACTTTGACCGAGCATCTCATTGGCTGCTAGGTCAGTGAGAGAGACCTATCCGGTGAGTGCAGTATCCAGTTCTGAAGCTGTTTGTCTACTGGATCAAGAGACACCTCTAAACCGCAATTACAGGGTACCTGAATCCCCCTTAACCCTCCATCCCTCTATTGCAATTGATGTTCTTTCAATAAAGCTTTGGAAAAAGGACTAATGCCGCTTACACACGACTGGACTTTTTGAGGGACTAGGTCCGCCGGTGTTTCCGACGGACTTTCGACGGACTTTCCGAATGAACGGACTTGGCCACACACAATCGCATCAAAGTCCGATGGATTGGAACGTGATGACGTACGACCGGACTAGAAGAAGGAAGTTCATAGCCAGTAGCCAATAGCTGTCCTAGCGTCGGTTTTTGTCCATCGGACCAGCATACAGACGAACGGATTTCTCGGTCCGGTGGAAAAATGTAAAACATGTTCTATTTCTAAAGTCCGCCAGATTTTTGGCAAGCAAAGGTCCGATGGAGCCCACACACGATCAAATTGTCCGAATGACTCGTTCTGTCGGACCTTTGCTGTCAAAAAGTCTGGTCGTGTGTACGCGGCATAAGTGTCGGAAGCCAATACTCTTTAACCAACTCTTTAATGGGACCCCTATGATGGACACAGTGAAAAGGTGAGGATAACGGTAAACCCAACAAAAATCAGCAGCTCCTTCTGGGGTCAGTGCTACTTGTGGGGGCTCAAGTCCGGGATATGCCGTTACCTCTCGCGACTCAAGGAAACTGTTCACCAAGAATTTATGCAATAGAGGGTTCTGGACTGTGCCATATTTTTTTTCCATAAGGGGTTAATTGCGGATCAATGCCTGGCGTGTGAGCCATGGGCGGAGTCAAAAAAGCCCAGGAGTTACGTGACCAGAGGATCCAGTGGGAGGAGTTTTTCCATCTACTTGCTCCATGAAACACCACATGTGTGTATCTAAGCATTCAGAGGGAAGGACCTGTTTGTTGCCGCCATATTCCGAATGCCAGGAATGCAGTCTGCGATGGGGTCCAGGATGTTCTCTGGAGGTACCCCTACAAGCGCCAGATTGCCTAGAACATTGTTGACAGACACTGGAATTTGCCTGAAACCGCATGGGCTTTTCATACTATACACGAAAGGAGATGCCGAGGCCTTGGGTATGCTGTGCAGTAGGTGCGAGGGACTGGTCGCAAACCCCCGCCCATTTGTCCGATGCCTACACTGCGGGGAGTACCTGTTCGCAGTAGAGCAACCCACCGTGCCACCTCGTGCCTACCGGATGGATTAGGCCACAGGCATCGCCACTGATGAGACCGATACGTTCACTCCTATGGCCAGGCCTATGTTCTCGAAGCCTGCTACACCGAGTGTTCCCGAGGGAGATGGTGCTGTTACTGCCATCGGAGGAACAATAGTGGACATCACAACCACTACCCACTTCACTGCACCTACCCAAAAGAAGGTGGGATATGTGAAAGCCTCCACGGCCGCAGTCGGGGCCTACCTCAGAGACTGCCTGAATCGGATCTGGAGAAGGAGATCACTCCAGAGGAATCCACGCCAGGAACGGGTGAGAAATCTGGGGAAAATATACTTAAAGGAACTGTTTGCAGATATATACCTGCAGAGGAGTTACGGGACTCTGAAATAGGCATCTCTCTCTGATGTATCCGGAGATAATGACCTTTTTGAAACTATGTCCCAATTGATTTAGAAGAATGTATATGGCCTCACAATATGTGTAAATGAAATAAAGCAAATACACAAAGTACCATCATCTGAAATTAAATGGAATAGAGATTTGGGAATCTGTTCCCCGACCAGAACCACCAAGAAAGGAGGGAGCTTACGGACTATCTCGGTACAGGTTGAAAATGAGATCTAAATGAATGTGTAGATAGATATATAAAAAATATACATGAATTTATTAATACAAAAAATGAATCATTAAGAAACAGGTACAGATGGTATGGTATTTCAACTAGTTTCGCTGTAAATAGCTTCTTCAGGAAATACATCTAGAAAAGATATAAACATACCATAATATAATGGCAATGATATTTAAGACGCAATGTACTTTTGAAGATGTTTGGGGAGAAAAGGAATAACAATGCATATGAAAAACAGCTGCTTACCCCACATTCAGTACCATCAGGGCATAAAGGCCACCCAATAGAGCCTCCCGCGGCAACTGGGGGAGGTCATTATTGAAAATGAACAGGAGGCCAGTGTCTGAGCAAAATTAAATAATATATTAAGTTGCCAAATATGTAAAAATGAGGTTACAAATAGATCCTGCCATTAGTGAGATGGCCAGATCTATATAAAGTGTCCAAATCCACACCAATTGTGTGTGTGTGGGGGGTGAAGTGAAGTGTGGAAAAACATAACCAATTAAGTGAAGCAAAAACAAAATAATAAATAAGTAGTTGAAAAAAACTTTATTGAAAAGGGAAAGAAAGAAAAGGAAGATAAAAGTGAAAAAAATAAAATAAAATACTCACATTAAAAAAGAAGAATAGCAGGGGAAACAGAGCGAATAAAAAGGGAATAGAGAGTGAAGGAAAGGTGGGAGGGTGAATAGATGGGGAAATACAAAGATCATGCAGGTGAAAGTCAAACAAACCCCCGTGTACATGTGATGATAAAAATCTTGAAGGAAGAACCATAAATCTAGGTCTTAGGTGAAAAAGAAAAATGCAGCCTGAAATAATAATGTAAAAAGGAGACTGCATAAATAATCATGTTAAATGGAGTTGTCCAACATGGTTGTGTAACAACCACATAAGGGGGTAACAAGGCAGGAGTGACAACTTACCGTCCGCAACAAGCTGTATTACATCTCCTCCGGGTTGCCACTGACCTCCTGTTGAGTGGGGAATGCCCGCTTATATGCACCTTCCAACCCTGCGATTTGGCGCACAGCATCACGGGGTCAAGGGTCCCGCAATGCGCACGTGCATATAACATCCACAGCGCGCGTGCTCCTGCACACCCGTCCCATAGCCCCTGGGATACCTGAGCCAGGACGTGTGCAAGGGCAAAGGAAGCCCCGCCCCAAAGGGGAGGGAAGAAAGTCTCCCTAACCCCCAGGGAACCTACTAATCACTGCACAAGGTCAACACCAGGAACCTGAAGCCCCCGAGAGCACTAAGGAAGGGGAAAATAAACTGCGCAAAATAGAATTATATTAACCACTTGCTTACTGGGCACTTAAACCCCTTTCAGTCCCAGACCAATTTTCAGCTTTCAGCGCTGATGCATTTTGAATGACAATTGCGTGGCCATACAACACTGTACCCAAATGAAATTTTTATCATTTTTTTCCCACAAATAGAGCTTTCTTTTGGTGGTATTTAATCACAGCTCGGAGTTTTATTTTTTGCTAAACAAACAAAAAAGATGCAAAAAAAAAAAAATCATGTTTAATAGTTTGTTATAAAATTTTGCAAACAGGTCATTTTTCTCCTTCATTGAAGTGCGCTGATGAGGCGGCACTGATAGGCTGCACTGGTGGGCACTGATAGGCTGCATTGGTGGGCACTGATAGGCTGCACTGATAGGCATAGTTAAGGCAGCACTAATAGGCACAGATAAGGCGGAACTGATGGGCAAAGACGGGCACAGATAAGATGGCATGGATGGATGGCACAGATGGGTGGCACTAAGGGGCACTGATAGGTACCACTGATAGATGGGACTGCTGGGCACTGATAGGTGGCACTGATAGGTGGCTCTGATAGGTGGCACTGCTGGGCACTGATGGGCGGCACTGCTGGGCACTGATGGGCGGCACTGCTGGACACGGATATGTGGCAATGGGGTGCAGCACCTTTGTTTAGGCAGACTGTGGGCACTGCTGGGTGGCACTGTGGGCACTGCTGGGTGGCACTGTGGGCACTGCTGGGTGGCACTGACAGGGGGGGACACATTTTTTATTTAGGCAGGCAAAGCAGGGGGCAGGTGGGAACTGGCAGGGGGCAGGTGGGCACTGGCAGGGCTGGCCGTGATCGGGACTGATGTCCCGATCACGGCCGCCGGTGATCGGCTTTTTTTTTTTTTTCTAATAGCCGATTACCGGCTCCGTCATTGGCTGACAGCTGATCACGTGATAAGGGGTCGGATCGACCCCTTGCACGGATCGGCGATCAGGCGAGTCTTGTAGACTCGCCGATCACAGAGCGCACCGCGCGCGACCCTCAGGGGGCGCGCAGGCCGCTCGTGCACGGGACTACGTCAATAGACGTAGTCCCGGAAAAGGAGATCCGCGCTGTAGCCGTCATTCGGCTATAGCGCAGGTCTCAAGTGGTTAAATAAATAACAATATGAGTTACAAATTGTACAAATTATATACACATTTAATTTTCACATATGTATATAGCAAAAAACAAAATAATATATATTAAAGAGGAAATACATAATTCCTCATAGACCGGCGTAATAGAACAGAGATTTATGGATGAAGAGGACAAACTTTCTAACATATCCAATCCATAATAATGTCATAAGGTTGATGAACATTGATTGATCATATTTATCTGTGTATAACACACACTTTTTTCCCCTTAAAATTAGGGGAAAATTCGGGGTGCGTGTTATACGCTGATCCCCTGCCGTATCTAACCTCTTCTGCCGTTCGGCGGCTTTCGGGTATTTTCGGCTGCTCTTGGCTATCTTCGGCTGTTCTCTGTTATTTTCGCCCACTCTTGGCTATCTTCGGCCGCTCACGGCTAGTTTCGGCTGCACTTGGCTGCTCTCGGGTTTCTTCGGCTATCTTCGGCCACTCTCGGCTATCTTCGGCCGTTCTCGGCTATTTTTGGCCATACTCGGCTGTTCTCATCGGCTTTTGGAAAGCCGAAAGCTGCCGAGAATGGCCGAGTGTGGCCAAAAATAGCCAAGAACGGCCGAGTGCAGCCGAAAATACCCGAAAGCCGTCGAGAACAGCCAAGAACTACCGAGCGCCACCGAGATACACAGGACATCCGCTCTGTATCTCGGCCGCACCATTTTTAAGCGAAAAGACATTGACAAGGCTGCAAATGACTGACAAGGCTGCAATGGAAGGCTGCAAATGACACTGACAAGGCTGCATTAATGGGCATTTAAATGTAAGTTTTTTTCCTTAAACTTCCCTCCTAAAAGTTTTTTCTTTTAAATTCCCTCCTAAACTTGGGGTGTGTGTTATACGCCGATAAATACGGTACATCAATTTATAACATGGGATCATGAAAGCACAGAGAACATGCTAAAGGAAAAATGGGCAAAACAGTAAGGTGGCCCAGAAAGAGAGGTAATTTCGGGGTTTTTATAAAAAAAAAGATTTGAAAGAATTGACTTCATTGAGGCCTGGTGGCACCATGGCTTTTAATCTTTCAATCCAAAGGGCTTCCCTTTGTAGTATCGTTTTGTCACGGTTACCTCCCCTGACATCAGGGGTACCACTTCCAGTGCCACAAACTTAACCGCCAATATGTTGGCCAATGGTCATCAGCTTGCCATTGGTGGAATGGTAAACATGATCGCCTACTCTCTGTCTGAGCTTCCTGACTGTTTTGCCCACATAAAAAGCTCTGCAATTGCAGAGCATCAGATATACAACACCAGTGGTGCCACAATGAGCTGAGATGTGAGGGGTGTAAAGCTCTCCATTTGGGGTTTTAACAGTAGCACCAGGCAAAATCCAAGAACATAAAGGGCATTGGCCACAGGGGAATGTTTCCCTGCGATTCAAAGAACCTGTACTGTCAGATCTGTAATGACTGCTCATTAGACAGTCTCTTAGAGATCTGTCTCTACAAAACACTACTTCAGGTGTAGTACATACATATTGTTTAAGTATTCGGTGATCAGTAAGAAGATGCCAGTGCTTCGTGAGTATATTTCTAAGTTGACCCTGATGTGCTGAATATCGTGTAAAGATTTTAACTGTATTAGCACTGGGGGCCCGTGGGGAGCGATAGAGTAGAGAAGTTCTTGTACAACCCAAGGCTTTGTTGAAAGCCTTACGTAGATTGGTTTTGGAGTAACCCCTTAGAAGGAGTTGGTAACATAGGGGTACAGATTGTATATAAAAATCTTCCTCTAGTGCATAGTTCCGGCGCAGTCGCAAGTACTGTGCATATGGGATACTGTGCACTAGGGGCTTGGGGTGAGCACTAGAAGCATGCAACAGGGTGTTGCCTGCTGTCGATTTCAGGTATAGATTGGTTCCGAGGGAACTATCCGGGTTATTGACAATGAGCACATCAAGAAAAGGAATCTGTGTTTTATCTGAAGTTACAGTAAAACGCAGATTCATGGCATTCAGGTTGATGACTTCAAATAATTGATTCAGTGAGGATGTAGAGCCAGTCCAGACCACAAACAGGTCGTCGATTAATCTGAACCAGCAGAGAATGTGATCTAGATAAGATAGATATTTATCATTCGAAAAGATAGATCTCTCCCACGCTCCAAGAAAAAGATTTGCATAAGATGGCGCACATGACGTGCCCATGGCAACGCCTTGTGTTTGCAAGTAATGTTGATCCTCAAACACAAAGACGTTGCATGTAAGAATGAAAGTTAATAGTTGTAGAATAAATTCATTGAATGGCCAAGATGTATGCTCCTGTTCCATCAGGAACAATCTAGCAGTCGGGACTCCCTTCTCGTGGGGGATGCTTGAGTATAGTGACCTTTATGCCCTGAGGGTACTGGATGTGGGGTAAGCAGCTGTTTGTTATATACATTGTTATCCCTTTTCTCCCCAAACATCTTCAAAAGTAAATTGCGTCTTAAATATCATTGCCATTGTATTATGGTATGTTTATATATTTTCCAGATGTATTCCATGTATTTCCTGAAGAAGCTATTTACAGCAAAACTAGTTGAAATACCATACCATCTGTACCTGTTTCTTAGTGATTCATTTTTTGTATTAATACATTGATGTATATTTTTTATATATCTGTCTACACATTCATTTAGATCAAATTTTCAACCCATACCCAGATAGTCCGTAAGCTCCCTCCTTTCTTGGTGGTTCTGGTCGGGGACCAGATTCCCAAATCTCTATTCCATGTCCCAGGAGATGCTGTGGGCAAATGGCAACGATGTTGCTTTGGCTTGCAACGTGTCTGACTGGATAGCCATGAACTCGGGGAGTACATCAGCCCGTGTGGGAACCCCTGCAACTATTAGCGAGACGTTGCCCAAAGATACCAATTTGTTCGGGTCAAAGAAGTTAACCATTTATGCTATGGTGCAAAAATCGGCAACTTCATGTGTGCCCCCTGGATTAGGAAGCGCCCAATCTCTGCCGAGACTCGCCCGATCATAACAGTTATTGAACAAACGGGTGGCCACAGAGTATGGGCTGGAATTTCCCTATGTCCCCAAAGAAGTTATGCAGGAGATCGAGGGAAACAGAGAAAGTTGGTACACTGAGGATGCTTGGGACTATTTAACCACTTCAGCCCCGGACCATTTTGCTGGCCAAAGACCAGACTACTTTTTGCGATTAGGCACTGCGTTACTTTAACTGACAATTGCACGGTCATGTGACGTGGCTTCCAAACAAAATTGACGTCCTTTTTTTCCCACAAATAGAGCTTTCTTTTGGTGGTATTTGATCACCCCTGAGGTTTTTATTTTTTGCGCTATATACAAAAATCCAGCGCCAGCAGTCCTGTAAAGACTAAACAGCGGTTAATGCAGCCCATTACTGAAGACAGGGACACAGGCCTGACTCTGGATGACACACTGGAGTTTCAGGATGCCATAGCTGCTTTCCCCACAAACAGCAAGCCTGTCATAGACTCCACTTTGAAGGATATGCTTGTGTCCCTCAGAAGTGCTATCCATACTGACATGCTGCAGCTTATGCAGCAGTGTAAATCTGAAGTAGCAGAGGTCAGCGACAGAGTTAGCCACAGGCAAAGGGAAAATGGGGGAAATCACAACGACGTTCAATAACATGGTGGACGCACATAATGAACATGATGATGACATTGTGTGGCTCAAGTCAAAGGTTGCAGACCTGGAAGACCGTTCCAGAAGGAACAACGTTAAAATAAGAGGAACAACTGAAACGGTTAAACCCCCTGATTTGATGGCATATCTAACTAACATAATGAAAGACATTCTCCCCGACCTTCCATTGGAGGAACTGGCAATAGAACACATACATAGACTCCCAAAGCCACAGAACATCCCAGCAAACCTCTCGAGAGACACTATCGCCATGATCCATTATTACAGGGTCAAAGAAAAGCTAATGTATGCCACGAGACACACCGAGCAGCTCCCTGATAGTACGCAGGGGCTATCCTTTTTTCGCCGACCTCTCTGCCCACACCATGCCAAGAAGGCGGAATCTTGCAACAATTAATAAACCACTCAGGACCCACAATATTCCATATCGTTGGAATTATCCTGCTACCCTGATAATAATAAAAGGGGAGAAAGAATTCCGTATCACCACAATGGAGGATGGTCTAAGGCTGCTGGAGAAATGGGGAATCATCACTCATCACATTCCTCACCAGGAGGAAGAAGCTACAAGTATGCAGAAATGAACGAATTACTCGGATACCTAATGGAGTTGCACTTAAAATTGGTACCCTATTACACTATGCTGATCAGTTATGGAATTCTGGAAGGCTCTCCCGGCATGCATTTGATTATTCCATTCTCCAAAGTTAGCAGGCTAAACCCCTGCTCAGATTTCTAGGAAATCGCATAATTAAAAAAAAAGGCGCCTACTCTAGCGCTAGTTTTTTTTTGTTGTTTGCATTTGTTGTTTGGCTTTATTTCAGTACTGTTCTTAACTTTTCTGTTATCACTGAAATTAGTTTTTTAGACTATCTCTAATCGGTTAGCACCAGGGTGGAAGTACATTACTATATTCAATGAACATAACTACCAGGCAATAACATTCCGCCATCCTAATCTGAGAAGCGGGACCTCACAGGTCACGTGCACAGTGACAACTTCCGGAAGCTCAGCAACAGGGTAAGAGACCTTTTGTATATTTAAACCCAACTTCTACAAGCTCAAGTAGAAGAGGACACAGATGTACTGCACAATATCTTTCAAAAGATCTTCCCTAAATGTTATTGGCCTAAACAGCCCACAAAAAAAGACAAATGCTGTGGAAGGAAGCTCTTCATCAGAAGTGTGATGTCTTCTGTATCCAGGAGACCTACTTTAAAGAAGGCAACCAACCGAAACTATCCCATAGACAATTTCCACACACCTAGTTTGCTAATGCTCCAAAAAAGAAAAGACTAGTTGCCATCGCAATTAAGCACACTGTGCCTTTCAAGCATATATCCAGCTATTGTGACGTAAACGGCAGATATATCATACTAACCTGTGAAATTAATAATGTTGTGTACACCATAGTCAACGCATAAGCCCCCAACACCCGGCAGATATGTTATTTGAACAAGCTATGGAAAAAAATGCTACAGCACAGATCAGGACATACTATCTTATGTGGCGACTTGAACGCCATACATAACAAACAAATGGACATGTCTAATACAAATCAAAAGGGAAGTAGACCTGACATAACTAACTTTATATGATCTACCTGCCTATATGATGTATGGAGATGCCATCATTCCACAGAGAGGGACTACTCTTTTTTTTCTCGAGTACATCTTTCCTACTCAATTATAGATATGTTCTTGCTGGACAAATTCTTGCTACAACATACGTCCAAATCAGAAATAGGGAGTATCACATGGCCGGATCATGCTCCAGTATCCATAACAGTAGGTAGCAACAATTTTCAACTCAAGCAAATAGATGGAGAATATATGGAAAACTACTAGAGAATCCAGACGAAGCCAAAGAAATAGCAACATATCTACAAGACTACTTTGACACCAATGATGCCCAGGACGTGAACCCATTTGTTCTGTGAAGTGCCCACAAGGTGTTTGTCCGGGGCCTATTAATTAAAAGAAGTGCTACATTGGGGAGGTGGAGGAGGCAGAGTATTGGCGCTATTTTAAAAGAAATTGAAAATTTAGAATCATTAAACAAAAACACACCCACAATAGCCATAAGCACCAAATTAGCGGAAGTCAGAAATACTTTACGCACACTCCTTCTCACACAACACTCACGTAACATCTTTAAACTAAAGACCAACTTCTACACTCATGGCAACAAGGCAGGGAAACTCATGGCTAACCAGTTAAAAAACAAAGCAGCTAGGCAAAAAATCTCACATTTATTCCACCCCAACACACACTGGCTCCAAATGAACAAACCCAAAAGAAATAGCCGAAGCATTTAGCAGTTATACAATTTGGGGAAGGATGAGAGTTCTCCACAACCAACACCTGAACTGATAGAACAATTCTTGCATGACATATCCCTGCCTGCCATAAACTCAGTAGATAGGGAGATGCCTAATGCTCCATTCACAATCTCAGAAATAGAGAAAACAATAACCAGCCTGCCCAAAAACAAATCACCGGGCCCTGATGGATACTCTTTGGAGTACTACCAAATGTATACAGACATTTTAACTCCAATTTTACAGAGGTTGTTCCACGCTGCTGCCTCCTCGTCCTCTTTTCCGGCAGAAATGCTGGAAGCGACAGTGATTACGCTGTCAAAGCCAGGACAGGACAACATTTTAGACCAATCTCGTTATTAAACGTGGATGTAAAGGTATATGCCAAGCTTTTAGTGAACAGCATAGCACAATTACTACCAAGGTTGATCGGGCCGGACCAGGTGGATTTGCGGCGGGTAGGCAGGCTACAGATGCCACAAGAAGAATTCTGAATTTAATCCACTCGGCGACCCGGGGCAGCGGGCCTTCGGTCCTTCTGTCCCTGAACGCAGAGAAAGCCTTTGATAGAATAAATTGGGGCTACCTATCCTGTGTCCTCTCGTAGTTTGGTTTTGAGGGTCGGATCCTCTCCGCCATATTGGCCATGTACTTCTAACCTTCAGCAAATGTGTTTACGGAAGGCCTATTCTCCGAAAAATTTGCTATTATAAATGGGACAAGGCAGAGGTGTCCATTGTTGCCCCTGATCTTCGACCTAATGATGGAGCCACTGGCGGGGAGGATCAGATCCAATCCCCATATTAAGGGGATTCAAGTGGGTACAGAAAGGCATACTATAACGTTATTTGCAGATGATGTCATATTGTCGCTGGCTGACCTGGCTCAGTCCCTGGTGGAGGTCCATAAGGTACTGGAAATGTTTAATGCAGTGTCATACTACAAGGTCAATGCCTGAAAATCTAGCATACTGGGGATACCAGTAAATCATGACCTGAAAGCCAAGATACAAAATATGCTCCCATAGGCGTGGGCCGAAGGTTCTAACTAGTATTTGGGGGTGGTGATGACAATCTCTGTTTAACAGCTCTACAAATACAACTTTGAACCGCTGGTGTCGGACTTTGAAAGAGAGATGATCAGACTCAAGAAATTTTACCTTTCATGGTCAGGCAGATTAGCTGCATACAAGATGTTTTTGCTCCCGAAGCTCTTGTATCTCTTCAGAGCCCTACCAATACAGCTCCCAATATCCTTTTACAACATCATGCAATGCTCCTTATCAAAATTCATTTGGGAGGGGAAGAGAGCAAGATGCACACATAACATCCTTATTAAGCATAGACTAGCAGGGGGCATGGGAGTCCTAGACATTAGAGAATACCACATAGCAGCAATCTTGGACCAGCTTAAATACTGGTTCCACTCCCCAGAACTGTAAAATAGAACAAGACCAAGTAGAACAGGGGGACTTGAAAGATTTAATTCTCTCCCAAACAGTTGCGGATTCCAAAGCATTTAGACAGCACCCAACAATAGAAGCTACCCTGCAAGCTTGGAAGTTCTTCCTCCAACACAAAAGTACAGCGAATAACCCTAAACAAGTGCCAATTCCGATAACAGCATTGACATTCCTTACTTCAGACTTGAAACGAACACACTGGGAGAATCATGGTATTAAATATGTTCACGAAATAATGGACCAGGGAAGGATAAAATCGTTCGCACAACTGAAGGCCACACATTCCTTACCTGACACAGAATTCATGACGTATGCCAGAGTATCTAGCATCTTAGCTACCACCAAAACACCCTACATCTATTTGCAAGACTGGTTATGGGAAATGTGGCAACCCGCACCCAAACACAAGAAAGGCATAACAGGAATATACAACCTTCATAACAAACTGCATTTTGAACTATCAACACAACTCCTTAAATGGGAAACTGATCTAAACCTGACTGTCTCACAAGCTCAATGGATACGAGCAATTAAAAGTACTTACACCCATACAAAGTGCTCTAACTTTAGAGAAGCAGCCCAGAAGGTACAACTTAGATGGTTGAAAACTCTGTATACGTTAGCGAAATACAAGGGAAGCACCTAGAACCTTTGCTGGAGAGAGTGTGGACAGGTGGGCAACCTGACACATATGTTGTGGTTCTGCCCATCTCTATGTAGCTTCTGGGCAGCAATAGCGAAAATAATAGCAAGGATTACTGGAATTCTAAATCAGCTCAAAGCCAAACAAGCCCTATTAAGCTTGGACATGGACATATATTCTCTTTCATGTTGAACTGTAGTACTACATGTCCTATATGCAGCCCATCTGGCTATAACACGTAAATGGAAATCTAATACCACCCCATCCATAAGGGAGGTACTCCACCTGGTAGATGACTCCTATACATATGAAAGATACATGGCAATTAAAGAAGGGACTTTACAAAAATCCACAAAACGTTGGGAGGCATGGGCCCAGGCCTACAAGAGGCACAGCACAGTCCAGGAAAAAGGAAAAGTAGAGATAAAAGTACAGTTGTAGTTTGATTGTATTTTGTTCACAAAATGGTGCATTCCTTCTGCTACTGTAGAAGTTTGCAAGCGATGGAATGTTGATCTAGTGATAAGAATCAGAAAAGGAGTCTGCACACTCCTGCTCTTCTGGAATGTTTGTAAAATGTTTTCTTTTGCAAAATACAAAAAAAAATAAAAAAAAATAAAAAAAAAGAAGATGACACAATTTCTTAATAAAAGGTATAGAGTTAGAAAGAAAGTTCAGGTACTTATGGAACTGCAAAATCCAGAGAATAAATGTTTCACAGCTGGATTCTCACAACCTCCGGATAGACCTCCTCTCACTAGGCCTAGCAGCCAGCAGGACGTTAAGTAAAGCAAAGTCTCTGCCACAGACTTGGATGTAACTGAGGGACGTAGAAGAATTTAGAGAACTAGTATACGATACCAGTGTCTCTCAGCCGGCCCGGCGATATTGTATGAATATAGATCCACAAAGTGTCCTTCAACTGAGCCTCCAGGCTCCTTCAGAGAAACCAGCCTTGTGCATGGTCTTCTCCCGAAGAGTCCTCCCCTGGATGCTTCTCCAGTTGCTGGGGCTCTCCCTAGATGAGACGGCACCGGACCACCTTTGAATCATTACGGCCTCATATCCATTAAGGCCTGTCCCAGCAGTTGCTTTGCCTCGGACTGTCCAGCAACCCAGGCCAGGAAGGCCATGGGGGCTGGTCAGGAGGACCAGGACCAAACAGACAGAAAATCTCTTCTGGACGGGAACCCAGAAGCACGTGATCGCAGTACCTTAAATACCATCTCCCAGAATGCACAGCAGGAAAACACTCCCACTGGGCTGGTTCCGAGACAAGGATGGTGCTCAATACACCCAACTAGACTGCGTTCTACCACTTGCTGGCAGTGACAGCGACACCTGCAGCCAAGAAGAACCCAGCGCAATCCAGCTAGACTGGCACTGAAACCTTAATTTGGCAAAATTAGCCCTAAAACCCAACTGTGGCTTTAGGAATATTAATTTTCAAAAAACATATAGCCCATGCTCATCAGGAGCCGGCGCTACACCCGCATGTCAGGGTCCTAGGTGTTATCCTGGACTGTGAACTCCCCTTTCAGCCTCATATCCAACCACTGTCCAAAGCTTACCACCTCAACCTCCGCAACATCTCATCAAGATCAAGATATGCCACCTTTTAACCAATGACACCACAAAGCTTCTAATCCACTCCCTGATCATCTTGACTACTGCACCTCCCTTCTCATTGGCTTACCGTATTTGCCGGCGTATAAGGCGACTGGGCGTATAAGGCGACCCCCTAATTGTCCAGCTAAAACGTTGGTTTTGACATATGCTTGCCCTATAAGACGACCCCCTTTCGACTAGTGCTGTGGTGGTAAATACCTCATGTGTCTGGCAAAATACACTGATGGATGGTCGGGTGCCAGATGGAGGGTCGGGTGCCTAAAACCAAATCTCCGGTGTTGAATGGCGAGGTGGCCGTGGAGGGAAGAGGAGCCGAGGGGTAGCCGCATTCATACTGTATACAGTATTACAGTGTACCGCGCAGAGCCAATCACGGCAAGCGATGTATTCTATTAATGAATACAAAGCCTGCACGGATTGGCTTTGAGATTCAGAGAGGCGCGGGCTGATGATATTACAGCCTCTGCCAATCCGAGCAGGCTTTGTATTCATTAATAGAATACATCGCTCGCCGTGATTGGCACAGGTTGGAACATCATCAACCAATGCCTCTCTGAATCTCAAAGCCAATCCGTGCAGGCTTTGTATTCATTAAAAGAATACATTGCTCGCCATGATTGGCTCGGCGCGGACATTAATGCTGACATCCATATACCGGCGTATAAGACGACCCCCGATATTTGGGGGATTTTTTTAAGTATAAAAAGTCGTCTTATACGCCGGAAAATACGGTAACTTTACACAGGTCATCCCCCTTCAGTCCATCATGAATGCTGCTGCCAGGTTCATCCACCCTACCAACTACTCAGTGTCTGCCACCCTCTCTGCCAATCCCTCACTGGCTTCCACTCACCCAGTAAATCAAATTCAAAATACTAACAATTACTTACAAAGCCATCCACAACTTGGCCCCAGCTACATCACTAAGCTAGTCTCAAAGTACCAACCAAACCGCTCTCTTCATTCCTCCCAAGACCTCCTGCTCTATAACTCCCTCATCACCTAACCCCATGCTCACCTCCAGGACTTCTGCTGAGCCTCTCCCATCCTCTGGAACTCGCTACCCCAATCTGTCTGACTATCTCCTACTCTGTCCACTTTCAGACGATCCTTGAAAACTCATCTCTTCAGAGAAGTCTACCCTACCCCCACCTAATTACTGGACATTTATTTTCACCATCAGCCCATCCCCCACAGTTATTACCTTTTGTATCTCTTGACCCTCCCTTCTAGATTGTAAGCTCTAAGGAGCAGGGCCCTCTGATTCCTCCTCTATTACACTGTAATTGTAATGTCTATCTTCATGTTGTAAAGCCCTGCATAAAATGTTGGCTCTATATAAACCCATAATAATAATAATAATAATAATAATAATAATAATAATAATAATAATAATAATAATTTCATAAAGAATATTTATTTCACATTAACATTTCATTTCCTAATTCTCCCCTATCACCAGGACACATCTAGTGATTATAATACACCATCACATGATACATTATATTAGGATCCATTATAAAAGAGATCCCATAGAATTCTATTGGTGATCCATTCTATGGGGACACATTATATTGGGGACACATTCCAGTTCCAGTAATCATACATTATTATAGTGATATCATTATATTAGTGATAAATCCCATTATTTATTTCATTAGTAAATCTCGGGATCATTTCTTCATATATTTCCTCTGAGATTTTTCCATCAATTTTCATCTCTTTCTATTTGTAGATCTATTATTCATTTCTATTTCTTCACACAATAAAATAATCAATAGAATAAACTCATTGTAAATGTATTAATAATAATGAATGAGACCGTCTACACATTATAATCCTATAGATAGAGCTAGATATGTTCTTAAAGTGCCCTTATGTCTCTATCTGTACTTTCCACATTGGGTCCCTCGGTAGCCATTTCCCTACTATGACATCACAGCTCGGACACAGACAATAAGTCATATTACACTCTGTGCTCTCTCTCAGCTCCGGCACTCTATACAATTCTTCACCGTCCCATCTCACTATACACAGTGCTCATGTACTGGGAGAAGCCATTATAACCAATTCCCCGCCCCCTTCTGTAGATGACCCAAGAGCCATACACACCCACTTATACTTTCCTTTATTGTTCCTCCATCAAAGTCCTCACTAAGTCCCCAGATTCCCGGGTATTGAGGGATCATGTGACCTTCTCCCAGCATGCAGTGTTCAGGCCTGAGCGACCAATCACAGAACTTACATACTGTCACATGATGGAGGGCTGACATCATCAATCCTGTGTAAGCTCCGACATAACCCACCATGTATCTTACATGGGTGAGGACTCAGGGATCTGACATGGATTGACGGGGGGCTATGAAAGGGGGTAGAAGTGGGCCGGGGGGGCTGTGTCTGCCCTAAGTGAGCAAATGACAAAGAGACTTATTAATGTAACCCTAAAGTAGCGTGACACATAAAGGGTCCCTAAGGAATACGACATACTTTGAGCCCCCAGGCAGTGATAGGACAAGAAAAAAAGACCAACATGTGCCCCCCATGAACTGTGAACTACTTCAGAACCATAGATTGCAGGTCCTGCCCATTTCTGTGCCCCCATCTCTTTTACAAAAACCTTAGCTTGGCCCCCTCCCTCAGATCTTTCAAAATATTTGGAGCCCCCGGACAATGTTATATCATCCAGATTCCTGACCTATTTGTGGGCCCCAGACAATGCCACCTACTATGGGGCCCCAGGCCACGTGACATATGTGGCCCCCAGCTTTCAGAAAGATAAAGTGACAGATGATAGTGACACTTGTGGGCACTGATAGATGGCACTGCTGGGCATCGATAGATGACACTGAGGGGCGCTTATTAGCAGTATTGATGGGCACTGATAGATGGAACTGATTAGCAACACTGGTGGGCACTATGGGGACCGATGTCCCTCTAATAGAAGCCAGTTATCGGCTTTCTTTTTTATTTAGTGCTGACAGCACGAGGGAAAAAAATCTGTTGACCGGCTCCTGTTTACTTCCTTGATCAGTTGTCTTGGCTGACAGCTGATCACATGGTAAATGGCTCGCTGTGATTGACCCTTTACTCGATCTGTGATCAGCCGAATCCCAAGGGGGCGGGCAGTGTGAGAACGGAAGGATGTACATGGACGCCCTCTGGGCATTTTAAGACAGCACTGTAGCCGTCTTTTGGCTATAGTGTGGGCACCAAGTGGTTAAATCTGCCCAACAACAAATTCCCGCCCCCAATTTTTTTTTAATAAAAAAACACAAATGCAAATCAAGGTATAAAATCCTGCGGAAAGCACAGCAAAAAGGTTGAAAAGCACCCTGCATAGGTGTGAATGGAGCCTTAGGCTGGGATGAGACTTGAGGGCTGTGGGAACCAGTGCGATTCCTAGATAAATGTTGTCACCGGGACAGAAAGTGAAGGAAAATCTCTGTAATGGAGCCCCGGATAGAAGGAAAAACATGACGGGGGAACTAATCCTGACCCACTCTGCCTAAAAACAGTCTGGGCTCTCTGATCAAATTTTTTCTTCCAGTAATAAATCTCATAGATTTCCTCTCAGATTGTTCCATTTATTTCCATCTCTTTGTAGTATAGATTGTATGGAGGGGGAGGGGCATAGAGGAGAGGTGACCCCATCCTATCCCATCACAGTGACCCCACCCCCTCTATGTCTGATCATGGCTGCCCCTCCCCCACACAGACTGACCACATGTGGGGGAGGGGCAGAGGGAGGAGGGGCATAGATAGATAGATAGATAGATAGATAGATAGATAGATAGATAGATTTCGCACTGACCAATAGGAACATGTTATTGTTACTCCAATAATTGAACAGATATTCTACCCAATCATAGCGATCAGTAAGAAATTTCACATTTATTTATAGTAGAAAAACTTGCAGGAAGCCCCGCCCACTGCTATATACTATTGGGTGAATAGTAATTTAATTCCCCTCCTTCTGACATCACCAGACTGTGGGCGGAGCTCTCACATCTCCCGCCTCCCCCCACAGATCTTTATACAACCTCTCACTACACCTATCCCAGCATGGAGGGGCTCAGTGAAGGTGGTGGTGAAGGTGTGGAGGTGTCGGATCGGGTCACACAGATCATAAAAGGAGATCCGCCCGGCCTCATAATCCAAATATATCCTGACTCTGTTACTGGAGGGAATGGGGGGTAAGAGGATCACTTTGCTGTCATGTATCACTGAATACTGATTAATAAAACTGTGCAATGCCCAGGACTTCTTAGTATTTCCAATCCATGTCTCCCCCCCTCTCCTCTCTATACTGGGGTAACACATCCCGACTCTCCATATATCTGCCCCCCCGACATCCACTTCCCAGTAATGTCTCCCTGAGGAGAAACTCCGACTGCTCAACACCTGAGTACAATACTGGAATCTCTCTGGTGTTTCTGGGTGATTCTGGCTTCTATATGACCTGGATACAGTTTTCCTGTCATCTGATATCTGTAGATAATTATCAGCTGTGTTTCCATCCAGTAATATGTCTGCAGCTCCCTGTATATAGAAGTATACATTTACCTCTGTTATTATATCAGATAAACCTGTGTGTAAGACCCCCGCCACATCCAGACCCCCTCCATCATGGAGGAGCTCCTCATGTCTCTCTCTGTCCTCATTATCTCCATCCTCAGTATCACACAAGTCACCTTTGTCTGATTCCTGTAAGACAGTCAGTGGATCCGTCACGTTACACAGCTCCTCAATGTGACGCAACTTCCTGGACAGCTCCTCCTTCTTTATTTCCAGATCCCGGATGGAGATGGAGATCCGCTCTGCCCTCCCGGAGATGTCCCTCAGGACTCTCTTCTCCAGGTCTTCCAGACGTCTCCTGAGGTCTCTAAACAGGGCAGTGACTCTCTCGGTGTCACCAGCGGCTTCTTCTTCTACTTTCCTCCAGTGTTCCTGCAGACTCTGGACTCTTTCCTCCGTCTCCTCTCTATTTGTCAGAAGTTTCTGCAGAATATTCCTCAGTGTCTCCTTCTCAGAAGCCTCATCCAGTTACTTAATCTTATGTCCTTTATGTCCTCCAATCACATAACAAGAAATACAGATACAGGTCTCATCCTCAGTGCAGAAATACTTCAAAACTTCCTTATGGACGGAGCATTTCCTGCTCTCCATGGACAAGGTGGGGTCACATAAAACGTGTTCTGGGGACTTTTTGTGGACTCTCAGGTGTTTATCACACAGAGAAACCTCACAGTGCAGACAGGATCTAACAGCAGGTACAGGAGAGTCCACACAGTGAGTACAGAAGACCCCGGATTCCTGCCGATCTAGTGGAGCAGACAGGAAAGTCTCTGCTATGTTACGTAGTTTCATGTTCTTCTGCAGTGCAGGCCGATCCGGAAACTTCTCTCTGCATTCAGCACAGGAATATCCTCCAGACCCCTCCTGTGTATCCAGCACACCATCAATACAGACCCGGCAGAAGTTGTGACCACATCTCAGGGTTACAGGATCCGTATAAATGTTCAGACAGACGGAACATTCCAACTCAGCTCTCAGATCACCAGACGCCATCGCTGACAGCAGAAGAGAAACTAACCTGAAAGTCTCTGACACCGGAGAGGAATGTGGATGGGGGAGGGGTGACGTCCTCCTACACAGGGTGAGGCTGGGTGAATATTATAGGACACGGAGATCAGAGTACAGAAGGGAGAAGATTAGTTTTGCAGTAATATTGAGACTTATACCACCCAACTAGGGATGATACAAACACCCCCCAGTTCGGTTCGCACCAGAACTTTCGAACGGACCGAAAATTTGTGCGAACTTTATAACCCCATTGAAGTCTATGGGACTCGAACGTTCAAAATAAAAAGTGCAAATTTTAATGGCTTATATGCAAGATATTGTCCTAAAAAGGGTTTGGGGACCTGGCTCGTGCCCCAGGGGACATGGGTCAATGCCTAAAATGTTTTTAAAAACTGACATTTTTTCGGGAGCACTGATTTTAATGACGATTAAAGTGACAAAAAAGTGAAATATTCCTTTAAATATCGTGCCTGTGGCGTGTCTATAGTATGCTTGGGAAGTGCCACGTGTTTCCCGTGTTTAGAACAGTCCATGCACAAAATGGCATTTAACAGAAAAAAGTTATTTAAAACTGTTTGCGTTTTTAATTTAATATCTGGTTCCGGCAATATGGATGAAAATAATTGAGAAAAAATGGCATGGGTAGCCCCCTCCGCCCATTACCAGCCCCTTTGGGTCTTGTGTGGATATTAAGGGGAACCCCGTACCCATATTAAAAAAGTAAAGGCGTGGGGCCCCAGACCCTATATACTCAGAACAGGAGTATACAGGCGGTGCAAACAAGACAGGGACTGTGTAGGTTTTTTGTGTTAAGTAGAATCTGTTTGTATTTTGAACTGGTACATTTTTAAAGTGTAGCTCCAGTCAAAAAATCAATTTTTAAGATTTTTGGAGAACATAGGGAAGTCCGTCGTTTTTCATCTCACTTCCTGTTGTCTCCTTCCGTTTGCAAGTAGAAGACGTTTGTAAGTTGGATGTTTGAAAGTAGGAGCCTGCCCTATATGCTCTGCAGAAGTTTGAGCCTAAGGTGTTGGTGTTGCCACAACACTGTAAGCCCTCAAAGTGACTCTTGGTAGGCGCTGGAGCACCCTGCTGTGAACAATTATATCAAGAATTGTAATTACATGCCATTGTTGAACAGTGGTAGAAAAATTGACCTTTGGTGGTTGTGGTGCTGGTGCCACAACACTATAAGTCCTCACAGTTACTCTGGGTGGGCACAGGAACGGGCCCTCCTGTGAAATATTATATCAAGAATTGTAATTACATGTCCCTGTTAAACAGGGGCAGAAAAATTGGGCCTTAGGCACTGGTGCTGGTGCCACCACACTGCAACCTCTGCCATATACTCTAGTTTTATTGCAGGAATTAGCCCTGCTGCAAAGCCATTGTTGAACAGTGGTAGAAAAATAGGGCCTTTGGTGGTGGTGCTGGTGCCACAACACTGTAAGTCCTCACAGTTACTCTCGGTGGGTGCAGGAACGGGCCCTGCTGTGAAATATTATATCAAGAATTGTAATTACATGCCCCTGTTAAACAGGGGCTGAAAAATTGGGCTTAAGGCACTGGTGCTGGTGCCACGACACTGCAATCTCTCCCATATACTGTAGTTGGAGTGCAGGAGTGAGCCCTGCTGCAAAGCATTGCATCAAAAATTTTAATTACACGCCCCGGTTAAACAGGGGCTGAAAAATTGGGCCTTAGGCACTGGTGCTGGTGCCACAACACTGCAACCTCTCCCATATACTCTAGTTGGAGTGCAGGAATGAGCCCTGCTGCAAAGCATTGCATCAAAAATGTTAAATAGGGGCTGAAAAATTGGGCTGGTGGCATCAGCCAGAACCAAAAATGTTCTTCCAACATATCAGCGGAGGAGGAAGAGGATAGACAGTCAACATAACAGGACAGTCACTCAGCATCAGCATAGGCAGTCTTGAAGGGATGTGATATTTCAAAAAAAATTATTCGGTTACATCAGCTTCAGGTGCTTGGTAGCTGGTGGTGATCCAAGACTGATTCATCTTTATGAAGGTCAGTCGATCAACCGAGTCAGTGGACAGGCACACCCTGTGATCGGTTACAAAGCCACCAGCAGCACTGAAGGTGCTTTCCGAAAGAACGCTGGGTGCAGGACAGGCCAGTAGCTCAATATGCATACTGTGCAAGCTCTATCCAGTAATCCATCCTCAAGACCCAGTAAGCCAGAGGATTTTCGATGGGAAAGGTATCCAAGTCTGACCTTGCCCCTAGGTATTCCTGCACCATGTAAATCAGACGCTGGCGATGGTTGCTGGAACCGATCATACCTTGGGGCTGCGGACTAAAAAATTGTCTGAACGCATCAGTCAGACGGACACCTTCTCCACCGCTCCTTCTGACCGATGCCTCAGCAACACGTTGTCCAGGACCAGGAGTTTGTAACCTCCCAGTCTCTGGGAACGCATTGCACAGACCTTTCTGCAATGCCTCCCGGAGCTGTCTCATCCTCTGCTCCCTCTGCTCCATCAAGATAAGGTCGACAACCTTACCCTTATACCGTGGATCAAGGAGAGTGGCCAGCAAGTAATGGTCCCTCTCCTTGATCCGAAGAATACGAGGATCCTTTCGCAGGCTTTGCAGTATCAGGGAGGCCATGCAGCGTAGGTTAGCTGAGGCATTCGGTCCGGAGTCATCTGGGTCACTAAGGACAACATGATCCACAGCTACCTCCTCCCAGCCACGTACAAGTCCACGGGTTTCTTGGGACTGTAAATCATCCCTACAAGACTGTTGCTGCTGATGCTGAGTGCCAGGCTCCACCTCCATGCTGACACAATCATCCTCCTCCTCTTCCTGTATGATGGGTGGGACAGCAGGAACACTGTCTGGATAAAGGGGGCCTTGAGAGGCAAGGAAGTCCTCCTCTTCCTGCCTCTGTTCTGCCTCAAGTGCCCTGTCCATTATTCCACACAGTGTATGCTCCAACAGGTGGACAAGAGGTACAGTGTCACTGATGTATGCACTGTCACTGCTCACCATCCTTGTGGCCTCCTCAAACGGTGACAGGACAGTGCATACATCCCTGGCGTGGTGAGAAAAAACCGAGCTCCCCTGACCCTGTCCTGGTGCCGTAGTCGCACAGGTACTCATTGATTGCCCTCTGCTGCATGTGCAGCCGCTGCAGCATGGCCAACGTTGAGTTCCACCTGGTGGGCATGTCACATATAAGGCGGTTCTTGGGCAGGTTTAACTCCTTTTGGAGCTCAGCTAGCCGAGCACTGGCATTAAATGATCGGCGGAAATGCACACAGACATTCCTGGCCTGCTTCAGGAAATCCTGTTCTTAGGCAGCTGAACCTGCCCAAGAACCGCTGCACCACCAGGTTAAGGACATGAACCACACAGGGCACATGGGTCAGTTGTCCCTGTCGGAGGGCAGAGAGGAGGTTGGTGCTATTTTCGCAAACCACCATTCCTGGCTTAAGTTGGCGTGGTGTCAACCACCTCTCGGCCTGCCCCTGCAGAGCTGACAAAACATCCGCCCCAGTGTGGCTCCTGTCCCCCAAACAAACCAGCGCAAGCACGGCATGGCATCATTTTGCCTGCGTACTTACGTAGCCCCTGGAACGCCTATGGAGCACCGCTGATTCCGAGGACAGTGCACTGGAAGAGGCCATGGAGGAAGAAGAAGAGGAGGGAGTGGAGGAGAGAGGTGTGTCACAACCAGTAGTAGCATTTTGGAGGCATGGTGGCGGAACAACCTCCAACACTACTGCACCTTGTCCTGCATCCTTCCCAGCTGTCAGAAGAGGGACCAAATGGGCTGTGAAAGACAGGTAATGTCCCTGTCCATGCCTGCTGGACCATGAGTAAGCGGTAATTTGCACCTGTCCAGCGAGGCAAGGAAATTGCCTTCCACATGTCGGTAGAGAGCCGGATTCGCCTTCTGTGAGAAAAAGTGGCGTTTGGAGACCTGCCACTGAGGAACCGCACATTGCACAAACTCACGGAAGGGGGCCGAGTCTACCAACTGAAAAGGTAGCAGTTGAAGTGCTAGCAATTTAGCCAAGCTAGCATTCAACCGCTGGGCATGTGGTTGGCTGGGAGTGAACTTCTTTCTACGGTCCAGCAGCTGGGGCCTGCTACAATCGGACGTGGCTGTACTGCTAGCAGAGTGCCCACAAGCACTTGGCTGTGACACACCTAATTCTACACCTTCATTCCTCTCAGTGTAGGTTTCAGAGAGGACTAAAGGTCTAGTGGGGTTGGAGATCCCAGCTGATGAGGAGCAAGGAGAGGTCCGCTTTGTTCTTTGGTGTGGGTCTTTGAGGTAAGCTTGCCAACGAGCTGCATGTCAGGTCAACATATGTCTGGTCAAGCATGTGGTGCCCAAGCGGCTGATGTTTTGGCCACGCAAGATACTCTTGAGACATATGTTGCAAATAGCAGCAGTGCGATCTGATGCACTTGTCTCAAATAACGTGCAGAGGCAGCGCCCTGCACAGGCGGAGCTCTGCGGTGTGATTCAGTCGGTGTGCTGCCCCTAAGCTGGTACATGGAGGGCATCCTGCCTCATTGGAGATGTGACTCCTCCTCCTCCTCTCTCCTACCAGGCACCCACATGGAGTCAGTGCCCTCATCATCCCCTACCTCTTCATCGCTGGAGCAAACCTGGTAGTATGCTGCAGCTTGTGGAACATGAGTGCTAGATTGCTGTCCTTCTTGAGCATCCCTTCTCTCTGCACTCACGCTACTGCCTTCCTCTAGCTGAATATCATCATCAGAGCCTACAAAACACTGGGCATCCTCCTGGAACATGTACCCAACACTTTGCTCAAAGAGTTCAGGGGACTCCTCAGGAGGACGTGGTGGGTCTAGGGAAGTAGTCACTGATGATGACATTGAGACGAGAGAAGAGGATGCGTTGGCAGCTGCTTTGCTAGTACCCTGAGCCTGGGTGAGAGAGGATTAGGAGGATGAAGAGGGCTTGGTCATCCACTCTACCAAGTCTTCAGCATGATGCGGCTCAGCATGTCCAGCTGCCGAAAATAAGGACAAGCGTGTCACATGGCCACGTGCTGATGATGATGCACCGCGTCCACGACCAGCACTGTTGTCTCTAGACACAGAGCCTGCTTGCCCTCTTTTATCGGCTCGTGCCTGTCTGGTAATGGTAATGGTAATGGCCTGAAGGGAGATGGGAAAACCAGCAATTGGGTAGTGTGTATTGTGCTGGAGGCACACAACACCCACTAACTCCTGCAGATGCCTTTATTATAGAAAAACAGGAATTAAAGGGTAGATATAGGTGTATATTGTGCTGTGCTGAAGGCACACAACACCCACTAACTCCTGCAGATGCCTTTATTGTAGAACAACAGGAATTAAAGGGTAGATACTGGTGTACACTATGCTGTGCTGGAGGCACACAACACCCACTAACTCCTGCAGATGCCTTTATTATAGAACAACAGGAATTAAAGGGTAGATACCGGTATATACTGTGCTGTGCTGGAGACACAAAACCCCCATTAACTCCTGCAGATGCCTTTATTATAGAACAACAGGAATTATAGGGTAGATACCGGTGTATATTGTGCTTTGCTGGAGTCACACAACACCCACTAACTCTTGCATATGCCTTTATTATAGAACAACAGGAATTAAAGGGTAGATACCAGTGTATACTGTGCTGTACTGGAGGCACACAACACCCTCTAACTCCTGCAGATGCCTTTATTATAGAACAACAGGAATTAAAGGGTAGATACCGGTGTATAGGGATGGCCGAACGGTTCGCCCGGCGGTCGTTTTGCGGCGAACTTTGGCTGTTCGCGGTCCACCCGATCGGTGGACTATTGCCGCTGTTCACCCGGTGGGCTTCCGTGTTTACTGTGTAAAAGAACTTTGACCTATGATGACACATCCATCATGTGGCACAGGACAGCCAATTAAGACATTACAGCACATGGACACTTGGACATTCCACCTAACTTATAAATAGACCCGATCCGGCGGCCATTTTACATTCTTTCGTATGTCACTATAGGGAGGGGTTGCTGTGTGGAGCAGGGAGGGACTGCAGTGACCCAAATCGCTAGCTATTAGGTCCACAAAAGTTATTTTAAGGACTGGTATGGTATAGGTGTTAGGTGTAGTTCAGGATATAGGTTTGAGGCACTGCTATTCAAGTCATTATTGCAGCAGCCTGTCTTGTCAGTGTAGAGAGAGGGACAGGACGCTGTGTGCAGCAGGGACAGTCAGTTTAATCATTAGCTGTTACTATTAGGTCCACAAAAGTCCTTTTCAGGACTGGTATGGTAAAGTAGTACAGGATATAGTTTTGAGTGCTATTCAAGTTCTTGTTGCAGAAGCCTGTGTTTTGTCAGTTTAAATAGGGAAAGGCAGGAAGCTGTGTGTGGCAGTGAGGGACAGTCAGTTTAATCAGTAGCTGTTACTATTAGGTCCACAAAGGTTCTTTTCAGGACTGGTATGGTAATAGGCTTGTACACGTATAATATTCTTTCTTCCAAATATAGAAAGAATATTATACTTGACTGCTGCCCTTCTACTGCAGTAGTCCTTTAAGAGTATAGGGACTGAGGTACAGTCTGCTAATCACAACCTACTAGTTCCACAAAGGTCCTTATAAGGACTGGTAAGGTATAGTGTACTACAGTACATAGAGTTGAGTGAGGTACAGTCTGCTATTCCTTAAGGACTGGTATAGGTCCACAATATATAGGGTTGAGGTGCACTACTGCTGACTGCTGCCCTATTCTGCAGCAGTCCTTTATCAGTATAGGGACTGAGGTACAGTCTGCTAATCACAACTTACTAGTTCCACAAAGGTCCTTATAAGGACTGGTAAGATATAGTGTACTACAGTACATAGGGTTGAGTGAGGTACAGTCTGCTAATCCTTAAGGACTGGTATAGGTCCACAATATATAGGGTTGAGGTGCACTACTGCTGACTGCTGCCCTATTCTGCAGCAGTCCTTTATCAGTATAGGGACCGAGGTACAGGCTGCGAATCACAACTTACTAGTTCCACAAACGTCCTTATAAGGACTGGTAAGGTATAGTGTACTACAGTACATAGGGTTGAGTGAGGTACAGTCTGCTAATCACAACCTACTAGTTGCACAAAGGTCCTTCTAAGGACTGGTAAGGTATAGCGTACTACAGTATATAGGGTTGAGTGAGGTACAGTCTGCTAATCCTTAAGGACTGGTATATCACGATGCTGGTGTCAGTGCTTTATGTCACGCTGCTGATGTCAGTGCTCTCTATCACAGTGCTAGTGTTAGATCACTCTATCACGGTGCAGGTGTCAGTGCTCTATATCATGGTGCTGGTGATCTTCTCCTGCACCCTCTTCTTTGCCTACCCTGACCTTCCCTCGCCTCCATTGTCTCTAGAGTCCTGAATTGTCAGAATTTCACATATAATAAAAGAATGCATGTAGTTGTCCATTCCAGATTCACCTCATACATGTGTTATGTCATTGGCCATGTGGTGGGACTATGTGTGCACAGCTAGTAATTATTTTGTGGCTACAAATATGACCTGTAGGTTTGTAAAGTTCACCATCCCTGTGCTGTGCTGACTTCCTCCTGGGGCTGCTTATTATGAGGGGTTCCCACCATCCCTGTGCTATGCTGACTTCCTCCTGGGGCTGCTTATTATTAGGGGCTCCCACCATCCCTGTGCTGACTTCCTCCTGGGGCTGCTTATTATGAGGGGCTCCCACCATCCCTGTGCTGTGCTGACTTCCTCCTGGGGCTGTACCTCTGCTGTGCATATTATGAGGGGATCCCACCATCCCTGTGCTATGCTCATTATGAGGGGCTCCCACCATCCCTGTGCTGTGCTGACTTCCTCCTGGGGCTGTACCTCTGCTGTGCATATTATGAGGGGCTCCCACCATCCCTGTGCTATGCTCATTATGAGGGGCTCCCACCACCCCAGTGCTATGCTGACTTCCTCCTGGGGCTGCTTATTATGAGGGGCTCCCACCATCCCTGTGCTATGCTGACTTCCTCCTGGGGCTGATTATTATGAGGGGCTTCCACCATCCCTGTGCTGTGCTGTGCTGACTTCCTCCTGGGGCTGCTTATTATGAGGGGCTCCCACCATTCCTGTGCTGTGCTGACTTCCTCCTGGGGCTGTACCTCTGCTGTGCATATTATGAGGGGCTACCACCATCCCTGTGCTATGTAGACATGTGCATTCGTTTTCGTCCGAATGCATTTTCGTCCGAATTTCAGCTATTTTCGTTTTGACAAACGATAACGAAAGCACAAAATCCGAAAAACGAAAGATCCGACATAAATAAATGCTTTATTTTCGTTTTCATTGTTACAACAGTTCGATATAGAATAGGAGATTTGACATGACTCTGACAATAACAATCTGTCTATAGAACCTGTGGTCGAATGTGCCTAACCTTACCTCTATTAGTCCAAGATTATGTAGAGAAAATATTGGACAGAGAAAAAAGATTTTGACAGAGAGAAAAGATTCTGCAAGTTACTGTCCTAAAAAGTGTTTGGGGACCCGGGTCCTGCCCCAGGGGACATGGATCAATGCAAAAAAAAGTTTTAAAAACGGACGTTTTTTCGGGAGCAGTGATTTTAATAATGATTAAAGTGAAACAATAAAAGTGTAATATTCCTTTAAATTTTGTAGGGGGGTGTCTATAGTATGCCTGTGAAGAGGCGCATGTTTCTGGTGCTTAGAACTGTCCCTGCACTAAGTGTTATTTATGCAGGAAAAAAGTCCTTTAAAATCACTAGCAGCTATTATGAATTGTCGGCTCCCGTAATACAGAGACAACTCATTGAAAGTCATTGATAAAAATAAATAAATAAATAAAAAAAAAAAGCGTGGGGGTCCCCCAAATTCAATTACCAGGCCCTTCAGGTCTGGTATGGATATTAAGGGGAACCCTGCCTCAAATTTAAGAAAAAAATTGACATGGGCTTCCCCCTAAATATCCATAACCAGACCCTTCAGGTCTGGTATGGATATTAAGGGGAACCCCGCGTCAAATTAAAAAAAAAATTGACGTGGGGGTCCCCCTAAAAATCCATACCAGACCCTTTATCCGAGCACACAACCTGGCAGGCCGCAGGAAAAGAGGGGGGGACTAGAGAGCAGCCCCCCCTCCCTCCTGAACTGTACCAGGCCACATGCCCTCAACATTGGGAGGATGCTTTTGGGGTCTGTGACCCCTCAAAGCACCTTGTCCCCATGTTGATGAGGACAAGGGCCTCATCCCCACAACCGTGGCCGGTGGTTGTGGAGGTCTGCGGGCGGGGGGCTTATCAGAATCTGGAAGCCCCCTTTAACAAGGGGACCCCCAGATCCCGGCCCCCCCCTGTTTGAAATGGTAAGGGGGTACAAAAGTACCCCTACCATTTCACAAAGAAAGTGTAAAAAATAGTTAAATAAGACAAACACACTTTTGAAAAATTCCTTTATTAAAAATAAAAAAAATAAAAAAAAGATTCCAGCGGTGGTAATCCACTCTTGCTATCCAGCGACGGACGGTCATCTCTCCAGCGATGGCTCATCTCATTCAGCGCAGCGAATACATCCTTCTTCTGTTTCCGCGGAGGAGACACTGCAAGAATTCCGGCGGCTTGACGTTTCTTATATACGGAGGGCGGGCCACCCGTCACCTGACCCCGCCCCCCTCTGACGCAAGGGGAAACTCGGGGTTCCCTGTGACGTATGGGTGACCCCGCACCCCTCTGATGTAACACAGGCAGGTTTCCGTTACATCAGAGGGGGCGGGGTCACCCATACGTCACAGGGAACCCCGGGTTTCCCCTTGCGTCATCATAATGATGAGCCATCGCTGGAGAGATGACCGTCCGTCGCTGGATAGCAAGAATGGATTACCACCGCTGGAATCTTTTTTTTATTTTTTTTATTTTTTTTATTTTTAATAAAGGAATTTTTCAAAAGTGTGTTTGTCTTATTTAACAATTTTTTACACTTTCTTTGTGAAATGGTAGGGGTACTTTTGTACCCCCTTACCATTTAAAACAGGGGGGGGGGCGGGATCTGGGGGTCCCCTTGTTAAAGGGGGCTTCCAGATTCTGATAAGCCCCCCTCCCGCAGACCTCCACAACCACCGGCCACGGTTGTGGGGATGAGGCCCTTGTCCTCATCAACATGGGGACAAGGTGCTTTGAGGGGTCACAGACCCCCAAAGCATCCTCCCAATGTTGAGGGCATGTGGCCTGGTACGGTTCAGGAGGGAGGGGGGCCGCTCTCTTGTCCCCCCCTCTTTTCCTGCGGCCTGCCAGGTTGCGTGCTCGGATAAAGGGTCTGGTATGGATTTTTAGGGGGACCCCCACGTCAATTTTTTTTTAAATTTGACGCGGGGTTCCCCTTAATATCCATACCAGACCTGAAGGGTCTGGTTATGGATATTTAGGGGGAACCCACGTCAATTTTTTTCTTAAATTTGAGGCAGGGTTCCCCTTAATATCCATACCAGACCTGAAGGGCCTAGTAATTGATTTTGGGGGACCCCCATGCTTTTTTTTAAATGTATTTATTTATTTATTTTATCAATGACTTTCAATGAGTGTTCTCTGTATTACGGAGCCGACAATTCATAATAGCTGCGAGTGATTTTAAAGGACTTTTTTTCCTGCATAAATGACACTTTGTGCAGGGACAGTTCTAAGCATGGGAAACATGCGCCCCTTCACAGGCATACTATAGACACCCCCCAGCTACGAAATTTAAAGGAATATTACACTTTTATTGTTTCACTTTAATCATTATTAAAATCACTGCTCCTGAAAAAACAGCCGTTTTTAAAACTTTTTTTTGCATTGATACATGTCCCCTGGGGCAGGACCCGGGTCCCCAAACACTTTTTAGGACAGTAACTTGCAAATTAGTATATAAAATTAGCACTTTAGATTTTGAATGTTGGAGTCCCATAGACTTTAACAGGGGTTCTAAAGTATGCTATATACTAGCTCCGTCGAATCTTCTTTATACATTCGACAGACACCATAAGCCTTCAAAGACAGATTCGACGTAATTCATGTGGATTTTTGGACAAATGCAATTTTTGAACGAAAAACGAAATAAATAAAAACGAATTTCGGGAGTAACTAAATAAATTAAGTTTTCGGACGAAAACGAAATTCCGAAACGAAATATTTTACTCTGCACATGTCTAGTGCTATGCTCATTATGAGGGGCTACCACCATCCCTGTGCTATGCTGACTTCCTCCTGGGGCTGCTTATGGTGCAGGTGTCAGTGCTGTATATAACGGTGCTGGTGTCAGTGCTGTATATCACTGTGCTGGTGTCAGTGCTTTATGTCACGCTGCTGATGTCAGTGCTCTCTATCACGGTGTTGGTGTCAGATCACTCTATCACGGTGCAGGTGTCATTGCTGTATGTCATGCTGCAGGTGTCAGTGCTGTATATCACGGTGCTGGTGTCAGTGCTTTATGTCACACTGCTGATGTCAGTGCTCTCTATCACAGTGGTGGTGTCAGATCATCTCCTGCACCCTCTTCTTTGCCTACCCTGACCTTCCCTCTCCTCCATTGCCTTCATGCGCTCCACAGTCCTGAATTGTCACAATTTCACATATAAAAAAAGAATGCTTGTAGTTGTCGATCCCAGATTCACCTCATACATGTGTTGTGTCATTGGCCATGTGGTGGGACTATGTTTGCACAGCTAGTAATTATTTTGTGGCTGCAAATTTGACCTGTAGGTTTGCAAAGTTCGCCTCCCATTGAAGTCAATGGGGCCCGCCGTGAACTTTACGGTTCACGAACTATCGGCCGCGTTTACGGTCCGCGTTCGCGAAACGTCCCGTCGGAAGTTCGTCCATCACTACCGGTGTATACTGTGCTGTGCTGGAGGCACACAACGCCAACTAACTCCTGCAGATGGTAGATGGCTCAATTAGAGAAGAGCAATATAGGTAGATACATGTGTATACTGCACTGAATGCACACAGACAACACCCACAAACTCCTGCAGATGGTTGATAGCTCAATTACAGAAGAGCAATATAGCTATATAGGTAAATACAGGTGTATACTGCGCTCAAGGCACACAGACAACACCCACAATCTAATGCAGATGGCTGGTAGCTCCATTACAGAAGAGCAATATAGCTATATAGGTAGATACAGGTGTATACTGCGCTCAAGGCACACAGACAACACCCACAAACTCCTGTAGATGGCTGATAGCTCAATTACAGAAGAGCAATATAAATATATAGGTATACTGCGCTGAAGGTACACAGACAACACCCACTAACTCCTGCAGACACCGGAACACTACACAAGACCACCGCGCTGGCGGCCTTATATAGTGTGGGTTGTGTACTACACAGCCTGACCTATGATTGGCCATAGGCATCCTGCCTGTGGCCAATCATGGCTCTCCTCGCTGCCGGCGCTGTGATTGGCCAAGCATGTGGGGTCACAGTGCATGCTTGGCCAATCATGAGCCAGCAATGCACTGTGATGTTGCAGTGCATTGTGGGCCGTGAGCACCACATGAATTTGGCGCACAGAGTTCTGGCTTCGGCGAACAGCCGGTGTTCGAGTCGAACATGCGTTCGACTCAAACACCAAGCTCATCCCTACTGAGGAGACATCTGACTTATGGAGGGGGTTTGCTGGGGGACATCTGATTTATTGAGGGGCTCCCCTGAGGAGACATCTGATTTATAGAGGGGCTCCGCTGGGGGACATCTGATTTATTAACTGGGTCTACTGGGGACATCTGATTTATGGAGGGGCTCCACAGGGGGACATCCGATTTATGGAGGGGGTCTGCTAGGGGACATTTGATTTATGGAGGGGCTCCCCTGAGGAAACATGTGATTTATTGAAGGGGTTTGCTGGGGGACATCTGATTTATAGAGGGGCTCTGCTGGGGGACATATGATTTATTAAGGGGGTCTACTGGGGGACATCTGATTTATGGAGGGGCTCCACAGGGGGACATCCGATTTATGGGGGGGGGTCTGCTAGGGGACATTTGATTTATTGAAGGGGTTTGCTGGGGGACATCTGATTTATGGAGGGGCTCCACTGAGGAGACATCCAATTTATGGAGGAGCTCCGCTAGGGAGACATATGATTCATGGAGGGGCTCCGCTGGGGGAAATCTGATTTATGGAGGGGATCTGCTGGGGGACATCTGATTTATGGAGTGGCTCCCCTGAGGAGACATCTGATTTATAGAGGGGCTCCGCTGGGGGACATCTGATTTATGAAGGTGCTCCGCTGGGGGAAATCTGATTTATGGAGGTGCTCTGCTGGGGGACATCTGATTTATGGAGGGACTCCGCTGGGGGACATCTGATTTATGGAGGGACTCCGCTGGGGAGACATATAATTTATGGAGGGGCTCCGCTGGGGGAAATCTGATTTATGTAGGGGATCTGCTGGAGGACATCTGATTTATGGAGGGGCTCCCCTGAGGAGACATCTGATTTATTGAGGGGCTCCTCTGAGGAGACATATGATTTATGGAGGGGCTCCGCTGGGGGACATTTGATTTATGGAGCGGCCCGCTGGGAAGACATCTGATTTATGGAGGGGCTCCGCTGGGGGACATCTGATTTATGGAGGGGCTTCACTGGGGACATCTGATCTATGGAGGGGCTCCCCTGAGGAGACATGTGATTTATGGAGGGGCTCCGCTGGGGAGACATATGATTTATGGAGGGGCTCTGCTGGGGGAAATCTCATTTATTGAGTGGGTCTGCGGGGGTACATCTGATTTATGGAGGGGCTCCGTTGGAGACATCTGATTTATGGAGGGGCTCCGCTGGGGGACATCTGATTTATGGAGGGGATCTGCTGGGGGACATCTGATATATGGAGTGGCTCTGCTGGGGGACATCTGATTTATGGAGGGGCTCCTCTGAGGGGAAATCTGATTTATGGCGGGGGCTCCGCTGGGGGACATCTGATTTATGAAGGTGCTCTGCTAGGTGACATCCAATTTATGGAGGGGCTCTGCTGGGGAGACATAAGATTTATGGAGGGGCTCCATTGGGGGAAATCTGATTTATGGAGGTGATCTGCTGGTGAAATCTGATTTATGAAGGGGCTATGCTGGGGGACATCTGATTTATCTAGGAGCTCCCCTGAGGAGACATCTGATTTATGGGAGGGTCTCCCCTGAGGAGACATCCAATTTATGGTGGGGCTCCGCTGGGGGACATCTGATTTATGGAGGGGCTCCACTGGGGGACATCTAAATTATGGAGGGACTATGCTTGGAACACCTGATGTAAGCAGGGACTCTGTTGGGAATGCCTGATGTAAGGTGACATTGTGATGGGCACATATTGTTGTGGACATCAGAGAGCCCCTTAAAATAAAACATGCCCATCAGCATGCCCCTTAATTTAGGTTAAGGGGCATGGTGATGGGCAATTTTTAGGTTAAGGAACATGCTGATGAGCAGGACTACAATCCTTCAGAGTCATGGCACCGACTTGAGATTCGTACCTCAGTCCAAAGAATGTTTTATTGGCCGGGCCTCCTTGAATTTTAATTCAATACCCCTGCTATGGGGGATCCCTATATTCTGGGATATGGGGGTCTCGGGACAGAGCTCAGTGTGCACATATAGAGATGATATACTGGGCTGTGTGCATGTATGGGACATATGCTGGACTCAGTGGACATCTATAGAGGACCCTTTCTAAGAAGCAGTGTGGTCGTTGTTTGGAGAGTTCAGTATAAGAGTACAGAGCTCTGCGCAATTTAGGGGATGTGTTGTATGTATAAAGGACTGTGTATAGCTATGTGTGGTTTATTTTTGTAGGGAACCCTCATACATATCATTTTGTATACACATATAGGGGACCCCCATACAGCTTATTATATACACACATATATCAGGCCCCCCTCATGCAGATCAATATATATATATATATATATATATATATATATATATACACATACACATATACACTAACACACACACACACACACGGCACCCCCCATACAGACCATTATGTATAAACATATATGCTCTCTCTGGCTCAGTATATTGTGAGACAGAAAGTGAGAAGCCATTGATTGTCCCTCTTTTCCAAGACCCCCTACTTACACCAGTAATGGTTGTGCCCCCCCCTTCACTGTCAAATGGCTGCTGCACTTCATATCATTATTCATTCTTAAAATCACTCCATAAAATAGAGCCCTATGTGACAGAAGTCACTTTGGGCGAGGGGCCCTTGGAACCCAACTTACCTTGGATAGGTAACCCCAGTGGTGTATTCTGGTTTTGTGCTGCCCTAGGCAAGTCTAAAATTGGGCATCCCCATGTAAATTTGCCCCACCTCTTCCTGTTTAACCGCTTTATGACAGGGCAGCCGCTGTGCAAAGAATATGTGATTCTGCTCTTCTGGGTGTTGGGCGCACGCCGCCGCCAGTTCATTCTCACTGTGACTTTACACAGAGGGAATTGATCAGCGGGCCTCACAGACCTGATGTTCACCGGGATCCATTGATCGTTTGGTACTCTGGCAGAATGGCAGTCTGCCTATGTAAACAAGGCAGACTGTCATTCCATGAGTACAGAAGACATGGATCCTGTGTTTCTGTGAAGCAGGAACACCGATCCATGCCTTCATGCAGTGAAAGCACCTCCCCCACAGTTAGTAAACACTCCCTAGGCACACATTTAAACCCCTGATGTTAACCCCTTCCCTGCTGGTGTCATTAGTGCAGTGAAAGTGCATTTTTTTAGCACTGATCACTGTACTGGTGTCACTGGTCCCCAAGAAGTGTGAGTTAAGTGTCCGATTTGTCTGCTGCAATGTCGCAGTTCAGCTATAAGTCACTAATCGCTGCCATTACTAGTAAAAAATGCAATAAAAATGAGGGAGAGACCCCCTAGCCCTGCCTACAGTCCCTCCTGTGCCCCCCTGTCTGTGGGTAGATGTGTGATGAACCAACCTCCTGCCCATCCTCATCCTCTGGGCCCTCGGTCAGCCTGTCTTCCTACTGATGTCACAGCGGGGACAGGGAGAGGAGGTTAGAGAAGGCATGCAGGCTCTGGGAGGCACTAGGGATGCTGCGACCGCAGATGCTCAGGTCAGGGTGGCAGTGAATGCCTTCTCCCTTCCAGCCCAGCCTCGTGCTAGTGCTGCTCGCCTTCCCCGCAGACTCCAGGGCTGCCTGCTCGCTATGTGAACACTCTGATTTGCCAACTTAGTTCCACTGCCCTGCAGCTCACCACTGGAACTCTCCATGACAAGGGCTCAACTTGGCATTTGCTTTGGGCCCCACCAGCACCAGGCACAGAGGAGTAGCTCCTCTGCTTTGAATGCTAGGTAAGGCCAGGGAGTCGTGGCTGTGACGTCACTGGTTGCTAGACGCCAAGCGGCTCTAGCAACTAGTGACCAGTCTCAGGTGGGGGTGGAGCCAGCTCTATGGCGGCTCTGTCTGCCCCTGTTGCCTGCATTGTCATACTGCTTTGTGTCTGTTTCATTGCGGGACATAGCAGGGGTGGCTTTTTTGCCGTCACCCTAGCAAGTGGATGTGGTTTCTTTGACTCCCCTCACAAAATTTCACCCTAGGCCTGGGCCTTGTTGGCCTAGGCCAGGATACAGCACTGGGTAAACCCCTTTTTCACCTCCCTAGGCCCCTGCTATGTGTAAGTTACCCTGTGTCTATTAGGGACACAGGGTGACCAAAAGGCCCAGTCTGATCTGCACTTTCCAGACTCATAGTACAACCACATCTTATATGTGTGGTTTGTGTTGAAAGTTGGAGAGGCTCCTTCACTTGGGACAGTAATAGTTATCAACAATATCCGGTGAAATATATGAAGATAAATTGATTCCACCTATCAGGCTACTGGAAAATTGTAGGAGTGTCTCATAGACTGTTGCAGATAGTGTGAGGTGGGGTTTGTTATGTGTTTATTGCTAAGTGGCTGTATCCCATTCAATAGTTCAATAGTTTCTGTCTGCCTTGGGAGCAACCTATTACAGTCATGGTCAAAATTGTTGGCACCCCAGAAATTTTTCCAGAAAATCAAGTATTTCTCACAGAAAAGTATTGCAGTAACACGTTTTGCTATACACATGTTTATTCCCTTTGTGTGTATTGGAACAAAACAAAAAAAGGAGGAAAAAAGGCAAATTGGACATAATGTCACACAAAATTCCAAAAATGGGCTGGTCAAAATTCAAACTCAGGGAGTGCTCCTGAGTCCAGCATTTGCGGTTCCTTAGAAATGAATGCTGGACTTGGCCCCGCCCCCCGGGACCCGCATCATTGGATTTGATTGAGAGCAGCGGGAGCCAATGGCTATGCTTCTATCAATCTATCCAATCACGACACGGAGCTGGTGTGCTCATTCCCGTTGTGTGAATTGCGGGGCTCAGGTAAGTATAAGGGGGGCTCGGGGGCGCTGCTGCATTAAAGAATGTTTTCCCCCTTAATACATAGAATGCATTAAGGTGAAAAACGGCGAGGGTTTACAACCCCTTTAACCACCTCAGTACAGTGCAGTTACACCCCCTTCCTGACCAGACCAATTTTCAGCTTTCAGCACTCTCACACTTTGAATGACAATTACTCAGTCATCCAACACAGTATCCATATGAAACTTGTGTCCTTTTTTCCACACAAATAGAGCTTTCTTTTAGTGGTATTTAATCACTAGTGGGTTTTTTATTTTTTGTGCTATAAATAAAATAAAACGTAAATTTTGTGAAAAAAATGCCTTTTTCTTCGTTTCTGTCATAAATTTTTGCTAATTAGTAATTTTTCTTCATAAATTTTGGCCAAAATTTATACTGCTACATATCTTTGGTAAAAATAACCCACATTAGTATATATTATTTGGTCTTTGTGAAAGTTATAGAGTCTACAATCTATGGTGCCAATCACTGAAAATTCATCACTTCTGATCAGGCCTTCAGTACATCAGGTGTATCTCATTTCTTGAGACTCTAACTAGTCAGGAAAGTACAAATACCCCCCAAATGACCCCTTTTTACAAAGTAGACATCCCAAGGTATTAAGTAAGTAGCATGGTGAGTTTTTTTAAGTTGTCATTTTTTTCCCACAATTCTTTGCAAAATGAAGATTTTTTATTTTTTTTTTATTTTTTTTTACTAAATTGTCATATTATCAGGTTATTTCTCACACACAGCATATGTATACAACAAATTACCCCCCAAAATACATTCTGCTACTCTTCCCGAGTACGGCGATACCACATGTGTGAGACTTTTACACAGCCTGGCCACATACAGAGCACCAACATCGATGTAGTACCTTCAGACGTTCTACGAGCAAAAATGACGCATCTCATTTCTCAACCACCTATTACACTTTTGAAGTCCCTGGAGTACCAGGACAATGGAATTTCCCATAAAATGACCCCATTTTGGAAAGCAGACACCCCAACGTATAATCTGTGAGGCATAATGAGTCTTTTGAATGGTTAATTTTTTTCCAGAAGTTTTTGGAATATGTGGAAAAAAATTAAAACGCATTTTTTTTTTACACAAAATTGTCAATTTATAAGATATTTCTAACACATAGCATGTATATAGCAAAAATTACACCCCAAAATACATTCTGCTACTCTTCCCGAGTACGGCGATACCACGTGTGTGAGACTTTTACACAGCCTGGCCACATACAGAGCACTAACATTGATGTAGTACCTTCAGACGTTCTATGAGCAAAAATGACGCATCTCATTTCTCAACCACCTATTACACTTTTGAAGGCCCTGGAGTACCAGTACAATGGAATTTCCCATAAAATGACCCCATTTTGGAAAGCAAACACCCCAACGTATAATCTGTGAGGCATAATGAGTCTTTTGAACGGTTAATTTTTTTCCAGAAGTTTTTGGAATATGTGGAAAAAAATTAAAACGCATTTTTTTTTTACACAAAATTGTAAATTTATAAGGTATTTCTAACACATAACATGTATATAGCAAAAATTACACCCCAAAATACATTCTGCTACTCCTCCCGAGTATGGCGATACCACATGTGTAGGACTTTTACACAGCCTGGCCACATAGATGGGCCAAACATTGAAGTAGTACGTTCAGGCGTTCTAGGAGCATAAATGACACATCTCATTTCATTCCTACCCATCACATTTTTGAAGGTCCTGGACCACCAGGACAGTGAAATTACCCACAAAATGACCCCATTTTGGAAAGTAAACACCCCAACGTATATTCTATGAGACATGGGCTGCAAATAGGTACTCGGGTACTCTGATGGGCTGGAGATAGGTACTCGGGTACTCAGGTGGACTGTGACAGGTACTCGGGTACTCAGATGGACTGGAACAGGTACTCGGGTACTCTGATTGCCTGGTGACAGGTACTCGGGTACTCTGATGGCCTGGTGACAGGTACTCGAGTACTCTGATGGCCTGGTGACAGGTACTCGGGTACTCTGATGGCCTGGTGACAGGTACTCGGGTACTCTGATGGCCTGGTGACAGGTACTCGGGTACTCTGATGGCCTGGTGACAGGTACTCGGGTACTCTGATGGCCTGGTGACAGGTACTCGGGTACTCTGATGGCCTGGTGACAGGTACTCTGATGGTTTGGTGACAAGTACTCAGGTACTCTGATGGCCTGGTGACAGGTACTCTGATGGTTTGGTGACTGGTATTTGGGTACTCTGAAGGGCGGTGACAGGTACTCAGATGAACTGTGACAGGTACTCGGGTACTCAGATGGGCTGTGACAGGTACTCGGTACTCTAATGGACTGTGACAGGTACTCGGTACTCTAATGGACTGTGACAGGTACTCGGTACTCTAATGGACTGTGACAGGTACTCGGTACTCTAATGGACTGTGACGGGTACTCGGGTACCCTGATGGGCCGTGACAGGTACTCGGGTACCCTGATGGGCCGTGACAGGTACTCGGGTACCCTGATGGGCCGTGACAGGTACTCGGGTACTCTGATGTGCCGTGACAGGTACTCGGGTACTCTGATGTGCCGTGACAGGTACTCGGGTACTCTGATGTGCCGTGACAGGTACTCGGGTACTCTGATGGGCCGGGACAGGTACTCGGGTACTCTGATGGGCCGGGACAGGTACTCGGGTACTCTGATGGGCCGGGACAGGTACTCGGGTACTCAGATGAACTGTGACAGGTACTCGGGTACTCAGATGGGCTGTGACAGGTACTCGGGTACTCAGATGGGCTGGGACAGGTATCGGGGACTCAGATGGGCTGGGACAGGTACTCGGGTACTCTGATGGGCTGGGACAGGTACTCGGGTATTCTGATGGGATGGGACAGGTACTCGGGTACTCTGATGGGCCGGGACAGGTACTCGGGTATTCTGATGGGATGGGACAGGTACTCGGGTACTCTGATGGGCTGGGACAGGTACTCTGATGGGCTGGGACAGGTACTCGGGTACTCTGATGGGCTGCGACAGGTACTCGGGTACTCTGATGGGCTGGGACAGGTACTCGGGTACTCTGATGGGCTGGGACAGGTACTCAAATACTCTGATGGACTGTGACAGGTACTCTGATGGACTGTGATTGACAGGTACTATGAGGGGTGGTGACAGGTCCTCTTTATTGGGGGGGGGCAATCAGTATGTTTGGTGTACACTGTATGCGGTAACGAGATGTTACCGCAATCTCCTCCTCACACACGATCGGTGTGTGAGGAGGAGAACCCGGTAACATCCCGTTACCACGGTTTGTTTACATTTTAGTGATCGGCTGTGAAAGGATCACAGCCGATCACGTGGGTAAACAGCCAGCCAATGGCTGTTTACCAGTGTCGGTGACGAGCAGTGTTCCCGGGGAACACGCCGCCACCGACGTGCACGCGCAGCGCGATCGCGATCGCGATCGCGCGCATGCGCCGTGCACGTAGGGGGTGTGACCATCTGTGATCGGCCGTGACTTCATCACGGCCGATCACGTGGTAAACAGCCATAACGAATGGCTGTTCACCCCCTTCGGTGGCGAGCGGTGTCTCCGTGACACGCCGCCACCGAAAAAACAGGGATGCGCGCTCACGATCGCGCGCATCCCTGTTTAAAACGGGAGGCCGTCATATGACACAATAGCTGCGCCGCCTGGCCGTCATTTGACGGCCGGCGGTCAGCAACTAGTTAATGCTTATATATTGTAATAAGGGTAGTTTTGAATGTTCAGTATATTACCAAAGTAGACAGTTACAGACAACTGCAAAACATAGTAAGACTGTAAATTTCCTTACCTCTATAAAACTATGAAACTATTTTTTATTTTTTGGCTTTATAAAGATATGTGAGATGGTTATGACAACTCGGTAGTTAAGGGTTCCTAGATGCCTCCTAGCTGCAGCCAAAATTTGGGGTCTCTGGACCCAAAGGGTCCCGAAATGACATTGCTGCAGATGGACACAGTTGACCGATTTTGGGGCCCCGTATCTCGGGGCCACTTGGTGTTAGGAACCCCAAATTTAGTGTGCAAACCCAGTGGAACTAGCACTACAACATATCCAAGCTGGGGTTCCTAGCACCAAGTGGCCCCGAGATACAGGGCCCCAAAGTTGGTTCGGAAAATGCCAAGCACTTTTCTGCAGCAGAGAATGACCTTTTCCAAACCGACTTTGGTGCCGTATCTCGGGGCCACTTAGTGCTAGGATATGTTGTAGTGCTAGTTCCACTGGGTTTGCACACCAAATATGAGGTTCCTAGCACCAAGTGGCTTCAAGATACGGGGCCACAAAGTCGGTTCAGAAAATGCAATTCTCTGCTGCAGAAAAGCGATTGACTCGAGTATAAGCCGAGGGGGGCATTTTCAGCACAAAAACTCGGCTTATACCGGAGTATATACGGTATATAGATATATATTTATTGTACTTTTTTATATCTATATTTATTTTTCCTGCATTTAGTCAGTCTGTATTACCTCCTTTGTTCTATATTAAGTGTAATGTAAGTGTAATGTTTATTGTCACAATTACAGCTTTACAGCTATGAGCATAAAATCCATAAAATTCATTACTAACGCGCTTTACACCCTTTTGTGTAGATTATATTTCCAGAAGATGTTTGGGGGTGTCCAGCAAACGTTGGAGATCTCTGGATTCTAGTGCTATTTATTATTTCACACAGTTTACCTTTTATTTACTTATCTTATTTGTCTCTTATATTTTATGTCATTATGTTATGTATATAGGGTTGTCACCTGATCTTTACCCACTTCAGCCCCCCCAGCCTCTTTTTGAGATTTGTTGTTTATAAGTTAAAATCTATTTTTTTCTGGAAAATTACATAGAACCTCCAAACACACACATATATATATATATATATATATATATATATATATATAAAAAAAATTCGGACACCCTAGAGAACAAAATGTTGGTCATTGCAATACTTTATATCACATCATATTTGCGCAGCGGCCTAATGCCACGTTTGAAGGGAAATGTAGATTGTCTAAAGGTGATTTCTTAACCCCTTCATGTCTGTCAAAGTGTGATGTTCAATCCCCACACAGACCTGGGAGATTAGCCCATTGAGACAATGACACAAAACAACAAAGTCACTCCGAGCAAATCTAATCTTTATTCTTTGGTGTGAATATTTAAAGGGGGCTTTCAGAAAGTACCACCCTTTGAACGTGTCATACAGATTATCCAATCATATACAAGTTGTCAGGAAATGTTCCATCCGCTGATAATATTTGTCTTTTGGCGTGCAGTACTGAGGTCCACCAGCAGGTGTCTCCTGTCAGTTTTGAGCTGTCAGAAGAGCTTTTCCCTGCTGATGCTATATCACCTTTGGGCCGCAGTACTGGCGTCCACCAGCGGATGGATCCTGGCAGTATGGAGCAGGCAGCACCTCCTGCAATCAGGTGTCACTTGAAGCCAATCACAGGCCTATAAATAGCTGGCAAGCACTCATATGTTTGCCTTGGTATTGTTCCTTGTGCCCTGACCTGCTGCTTGTGAGCCTGAGCCTGATTCTTAACCTGTTCCTGCGCCCTGAACCTGTGACTCGTGGTTCTAAACCTGTTTCCCTATCCTGGTCCCTACCCTGTCCCACCTGTTACCATTATCCCTGTCCTGCAGTCTTATCCGTCCATCCTCTCCCTGTCCTGTGTTCCTTACCCCATCTGCTGATCTCCCCGTGTATGACCTTGGCCTGGCTTGTGTCTCTAATTCTGGACTGCCCTTGTTTATTTACTGATCCTCTGTGCATGACCCTGGCCTGCCTATCGTTTACGATCCTAGTATTTTCCATTTATTGTACATATCTGTCTGTTGTTGTTTGGGGGTCTCTGTTGGTTGATTTATTGCACTGTGTGGTTGTATTTATATTTATTCACTTTCTTTAATAAATCATATTTCACTTATACACCTTTGGGTTTCCTCTGTTGCAGTCCACACAGTTCTGGTCTTATCTGATACTTGACACAAGTACAGCCTGCAATAAAAGTGAAACTAGCAATTCCTCAAAATCATGTGCTTTCCAAGAAACGAAACAAGTAAATAAGATAACAGTAACATGGGAAACAAAACTAGACTAGCAAAACTTGAGCATACATTTTGTGAGGTGGATGTTAGAGAGAGACACAAAATGGAAACTAAATTTCTTAACCACTTGCTTACTGGGCACTTAAACCCCCCTCCTGCCCAGACCAATTTTCAGCTTTCAGCGCTGATGCACTTTGAATGACAATTGCGCGGGCATACAACACTGTACCCAAATGAAATTTTTATCATTTTTTTCCCACAAATAGAGCTTTCTTTTGGTGGTATTTAATTACAGCTCGGAGTTTTATTTTTTGCTAAACAAACAAAAAAAGATGCAAAAAAAAAATCATGTTTAATAGTTTGTTATAAAATTTTGCAAACGGGTCATTTTTCTCCTTCATTGAAATGCGCTGATTAGGCGGCACTGATAGGCTGCATTGGTGGGCACTGATAGGCTGCATTGGTGGGCACTGATAGGCTGCACTGGTGGGCACTGATAGGCATAGTTAAGGCGGCACTAATAGGCACAGATAAGGCGGCACCGATGGGCACAGATAAGGCAGCACTGATGGGCAAAGATGGGCACAGATAAGATGGCACGGATGGGTGGCACGGATGGGTGGCACGGATGGGCACTGATAGGTACCACTGATAGATGGGACTGATGGGCACTGATAGGTGGCACTGATAGGTGGCTCTGATAGGTGGCACTGCTGGGCACTGATGGGCGGCACTGCTGGATATGTGGCACTGGGGTGCAGCACCTTTGAGGCAGATTGTGGGCACTGCTGGGTGGCACTGTGGGTGGCACTGCTGGGTGGCACTGTGGGCACTGCTGGGTGGCACTATGGGCACTGCTGGGTGGCACGGACGGGGGGCACTTACTTTTAATAAGTGTGGCACTGCAGGGGGCAGGTGGGCACTGGCAGGGGGCAGGTGGGCGCTTGCATTGCTGGCCGTGATCGGGACTGATGTCCCGATCACGGCCGCCGGTGATCTGCTTTTTTTTTTTCTCCTCGCGCTGTCAGCGCGAGGAGGAATAATAGCCGATTACCGGCTCCGTTATATCACATGATCAGCTGTCATTGGCTGACAGCTGATCACGTGATAAGGGGTCGGGATCGACCCCTTGCACGGATCGGTAATCAGGCGAGTCTCATGGACTCGCCGATCACAGAGCGCGCCGCGCGCGCCCCTCAGGGGGCGCGCAGGCCGCTCGTACACGGGACTACGTCAATTGACGTCGTCCCGGAAAAGGAGATCCGCGCTGTAGCCGTCATTTGGCTATAGCGCGGATCTCAAGTGGTTAAAGAATGAAAGTGGTTAAGCTAAATATCCCTTCAACGTTCACTTGATCGGAAATTCGGCCAGCAAAAGACCGATGAGAGCTTTTCATCGGAAAATGCATCCGCGTGTATGCTCCATCGGACTTTTGCTGGCGGAATTTCAGCCAGCAGAAGATTGAGAGCATTTTCACAATTTTTCAGACGGAAAAAGTTTCTATCGGAAATTCTTATTCGTCTGTATGCAATTCCGAAGCTCAAAATTCCTACACATGCTCAGAAACAATTCAAGGCATGCTCAGAAGCATTGAACTTCATTTTCTTGGCTTGTCATAGTGTTGTACATCACCGTGTTCTTGACTGTCGGGATTTGGTGTGACCATATGTAGGCAACACAAGCTTGAGCGCAATTCCAAATCATGTGTACGCGGCATTACAAGCGCAATATTTTTGCAAAAAATCCCCCTTCAGTCCATCACGAATGCTGCTGCCAGGCTCATCCACCTTACCAACCGCTCAGTGTCTGCCACCCCTCTCTGCCAATCCCTCACTGGATTCCACTCATCTAGTAAATCAAATTCAAAATACTAACAATAACTTACAAAACCATCCACAACTTGGCCCCAGCTACATCACTAAGCTAGTCTCAAAATACCAACCAAACCGCTCTCTTCATTCCTCCCAAGACCTTCCGCTCTCTAATTCCCTCATCACCTCACCCCATGCTCACCTCCAGGACTTCTCCCGAGCCTCTCCCATCCTCTGGAACTCGCTATTCCAATCTGTCCGACTATCTCCTACTCTGTCCACTTCCAGACGATCCCTGAAAACTCATCTCTTCAGAGAGGCCTATCCTCCCCCACCTAACTGCTGTACATTTATTTTCTCCATCAGCCCATCCCCCACAGTTATTACCTTTTGTATCTCTTGACCCTCCCTTCTAGATTGTAAGCTCTAAAGGAGCAGGGCCCTCTGATTCCTCCTCTATTACACTGTAATTGTAATGTCTGCCTTCATAATGTCTGTCTTCATGTTGTAAAGCCCTGTATAAAATATAAGCTCTATATAAACCCAGTATAATAATATTATTAATAATATTAATAATAATAATAATAATAATAGGGGCGTGGCTTGGACTCCGACGGGAATGGACGCTGCATAGCTGAGCTACGCCGGACCGTGACACAAGCATCCCCTTCCAGCCATACCGAACGTGCGATGGGCAGACGGGAAAGACTGCCTAATTGTCCTGGATCACAGCGCTCCTGCTCTACCCCCGGAACCCGCCGTATTACGGACATATTTGAACTCCAAACACAGAGGGCCAGGGGCCGCTCTGCTAACAAGATGGCGCTGAGGAGCCACGAGGCGGAGAATAGTGAAGACTCCATGTCGGCTTCAGAGGACAGGGTGAGGGACCAGGACTGCTCTGACCACCCCCCCGACGCACCCTGTTCTCTGCAATTACTGACCTGAAAGCGGATTTTATGGCACTGTCTGAGGCCGCGTACACACGTGCGGACTGTTCGCCCAACTTTGTCCGCTGAACAGTGTTTGGGCGGACAGTCCGCTCGTGTGTGGGCTTTCAGCTGACAGTTTCAGCGGACAGTTTGACGGACAAGGTTTTTCGGAAATTCCGTAAAACTGTCCGCTGAAACCTTGTTTCAGCGAACAGTCCGCTCGTGTGTAGGCTTGTTCGTCAAACAAAGTTGCGCGCATGCTCAGAAAGGATTTTCACGCCGAAAGCTATAATGCAGTGTATAGGATGTCGTATTTTTCGTCCCGTCGTACGTGCCGTTCACGTCATCGCGCACGGTTTCAGCAAACTGTTCGTCCGTCGTGTGTGGCCATGTCCGTCCATGCTAAGTTTGAGCAGACTGTTTGCCGAAACTGTTGGACGGACAAAGTTGGGCGAACAGTCCGCGCGTGTGTACGCGGCCTGACCGGCTGTCACATACAGAGAGAGCAGAGGCAAAACGGGATAGAGCGGTGGAGAGATTGTCTTCCACTGTCTCATCCCATGCCATACACCTAATTCAGATGAACAGACACCTCGAGGATCTCGACAACCGGGGCCGCAGACAGAACATTAGGGTGAGGGGGATCCCTGAAAAGATTGAACCTGCTCAGATTAAGCAAGCCTTACAAGCAGTGTTCAATGGAGTACTGGAAAGGCCTAAGGACACAGACATTGAGATTGTAAGAGCACGCAGAGCGCTGGCACCGAAGCCAAGTGATACAGCCCCCCCAAGGGACATCATATGCTGCCTTCAAAGCTTTCCTCTGAAGGAAGAAATTCTGGGGAAAGCAAGGAAAAATGACCAGATCCTCTTTAATGAGCATGCTGTTGCACTGTATCAGGACCTTTCCCATATAACCCTACAGAACAGACGAGCACTGCGTCCCATGACAACCGCATTGAGGGAGAAGGGCATCCCTTATCGATGGAGCTTTCCCTTTGCCCTGAACGCTATGTTTATGGGGAAACAATATTACCTGCGAATGCCAGAGGACATACCAAACTTCTGTGACCAACTACAACTCCCATTGATTGATGTACCGGAATGGTACAGGGAATTTCGTTGTCCCGCGCAGGGTCTCTCCCCACCTCATACCCCACAATCGTCTCCCTTGAAACCTTCATCCAACAAAAAATCTCGACCGCCACAGTCACAAACATGAGTTTGATAGGGGGAATCTGTCTTCCTCATCTTTATTTTTCTTGGGCCTGCAGGCTACCCGCCTCCTTTATTTCACCCCCGGACACGGAAACACTGGATAACAATTCTCCCAACTGACTACACCTGCCCAGGGCCTGCCGGGCTGATATTAGAGCCCCCACGAAAGACATCCTGATGGAGGAGCATATTATTATTTTTTTGTGCAACATACGTAAAACTTACAATGTGGACCAACAAGGTGATAACCTTGTTTACCCTGTGCGTCCAGGAGTCTGGACTGTTTCCATTTAATATGCCTATAGACCTCATTGCAACTGAGCGGACAACTATCTCTGCATGGGGAGTAACCTTGGTGGTGAAAAGACGCACTTTTTTTCTGAACACGCAATGACGGGGGGTGGTGTTCGGGGGGTATTATGTATTATGTCTGATCCATGTGTCCGACCCTTTGCTGGGTGGGCCAGAGGCGGGCCAGAGGGGTGGACGCACCGACCTGCTGTCTGGCTTGGGTAGATGGGCCATACAGGGGGTCGGCCCTGAGGGGGTCCCTGCCGCGTGCCAAGTGGTGCGGGGTTGGGACATAGCTGTGATCCGATTGACCAATATTAGTGACAACCATCCAGGGAGTGGTCCACAGACCGCCATAAGGGGAATACTTTTGTACCACACGGAACAGCTAGGGGCACGCCGGGCTCTTGGCTATGCCAACAGTACCTTGTTTGGTATGTTAGTTGACGACTTCAGCGGTCTTCATTTAGAATACTAGTTTATTAGACGCACCCATCGCGCAGTAGTGGAGCAATTTCCATGTTCATATTTTTGTTCATGTTCTCATCCTCCTGGCTGGAAGGGGTATATGAATAGCCTTAATTCATGTTTGTTTGTTTTTTGAGTCACGGGAGGCTTACAGTAGTCTCTTTACCATACCTAAAAGCTCAACAGTTATTTGACCTTATTTTACTTAGGTCATTTCTGAGGTGACGACCTCCCACTGCTCCCACCTGTGAATCACTGTCTGGCTTACTCCAGACAGGGATTCACAAACTTTTTCTCCTAACGTTGACACCAAGAGATATTTTACCTACTTACTCCATTCGGGTGACTATCCACCTAAGTGACCGCTTTTCCTATCTGTTCTTTTCTATCTTTTCCTTACTCTTCCCTTATCCCTCAGTCCGACAGCTCAGGTACTCCTACTTATTCAGCACAGGAAGTGGAGAATAGTATTTATTGCACTAACCATGACGTACTCTATGCTGGATGATCATGCCTTTGTGATCTCCCACAATGTCGGGGGTCTGAATACACCGGAGAAGCGTATCGCGTTACTAAGGGAACTCCACAAGCAGAAGCCGGCAGTGGTGTTCCTTCAAGAAACCCACTTCCAGACTGGTATGATTCCCAGATTACATGACAAACACTATCCCCACGCCTTCCACGCAACAAATCCCGAGGCCAAATCTAAGGGGGTGACCATCTTATTGCATAAAAATGCCGACTTTGTTTTGCACCAGCAATTGGCGGACGCTGACGGAAGATACATATTTTTAAAAGGGCAATGGGCAGGAACACCGGTTACTCTGGCTAACGTCTACTTCCCCAACACTGCACAGGTCACTTTCTGTCAGCGTGTGATAGATGAATTGAAGTTTTGCATCTGGCTGTGTGGTGCTGGGGGGGTATATCAACTTAGCGTTAAACCCTCTGCAGGATACATCGGATGGCAGATCCAGCATATAAAAAGCTGCGTAAAAGCTGGTAAAAATACCATATAAAATACCATATAAAATACCATATCACCATACTATACCATATAAAAAGCTGCGTAAAATCAAAACACTCTTAGCATCCCTCACTTTAATAGATATCTGGCGATTAACAAACCCCTCAGGTAGGGATTACACATACTTCTCAACCCTGCACAATAAATTTACACGCATAGACTACATTTTCATTTCACAGAGGGATATATCCCTTATAAAATCAGCCAAAATAGGTGTGCAGACCTTCTCAGATCATGCCCCCATATCGTTGCAACTCCAAAGAAGGAACACACACCGCCGCTCCCATACATGGAGGTTGAATCCCTCCCTGCTCACTGATATGGAAAATATTAGCAAAATAGCGGATACAATCAAACTGTATTTCAAGGAAAATACTGCAGAGGAGTTGTCGCCTCTCACAATCTTGGAGGCCCATAAATGCGTGGTCCGGGGGGAGCTCATACAGATGGGGGCGACGAGAAAAAGAGTAGCAGAAAAGGAGACCAACGACCTCATACAGGCCATAAGAGACCTGGAAGGAAAACACAAACAATCATTAGCAACAGATACAGCAGTGGCTTTATTCGATTTAAGGAAAAAGCTACAAGCCCACCTAAGTCTTAAAGCACAGAAAATCCTTTTCCTTAGGAAGGGGTTCTTCTATGAACACAGTGATAAAACGGGAAAATGTTTAGCGAAAGCCCTTAAAGAAACATTACTATCGACGAATATCGCTGCAATTAAAACCAGCACTGGTCAGACAACACAAGATGCCACAAAGATAGCACAAAGATTTCAGGAATATTACTCCAACTTATATCATTTACCACAGACACATAAACCTAGAGACTTAACGGGGACAATGACAGAGATCACTGCTGATAGCGGACTCCCCACACTTGCTGAGGAGGATGCTCTGTCGCTGGAAGAACCGATAACTGAAAGAGAACTCACCACAGCTATTATAGAACTAAAAAGGGGGGAAAGCCCCGGACCGGACGGTATGACAGCCCACTACTATAAAACCTTTTCGGAGATACTGATACCACACATGACGATGACATTTAACCACTTTCGGGACCCACAAGCATTACCAGAAGATTTTTTGAGGGCACACGTTATGGTACTGCCCAAACCCAACAAGGACCCCCTAGATTGTGCCAGCTATAGACCAATTTCCTTATTGAATGTGGACCTGAAACTTTACACAAAAATTTTAGCGAATAGACTGCGACCACTATTGCACAAACTCATAGGCCCAGAACAGGTAGGCTTTATGCCTGGCAGGGAGGCGAAAGATAATGTGATCAAAGCTCTTAACCTTATACACAGAGCCCAAACAGGAAAATTTGAAGGCATGCTTTTATCCACAGATGCAGAGAAGGCCTTCGACCGCGTGTCGTGGGATTTCCTGTATGCGACCTTTTCCCACATAGGCCTGATGCTATCTTGGATTAAGACTATCTACCATAACCTGACAGCACAAATCAAAGTGAATGGGACACTGTCAGACAAGGTGCTGATACATAATGGGACAAGGCAAGGGTGCCCTCTTTCACCCTTGCTGTTCATACTCAACTTAGAACCGTTAATCCGCACAGTAAACTTGTCACCCTCCATACATGGCTTCCAAGTAGGAGACAAGGCGTACAAATGTGCTGCATATGTGGATGATTTATTGTTCTTCATAACTCAGCCACATATCACTATGCCCAACTTGTGTAATATATTTATGCACTACAGCTACGTAGCCAACTTCAAAATAAATTACAAAAAATTAGAAGCCTTAAATCTAACGCTTCGCGAGACCACGAGGGATGTTATATTACGCAATTGTAAATTTAAATGGGAACCCCGCTCCCTTAAATATCTGGGAGTTCTCCTGACCCCTAGCTTAAATTCGATATACAACCAAAATTTTTTGCCACTGTTACAAAACGTAAAAAAAGATCTGAAGAGATGGACACTTAAACATTTCTCCTGGTTCGGCAGGGCAGCCATTATTAAGATGACGATCTTGCCCAGATTCTTGTATTATTTTCAAACCTTGCCCATATGGTTACCTGCAAACTTTTTTCGATCACTGAATGCTATCCTTCGAAACTTTCTTTGGGCGTCCAAAAAGCCACGCATAAGTCTAGCACTACTCACCAGAGATAAACGCAATGGGGGAATGGGATTCCCCAACTTCAAAAATGGTTACAAGGCTACGCACCTTACTAGAATGATAGACTGGACCTGTCATGCAGATAATAAAGACTGGGTGGCACTGGAAAACAGCATAGACTCTACTCCGGCGTCACATTCACCATGGATTCCGTGGAACCTATGCCCTAAGCAGCTAAAACAACATCCCCTCATAGGGACAACACTACAAATCCTACAAACAGTGACTCGATTGACAGGCCTGACTACCTCCCCTAGCCCATTAACACCACTAGTGTCTAATCCAGACTTTCCACCGGGCATGCACAAACCTATTCGGCATCTCACATGCAGGAATTCACCACTTTTAGCCACACATTGTCTTGAAGGCAAGAAAATGAAATTAATTTCAAACCTGCAGAAATAACTGGGCTTAACCTATCTAGGCCACTGGACGTATAGACAATTACATGACTACATTTCGAGCCCACAGAGGATTAAACATTTTATACGACCGCTAACACCATTTGAGGCGGTCTGTTTCCAGGCCACCACCTCTACGAAAAACATTTCCCTTACATATGCTTGGTTGTAATCCGCAGTCCTCCAGGAACCTAACAAACACAAGCTCTTCTGGGAAGCAGAACTAAATGTATTATTTACAAAAGATCAATGGTTACAGGCGTGTGTATTTGCCCATAAATGTGCAATTAGCACCCGACTACAAGAAACTTCTTTCAAACTTTTAACGAATTGGTATAATACGCCAATTAAACTACATAGCTGGTTCCCCGCGGTTCCGAACTTATGTTGGCGCTGTAACTGAGCTAAGGGCACTTTACAACACTTATGGTGGGAATGTGACCTAATTCAACCTTATTGGACTCAAGTGACTCGCATTATAAAACAAATAACCGATACAAAGATCCCACTAGACGCAAAATGCTGTTTATTACACATTACTAACCTCTCGATGAAAAATTATAATAAATCGCTGACGAGATTCCTACTTACAGCCACAAAGGCGGTCGTACCTAGATACTGGAGAGATACTACGACCCCCTCAATCAAGGAATGGCTGGGAGAGGTACGTCATTTTCACAAAATGGAAGAGATTAGGGCTATAGCACACGAAAGCATAGACAAGTACACTGATACCTGACAACCCTGGGTCATTTTTATATATTACTCTACATACGCCTCCCTGACACAAACCTGATGAGGGAGTGTCGCTGAGGACCCGGCCTGTCATTACCCTCTCTTTCTTTATAGACAACCACATCCTCTCTTTTTCCTTTTCATGGTGCCGGCCTTGAGAAAGGCGGCCACTTCTTATCTATCTTCTTTCACCACTTCTGGCTCTTTGATCACAATTCGCATGGTGTAACATCATCTGTATACTGTTAAAAATGAAAATATGCCTAATAAGGCTTTTGTAATGCTTTAATGTTTGTGTTTAGGTTTTATCTGTTACGCTATGAAGGGCAATGTGCCTAACCCTTTTACAAGGGGATTTTTTTCTATATATGGATGTGACTACTAGATTAATAGGATCTTTGTTGATCCGCTCGAGCATTACATTGATGTCTGACTATGGAAAGTTATCTGACAGACGCTGATCGGCCACCACTGAAACCAAGATATCTAACAATGTGAGTCTGTAACTACTGTGGCTGAATTGTTGTCCAATCAGGCGGTTGCATCTGCAATTATTATGTTTTGTTACTATGTATTGTAACTGGATATTTCTTTAAAGTGGAAGTAAACCCTTCTATCGTTTTCCGTCAAGGAAGCCGCCATCTTGGCCTCTAATAATTCTTCAACTGCCATAATGCTGCACATGTGATCAGTTATGACACCAGCCATTGGATGATTTGAAAGTTTGGTTGAGAGCACAACCAATGTGAACGTTAGCATTTCCAGCATGCCGGGAATGTAAGTGTTTTTTTTAAACTGGGTTTACTCCCGCTTTAATAAACTCTAACTGTTAAAAATAAATAATAATAATAATAATAATAATAATAATTTCATAAAGAATCTTTATTTCACATTAACATTTCATTTCCTAATCCTCCCCCATCACCAGGACACATCTAGTGATTATAATTCACCATCACATGATACATTATATTAGGATCCATTATAAAAGTGATCCCATAGAATTCTATTGGTGATCCATTCTATGGGGACACATTATATTGGGGACACATTCCAGTTCTAGTAATCATACATTATTATAGTGATATCATTATATTAGTGATAAATCCCATTATTTCTTTCATTAGTAAATCTCGGGATCATTTCTTCATATATTTCCTCTGATATTTTTCCATCGATTTTCATCTCTTTCTATTTGTAGATCTATTATTCATTTCTATTTCTTCACACAATAAAATAATGAATAGAATAAAATCATTGTAAATGTATTAATAATAAGGAATTATGCTGTCTACACATTATATTCCTATAGATACATAGAGATTGATAGAGATTTGTTCTTAAAGGGCCAGTACACCTCTATATCTTTTCTCTATTGGGTCCCTCGGTAGCCATTTCCCTACTATGACATCACAGCTCGGACACAGACAATAAGTCATATTACACTCTGTGCTCTCTCTCAGCTCCGGTACTCTATACAATTCTCCACCGTCCCATCTCACTATACACAATGCTCATGTACTGGGAGGAGCCATTCGAATGAATGCCCCGCCCCCTTCTGTAGGTGACCCAAAAGCCGTACACACCCACTTATTCTTTCCTTTATTGTTCCTCCAACAAAGTCCTCACTAAGTCCCCAGTTTCCCGGGTATTGAGAGATCATGTGACCTTCTCCCAACATGCAGTGTTCAGGCCTGAGCGGCCAATCACAGAACTTACATACCGTCACATGATGGAGGGGTGACATCATCAATCCTGTGTAAGCTCCAACATAAATAACCATGTATCTTACATGGGTGAGGACTCAGGGCTCTGACATGGATTGATGGGGGGCTATAAAAGGAGGTAGAAGTGGGGCGGGGGGCTGTGACTGCCCTAAGTGAGCAAATGACAAAGAGACTTATTAAAGTGGTTGTAAACCCTTACAAACCACTTTGACCTACAGGTAAGCCTAGATTAAGGCTTACCTGTAGGTCCAAACAATATCTCCTAAACCTATATGGTTTAGGAGATATTTGCCCGAAAACGGGCACCGCTGTCTACGGCGCATGCACCGTAGACAGCGGCGCGCAGGCGCACCGAACGCGGCAGTTCCAAAAATGGAGCTGCCGCATTTGTCGACTCCCGTGCGCATGCGTGGGAGTGACGTCATCGCGGCTTCGCCGAATGACAGCGGCGGAGCTGCGAGACACCACCAGCAAGATGGATGCGGCGGACTACAGGGGACAGCGGTGACATCGCTGGCTCCTGTGTCAGGTAAGTGACACATAATGGGCTACTATGCGATGCATAGTAGTCCATTATGCTTTGCCTTTGCAGGGAATGAAAGAGGAAGTAAACTCATCAGGGTTTACTTCCTCTTTAATGTAATTTGGAACCCTAAAGTAGCGTGACACATAAAGGGTCCCTAAGTAATATGACATACTTGGGGCCCCGGGCAGTGATAGGACAAGAAAAAAAGACCAACATGTGCCCCCCATGAACTGTGAACTACTTCAGCACCATAGATTGTAGCCCCCGCACATTTCTGTTCTCCCTCCTGATGAAGCCCCCAAGGTGGCCGTCTCTTTTACAAACCCTTAGCCTGGCCCTGCCCCACAGACATTTCAAAACATTTGGGGTCCTTAGACAATGTTATATCATCCAGTATTCCTGGCAATGTGACCTATTTGTGGGCCCCAGACAATGTCACCTACTATGGGGCCCCAGGCCATGTGACATATGTGCCCCCGGCTTTCCTCAGATACTTTCACAAAGATAAAGTGACAGATGATAGATGGCACTGAGGGACACTGATAGATGACACTGCTGAGCACTGATAGATGGCACTGAGGAGCACTGATTAGCAGCACTGGTGGGCACTAAGGGGACCGATGTCCCTCTAACAGAAGTCGGTAATCAGCTTTCTTCTTTTCTTAATGCTGACAGTGTAAGGGAAAAAAGCTGTTGACCGGCTCCTGTTTAGTTCCGTGATCAGCTGTTATTGGCTGACATCTGATCACATGGTAAAGGGCTCGCTGTGATTGGCCCTTTACCTGATCAGCCGAATCCCAAGGGGGGATGGGCAGTGTGAGAACGGGAGGATGTACATGGACGCCCTCCCGGCATTTTAAGACAGCGCAGTAGTCGTCTTTTGGCTATAGTGTGGGCACCAAGTGGTTAAATCTGCTCACCAAGAAATCCCTCCAAAAAATGCATAAAAAACACAAAATGCAAATCACGGTATAAAAACCTGCAGAAATCACAGACAAAAGCACCTCAGAAAGGCTGAAAAGCCCCCTGCATAGGTGTGAATGGAGCCTTAGGCTGGGATGAGACTTGTGGGATGCGGGAACCAGTGCGATTCCTGTGCGGGTTCCCTCATCACACCTCAATCACCGGACGGTCACACTGACATCTGAGAACCGCTGCGGGGGGGTCAATGGAAAGTTAATGACACCCCCAGATCGCTTCGCAGATCGCAGTGCAAACGCTGAAATGGTGCAGGAATCGGATTGGGTAGATGTGACACCCAATGTGATCCGATTCCAGTGAGGACCAAAAAAAGGGTCCGGCACCATTCTGGTGTGAATGTGATTTCAGTCACACAGTTTGTACGGCTGAATTCACATCACACAGACATGACATGTGATCTGCACAGCAATGTGATCCCAGCCTTAGAGAGATTTCCTCTCACTTCCTGTCCTGGTGACACCAATACAAGGAGGGAGAGAAATCTGTACAGGGACACAGACATATAAACATCTGACAGGGGCTCTAATCCTTCCCCTTCCTTATTATACTAAACATATCATTCTTATTTCAGTCTGTGTTCCTGTTGGAGAGTTCCCCTCATTTCCTGTCTAGATAAATGTTGTCACTGGGACAGGAAGTGAGGGGAAATCTCTGTAATGGAGCCCCGGATAGAAGAAAAAAACCTGACAGGGGATCTAATCCTGACCCACTCTGCCTAAAAACAGTCTGGGCTCTGTGATCACATTTCTTCTTCCAGTAATAAATCTCTAGATGACGTCTTCATAGATTTCCTCTCAGATTGTTCCATTTATTTCCATCTCTTTGTAGTATAGATTGTGTGGGGGGGAGGGGCAGAGAGGAGAGGTGACCCCATCCTATCCCATCACAGTGACCCCACCCCCCTCTATGTCTGATCATGGCTGCCCCTCCCCCATACAAAAGGACCCCATGTGGGGAGGGGCAGGGGGAGGAGATGGATGATGTCAAATATTGTGACAAAACACAGAAAGTATTATGTCAGATTGTTATGAGAGAGATAGATAGATAGATAGTTATGGGAGAGATAGATAGATAGATAGATAGATAGATAGATTTCTCACTGACCAATAGGAACATGTTATTGTTACTCCAATAATTGGACAGATATTCTACCCAATCACAGCGATCAGTAAGAAATCTCACATTTATTTATAGTAGAAAAACTTGCAGGAAGCCCCGCCCACTGCTATATACTATTGGATGAATATTAAATGAATTCCCCTCCTTCTTCTGACATCACCAGACTGTGGGCGGAGTTCTCACATGTCCCGCCTCCCCCCACATATCTTTATAAAACCTCTCCATAAACATATCCCAGCATGGAGGGGCTCAGTGAAGGTGGTGGTGAAGGTGTGGAGGTGTCGGATCGGGTCACACAGATCATAAAAGGAGATCCGCCCGGCCTCATAATCCAGATATATCCTGACTCTGTTACTGGAGGGATTGGTGGGTAAGAGGGTCTCTTTACTGTCATGTATCACACAATACTGATTAATAAATCTGTCCAATCCCCAGGACTTCTTATTCCTTCCAATCACTGACTCCTCCCCTCCCCTCTCTATACTGGGGTAACACATCCCGACTCTCCATATATCTGACCCCCCGACATCCACTTCCCAGTAATGTCTCCCTGAGGAGAAACTCCGACTGCTCAACACCTGAGGACAATCCTGGAATCTCTCTGGTGTTTCTGGGAGATTCTGGTTTCTATCTGACCAGGATGCAGTTTTCCTGTCATCTGATATCTGTAGATAATTATAAGCTGTGTTTCCATCCAGTAATATGTCTGCAGCTCCCTGTATATAGAAGTATACATTTACCTCTGTTATTATATCAGATAAACCTGTGTGTAAGACCCCCGCCACACCCAGACCCCCTCCATCATGGAGGAGCTCCTCATGTCTCTCTCTGTCCTCATTATCTCCATCCTCAGTATCACACAAGTCACCTGTGTCTGATTCCTGTAAGACAGTCAGTGGATCCGTCACGTTACACAGCTCCTCAATGTGACGCAACTTCCTGGACAGCTCCTCCTTCTTTATTTCCAGATCCCGGATGGAGATGGAGATCCGCTCTGCCCTCCCGGAGATGTCCCTCAGGACTCTCTTCTCCAGGTCTTCCAGACGTCTCCTGAGATCTCTAAACAGGGCAGTGACTCTCTCGGTGTCACCAGCGGCTTCTTCTTCTACTTTCCTCCGGTGTTCCTGCAGACTCTGGACTCTTTCCTCCGTCTTCTCTCTCTTTGTCAGAAGTTTCTGCAGAACATTCCTCAGTGTCTTCTTCTTCTTCTCAGAAGCCTCATCCAGTGTCTCCACCTGGTGTCCCCGATGTTCTCCAGCCAAACTGCAGGACACACAGATACAGGCGTTATCTTTGGTACAAAAATACTTCAAAACTTCCTTATGGACGGAGCATTTCCTGCTCTCCATGGACAAGGTGGGGTCACATAAGACGTGTTCTGGGGACTTTTTGTGGACTCTCAGGTGTTTATCACACAGAGAAACCTCACAGTGCAGACAGGATCTAACAGCAGGTACAGGAGAGTCCACACAGTGAGTACAGAAGACCCCGGACTCCTCTTGATCTTGATGAGGAGACAGGAAAGTCTCTGCTATGTTACGTAGTGTTATGTTCCTGTGCAGTGCAGGCCGATCCGGAAACTTCTCTCTACATTCAGGACAGGAATATCCTCCAGACCCCTCCTGTGTATCCAGCACACCATCAATACAGACCTGGCAGAAGTTGTGACCACATCTCAGGGTTACAGGATCCGTATAAATGTTCAGACAGACGGAACATTCCAACTCAGCTCTCAGATCACCAGACGCCATCGCTGACAGCAGAAGAGAAACGAGACTGAAAGTCTCTGACACCGGAGAGGAATGTGGATGGGGGAGGGGTGACGTCCTCCTACACAGGGTGAGGCTGGATGAATATTATAGGACACGGAGATCAGAGTACAGAAGGGAGGAGATTCGTTTTGCAGTAGTAATGAGAATTATACCTCCCAACATTAGAAGAGAGAAAGGTGTCCGTTTAGTATATTTTGATATTTTACATCTCTTGAGTTCTCTGCTCTTCTTGGAGATATCTGTTCTCACCCATGTGGCAGTTTAATATATCATGTAGATCACTTCTCCCACTGAGAATAGAAGTGATCTACAAACGCTCTGAGAACCCTGAACGGCTTCTGTTTCTGTAATCTCACAATAGCTCAGGAGATTTCAGTATCAGAATCCCAAAGTGAAATACAAAGCACTCCACATACACTGCACATATTAAGTTAATAATAAAGATATAATCCCCCTACCCAATAAACAGACACCCCATAACTGTAAAACATTCTAATTAATACATAACATATGTGCATATTTATGCGAATGGTGTATTCTGAAATGATAGTACCCTATTTGTCATGCAGATATGCACCATTCATATAAAAACAATAAATATATATATTAAATAGTTCAAAGTAATTTTAAAAAAGCATAACAATAAAAATATTAAATTAACAATTAAAATAATAATAAATAAATACATAATAATAATAAATAAATATATATATATATGTGTGTGTGTAAAGTATATACGGCATTTTTCACACAGGCGTATTAACATATACACTTATGCAAATGCAGTGTGTACTGGACTCATCTGATGCTCTGAATTTTACAGCCACCTTGCGTTATTAGCAATGCATCATCTGCGCAGCTGTCAAAATTACAGCATCAGTTGTACTTCTGTAGCCACAACACAGCCTTTATATATATGCCTATATATATGTGTATATCTGTGTGAGTGTATGTGTGTGTGTGTGTGTGTGTGTGTGTGTGTGTGTGTGTATATATATATATATATATATATATATATATATATATATTAGGGGTGCAACAGATCGTCACTGATCCGTGATTCAAATGGGTCACCCTGTTCGGATCGGCACACGCAGCGATCCGCGGTCTCGGCCTTAGGAAAGGTCGCGGCTTCGGCCTAGCTCTGGAGCGGCAGCTATCTTGGTGCACCCATCAGCCATTTACGATTTGATCACTCTGTCAAATTATGGAGCGATCACTTGTAAGGCTGGGTTCACACCGCTGCGGGTGAGAGATCCAGATGTGATTCGCACCGCACTGCAGTGCAAATCACATCCGATCTGTCTGTGCGATGCGAGTTCAGCCATACAGATAGTATGGCTGAATTCGCATCGCACCCGCCGCAAACTCGCACAGGACCCTTTTTTTGGTCCGCAGCATAATCGGATCGCATGGGTGTTCACACCATGCGATCCGATTCCTGTCCGAGTTTGCAGATCGCAATGCGATATGCGGACTGGTCTGGGGGTGTCATTAAGATTTCATTGACACTCTCAGCAATCCGCATAGGGCAGTGTGAACTGCCGGCGGGAGGCATGCGATGCGGGAAAACGCAGCGGATCACTATGGTGAACCTAGCCTAAACAAACGTCGGTTCCTCTCTCCCTTCTGTAAAGTGGAGGGGAGAGATCGGATAGAAGCAGCGCTGTGGGCTGGATCTGTAGTGTCCACAGAGCTGCTCTGTAACAATTGCAGTCACAGTCATCCCTCCATACTCTGCCAATACTCTGCAATTCCCTGCCAATACCGTGCCAATAGTCTGCCATACCCTGTCAATACTGTGCCATACCCTGCCAATAGTGCTATACCGTGCCAATACCCTGCCAATACTCTGCAATGCCCTGCCATGCCCTGCCAATAACGTGCCAAAACTCTGCCAATACCGTGCCAATACTCTGCCAATACTGTGCCAATACTCTGCCAATACCGTGCCAATACTCCGCCAATACCGTGCCAATACTCTGCCATACCCTGCCAATACTGCCATACCCTGCCAATACCCTGCCAATACCCTGCCAATAACGTGCCAATACTCTGCCAATACTCTGACATACCATGCCAATAGTCTGCCATACCCTGTCAATACTCTGCCATACCCTGCCAATACTGCCATACCCTGCCAATAACGTGCCAATAACGTGCCAATACTCTGCCAATACCGTGCCAATACTCTGCCAATACCGTGTCAATACTCTGCCAATACCGTATCAATACTCTGCCAATACCGTGCCAATACCGTGCCAATACTCTGCCAATACCGTGCCAATACTCCGCCAATACCGTGCCAATACTCCGCCAATACCGTGCCAATACTCTGCCATACCCTGCCAATACTGCCATACCCTGCCAATACCCTGCCAATACCCTGCCAATAACGTGCCAATACTCTGCCAATACTCTGCCATACCATGCCAATAGTCTGCCATACCCTGTCAATACTCTGCCATACCCTGCCAATACTGCCATACCCTGCCAAACGTGCCAATAACGTGCCAATACTCTGCCAATACCGTGCCAATACTCTGCCAATACCGTGTCAATACTCTGCCAATACCGTATCAATACTCTGCCAATACCGTGCCAATACCGTGCCAATACTCTGCCAATACCGTGCCAATACTCCGCCAATACCGTGCCAATACTCTGCCAATCCTCTGCCATACCCTGCCAATACTGCCATACCGTGCAAATACCCTGCCATACCCTGCCAATACCCTGCCATACCCAGCCAATACTTGCCAATACCCAGCCATACTCGGTAATACCCAGTCATGCTCAGCCAATTATTATTTGCTGATCCGAAAAATGATCCAATCCGTGACTCTGATCCCAGGAACGATCCATTCCGTGAGTTTTTTGAAAATATATATACACACACAAATATAAATATATACACACACAGATATATTTATATATATATATATACATATAAATGTGTGTGTGTGTGTATATATATATATATATATATATATATATATATATATATATATATATATATATATATATATATATATATATATATATATATATATATATATATATATACATATATATATAATCTCTGTGTGTAATTGTATAGTTAATGTATTTGTAACTTGCTGTTGGTGTATTTTTCACTGCAGTTAAGAAAGTTTTTACTTTCATTTTTGGCCATGGGAGAAGGAAGAATCTATTCTCCTGCAGAGATCTCCTGATATCTCCACCTCTGGGCTGGAGAAGCCAGAAAGGAGAACTTGAAAGAGAAGCACAGAGATAAAGTGGCATCTCTGTTTACTAAACATGCCGTTTCTGTTGCAGTCAATGCAGCCGTTCTGTGTTCTGAGATGAGAAGAGAAAAAATAGTTCTCCAGCACTCATCTCGGTATATTAAACCTGCAATGCTCTGAGATAAGCAGAGATCATCCTGATCTCAGCTTATCAAAGTTTACTAAACGGACACCAAAGAGGGAAAGACGGATGTGGAGAAGACATGCGGAGCACTAAGTGCAATGACATGAAAAGGGGAGATGAGTACATCATGATGAAAAGGAAATTGGTTATATAACCATCTGAAGATTTACCCCCCCCTTTATGGCCAGGCCATTTTTTGCAATACGACAATGCGTTACTTTAACTGACAATTGGGTCGTCATGTAACACTGTACATAAATTCAATATATAGCAATTTTCCCACAAAGCTTCTTCTGGTGGTATTTGATCATCACTGCATTTTTAGCACATTTTTTTTTTAGTTTTTGTTATAAAACATCCAATAAAAACATTTTAAAAATCTATTTTCTTCATCAATTTAGTCTAATATGTATTCTGCTACATGTTTTTGGTAAAAAAATCCCAATAAGTGTGTATTGATTGGTTTACAAAAACACTAAAGCGTCTACAAACTATGGGATAGATGAGGGGTAGGCAACCCCCTGCATGGGTGCCGGTGTCCTGTTGAATAATGCCTCTCATAGAGAAATGAATCCTATGCACTGCGCATGCGCAGCACATCACGTCACTTTAGCTGATATCCTGATCAGCTGGTGTGATGTATCGACTGGGCATGCTCAGTTCGTCAGCTGCGAAGAGAGAGAATCTAAATGTAAGATTCTGCCTCACTCTCCGCGCATGCGTGCAACATTGTAGGGTCCGAAAACGCTTGTTATTAGATGGATTGTGGGGTGATCTTGTAGCTTTAATTTCTGGATGTGGACGGTGGTTGTTTCTGGATGAGGACGGTGGTTGCTTTTGGCTGTATTTGGTCTTTTCTTAGACGGTGGAAGTTGCACATTGTCGTGAATACAGTATATTTATACAACACTGTAAAGGAGCACTCCTATGGGGGGGGCATCTGATTCATGGAGGGGCTCCGCTGGGGGACATCTGATTTATGGAGGGGATCTGCTGGGGGACATCTGATTTATGGAGGGGATCTGCTGGGAGACATCTGATTTATGGAGGGGCTCCCCTGAGGATACATCTGATTTATGGAGGGGATCTGCTGGTGACATCTGATTTATGGAGAATACAAAACCAATTTTTTCCTCTAGTGGGACTTTAATTAGGCAGTAGTCTTCAAAGTTTGTAACAAAGTATACATTTTATTGCATAAAGAGGAAAATCACATAAATAACAATAAGAACTTAGGGATGCACAGTGATTATTAGAGGATGCACAAAAAACTACAGTGTTAATATACCACATATTAGGGATAATATCACCACAAATATCGATCCCAGCTCAATAATGGGACCAAGAAATGTCCCGACGCGTTTCAAGGTTGTTAAGAGATCTAACCTCTTCTTCAGGGGCTGGTGATGTATTACATTCCCATCTATAAGCATTATAAGAAGACACAAGTAATGGTAAACAAACAGTATTTGCAAATAGTTGATCTTTTTCAAACAATATTTGAATAAAGACATGATCAAAAAATTGTATGGTATATTCTAACCATGTAATGCTGTACATCGCTGTTCAGAGGGCATCCAACATATTAGAAAGGTGTAATGGAGAAATGTCTGCCAGCCGGCATCAGATCTGTAACCCGATGAGAAGAACCCGGGGGGTACAAGTGGATTCGGCACTCGAGCTGCACACAAGGGGCGGATTCCACCCAAGAATGGTAATGTAGCCAAGTAGCTCTATGATCAAAAACAAAAAGATCAAACAACCAATCAGCGACATGGGATTCTCTTCAATTAGCTGAGTGTGAAACACTGAGCCAATGAGAGGAGTTTAAATATGTACATCACTCCTATAGACAGACAGACAAAATCTCAATCATAAAGAAAAACCTCTCAAGTTGCTCAATGAGTATGATGTCCCTACTTAGGGTGTCCCTAATATCAACGCAAAATAACTGAAATTGAAAAGGAATTGGAACCAATATATAGGCAATTGACTTCTTTTAAGGACCATGTCCTATATGAGAAATATGATAAGGAACTTAATGAATCATTGGAACACTTTAATAAAGAAATTCTAATTAAAAAAAGAAAAGAAGTTCTGTAGGGACAAGGCTGCCTTTCAGGAATCACGGGCTTACAATTGGAGAAATCATAATACTATAAAAACCAGAAACCAAGGACATCATCACAAGAATGCTAAAAATGACAACTTGTTATCTGGAGCGTCCTCTCTATGGTCCCTCTTGTCAAGAGTTTCGAGTAGACAGAAGCCCTCGCGGAAATCAAAGAGAAACTCCCAGGGTGGGGTTCACAGGAAAAAATCCCTAAAAAAACGGATTACCAATCCCTCCATTCAGGCTGGCTTTGCCAGCCCAGGCCTGGGGGTAGGCAAAACAGGGGGTATAGTTCCCTCACATTTGACGACAAATGATGTCCCATTGGGGAATGAAGCGTTTGCCTCGGCTCCCGTTGTGGACAATTTTGTAGTTAAACTGATCGAAAATGCGACCTTATGAGAGGTATGAATCCTGATGGAGCATTCCCTCCTAATAAGGAGACTATCAATTTAAATGTGGTAAATCTATCATCATACGAACTTAATGAAGTTGAATTATCAGTTTTAAGTAGAGGGCTAAGTTTCTGTCCCAATCAGGACATAGACAGATTTGAAGCCACAAAAGATATACAGTTGTTTGCGTGCAAATTGATTCTAAAACAACTCTATTCTAGAGATATACCTAAACAATCTAGTTTTAAACCACAAGAACTTGCGGCCTTGGACAATCTAATATCTCTCTTGGATGAGAATGAACCGCCCAGTTTAATTGACAAGATTGATCTGGAACAATTATTGGGTCGTTTCGATCAATCAGATCTACCAAGCTTCTCTACTAATCCTTATAAGAAAAAATCTGACAAGTTTCCAGCTTTGAACATCAATCCCAATGTCCTGGCCTTTGTCAGATTAACTTGTAACGAAGTCTGTAAAATTTCTATCGCATCCAAGGAACAATAGAATTTAAATCCTAGTGAACGTGAGGCCTTGAAATCTCTAGCCACTAATCCCTCGATCACTATTAAATCTTCAGACAATGGAGGGAACATTGTCCTAATGGACAATGGTCAATATGAGACAGTGTGTCGTAACATATTGTCTAATAGACAGTGGTACTGCAAGATCGCCTCAACCAAGATCGATAAATTCAATCGTAAATTCTATAAACTCATAGACGAGTCATACGCAGCAAATATACTCACTCGATCTGAATATGACTATGTTAGGACTGCTTTACCACGCATTCCTACTTTCTACACGTTGCCCAAGCTACACAAGGACCTACTTCACCCCACTGGCACACCAATTATCTCAGGCAATGGGTCGTTGACAGAGAAACTCAGTAAATTTGTCGACGGCCACTTGCGACCATTTGTATTTAAATTACCCAGCCATACTCGGGATACTTTACATCTTTTAAAGATGTTGGAGGATATTTATATTCCTCCAGGGTCATTATTGGTAGCCGTGGATGTTGAAGCCCTCTACAGTTCGATTCCGAATGATAGAGGGCTTTCATGTATTCGCCATGTGCTTCTGCAGGATGGCAAGTTGGGTGAGGAAAAAATTAGTTTCCTGAATGATGCCTTGGACTTCATTTTGAATTATGATCACTTCATGTTTTATGGGGACCATTTCCTCCAGGTACAGGGGGTTGCGATGGAGACATCTTGTGCCCCATTGTATGCCAACCTTTACCTGGGGGAATGGGAAAATATGCTTGCCACTTCCGAACCACTACGTCCTTTCATGGAAAAGGTGATACTATGGCGTCATTATATCGATGACATTTTCCTGGTATAGGACGACATGTCTGACTCTCTTCGGGAGTTTGTTAACCAGTTGAACAACAATGAGTTCAATCTGACATTCACAATGGCATATGATGAAAAGAAGATTACATTTCTAGACTTAACCATTCATCGACATCCGGATGGATTTTTGACTAGTTCCCTATTCCGTAAACCGACGGCTTGTAACTCCATTCTACATGCCACCAGCTTTCACCCACAGCCCCTTATTCGGTCAATTCCATATAGTCAATACCTACGTGTCAGGAGGAACTGTACTGATGATGATGTCTTTCAAAAAGAGGCTGACGCATTGAGGGACAGACTCCTGGTACGTGGGTATACTAAAAAATGCTTGAAGAAAGCATTCAAACGAGCTAAGGCCAAAACTAGACGGGAACTTATACATCATCCCAAATCGAAGCAAAATCAAACTAATCCAGTTAGAATTATAACTACATTTTCCAACCAACATAAAAGTCTACAGAACATAGTACAACGGTATTGGCATGTACTGAAAATGGATCCCACCATTGGTCCCTTTGTTTCGGATCAACCCTCTATCACATTCAGACGGGATAAATCGATTGGTGATAGTCTGGTGTCTAGTGAATATTTGGGTGGAGAGGGCAAATGTGACCCCTGTAAACGGATGGGAACCTTCAGATGTGGTGGGTGTCCATACTGCCAATTCATGAACATCAGTTCAAACATTAGACTTCCAAATGGCAAAAAATACAAACCTCGACACTACATGAATTGTAAGACGATTGGTGTTATATACTTACTATTGTGTGACTGTTCGTGCTATTATGTAGGTAAGACGAATCAAGAATTCTGGAGACGGGCATACTGCCACATTGCTGCAATGAAATCATGCAACCCAGACTTACCTCTTGGGCGACATGTCACTGCGGTCCATGCGGGAACTTTCCCACATGTCTCGTTTCTAATCTTGGATGGCGTACATTCTGGGTTGCGTGGAGGCGATTGGAACAAAATCCTTCTGCAATGCGAGCAGAGATGGATTTATCACCTCCAGGCAACCAAACCTCCTGGTCTCAGTGATGCCGTCTCATTCCAACCCTTTCTCGAGGGGTTTACCTCGGGGGGGTCGGAGTGGGACCGCATTGAGGCCAATATGTCTCAATATTATTAACCCAGTTGGTAGTAATTGGGGAATTGGAGTTTTTGAATCATAATGTCTAACATTTGGATTAACAACAACTAGCGGTATGTAAAAGTGATACCATTATAAGCTCTAACCGTGGCATTAATCATTTGGACTGTGTGACCTCAATTCCGAGTATTCCAATATTCTCTTTTTTATCTTGGGAGGAGTTTCTGCATCTGTTATTTAATGCTACATACATATATATATATATATATATATATATATATATATATATATATATATATATATATATATATATATATATATATATCCATCTGGACTATGTATAGTTGAAAATTGCAGACCATATTATTAATTGGTGATTCTATTGGGAGATCTACGTTGTACTTTCCTGTGCTGTAATGACCCCTGTTCTTTTCTCCATATTTTGTATGAATAATGCTCTCTATATTTATGCATTGTATATGTTTCTTAAATCTTATTTTGACTTCTCATGGATGCCCTTCCCCTCTTTTCATTATCTTATCCAGTGGGTTCTGTGTATAGGTTCTTTCCCTGTGTGGTGGGTCGCCCCTTAAGTATAGTGGAGGGGTCTCTGCCTTTTGGAATTCTTTTCTGACATCTCGTTGAGTTCGGGAGAGTATGATTATGGATCGGCATTTTTTGGGGCGGTACACTCGGCACACGGGGGCCACGGGGTCATCTTTTTTGTTATGGAGCCTTGTGGCCGCCATACTTCTGGCTGCCTGGGCTGGAGACTGTGTTGTCTCATGTTGCCCTGGTGACCGGCAAGCCACGGGCGATCGACGTGGACACCGGTCACCTCCCTCCCCATGACCACACCCCCCCTTTGGGGGCGTATACCATGACACCATTGCCATTTTTAGCATCCGTCGTTGGGAATGGGGTTGGGGCGGGCCTGCGCTCCGATGGTTCGGGGGGCGTTTCCCTTCCGCCTTCCTTTTTACATATCTAACCTCCTTTGCTCTAGCTGTAGCTGATTCAGCGATCAGCTGTTGGGCTTAAATGCAGCACACACAGCTGTGTGAAGTTGGCACCCCATGTGTAAAACCTGAATAAAAATATACCATTCGTTTGTGCCACATTTGTGCTGATTTGTGCCGCAAAAATTAGCGTTTGTGCTGGTTCGGTTTCTGAGATATTAAACATTCAATTTAATGCAAGCTTCGCCCACTTTGCACCCTACATTGCTGAATTTGAAAAACAAATGCGCCATTTGTTTGTGCCGCGTATGTGCTGGTTTGTGCTGCAAAATAAACGTTTGTGTCGCTTTGGTTGCGGAGATATTGTGCGTTATAGTTACTGATTCCCCGCCCACTTTGCACCCCACGTTACCGAATTTGAAAAAGAAACGTGCCATTCGTTTGTGCCACGTTTGTGCTGGTTTGTGCTGCAAAAATAAACGTTTGTGCCGCTTTGGTTGTGGAGATATTGTGTGTTATATGTTGTGAAACCCCGCCCACTATGCACTCCACGTTACCGAATTTGAAAAACAAACGCGCCATTCGTTTGTGCCGCATTTGTGCTGGTTTGTGCTGCAAAAATAAACGTTTGTGCCGCTTTGGTTGCGGAGATATTGTGCGTTATAGATGCTGAAACCCCGCCCACTTTGCACCCCACGTTTCTGAATTTGAAAAACAAACACGCCATTCGTTTGTGCCGCGTTTGTGCTGGTTTGTGCTGGTTTGTGCTATTTGTTCCTCCAAGTGAATCCTCTGTACCACCCTTCATATGTCTCAAAGTAGGGGATATTTACAGCTGCACATATTCATCAGAAAGAAGTGCAGATGATGGAGGGGCGGTGTTACTACATGGCGCCAAGCAGCAGCGTGATGCTGTGAACTCCTAGGCATTCCCCCCGAGCGAATATGCTAAGTGAGCCTGAATTTCCGTGTTAAAGCTGATCTGTGCCCCACCATGGTAGCTGCTTATCGGTCTGTTACGTGCTGCTATCCACCTGCTACCTACCCAGTTTCCGAATCTCAGCTGGTCAGTCGTCTATCTCCCCACTGTCCCTGGTTGAGCGACCCGCAGTGTGCCATCTACTGGGGGGCAGTGGAGTAGCATGGGTTGTCAGCACCCGGGTCAAGGCAAGTAATTTGCAGGATGCCTGTGGCCAATCATAGCTCAGGCTGTGTAGTACATGCCCCACACTATAGAAGGCCGCCAGCGCGGCAGCCTTGTGTAGTGTGTTGGCGTCTGTAGGAGTTAGTGGGTGTTCTGTGTACCTTCAACACAGTATACACCGTTCGTTATCGGCCGATTTTGCGTTCTTGCTCTTCTGTAGTGGTTGTTGTCTGCGTGCCCTGACCGCAGTATACACCGCTATATCCACCTATATAGCTAGCTATATTTCTCTTTTTTAATAGAGCTTGCAGTCAGTTGTAGGAGATTGTGCGTGCTGTCTGCGTGCCCTGACCGCAGTATACACCGTTATATCCACCTATATAGCTAGCTATATTTCTCTTTTTAAATAGCGCTTGCAGTCAGTTGTAGGAGATTGTGCGTGCTATCTGCGTGCCCTGAACCCAGTATACACCTTTATATCCACCTATATAGCTAGCTATCTTGCTCTTTTTAAATAGAGCTTGAAGTCAGTTGTAGGAGATTGTGCGTGCTGTCTGCATGCCCTGACCGCTCTATACACCGTTATATCCACCTACATAGCTCTTCTCTAATTGAGCCATCTGCCATCTGCAGGAGTTAGTGAGTGTTGTGTGTGCCTCCAGCACAATATACACTACCCAATTGCTGGTTTTCCCATCTCCGTTCAGGCCATTACCATGTCTGGAAGGCCAACAAGAAGAGGCAGACAGACGCAAGCTGATAAAAGAGGGTTAGCAGGCTCTGTGTCTAGAGACAACAGTGCTGGTCGTGGACGCGGTGCATCGTCATCATCAGCACGTGGCCATGGGACACGCTTGTCCTTCTTTTCGGCAGCTGGACATGTTGAGCCGCAACATGCCGAAGACTTGGTAGAGTGGATGACCAAGCCCTCTTTATGCTCCTCATCCTCTCTCACCCAGGCTCAGGGTACTAGCAAAGCAGCTGCCAACGCATCGTCTTCCCTCCTCTCAATGTCATCATCAGTGACTCCTTCCCTAGACCCACCACGTCCTCCTGAGGAGTCTCCTGAACTCTTTGAGCACAGTGTTGGGTACATGCTCCAGGAGGATGCCCAGTGTTTTGTAGGCTCTGATGATGATACTCAGCTAGAGGAAGGCAGTAGCGTGAGCGCAGAGAGAGGGGTTGCTCAAGAAGGACAGCAATCTGGCAGTCATGTTCCACAAGCTGCAGCATACTGCCAGGTTTGCTACAGCGATGAAGAGGGAGGGGATGATGAGGGCACTGACTCCACGTGGGTGCCTGGTAGGAGGGAGGAGGAGGAGGCACATGTCCAATGAGCCAGGATGCCCTCCAGGGGCCAGCTTAGGGGCAGCACACCGACTGAATCACACCACAGAGCTCTGCCTGTGCAGGGCGCTGCCTTTGTCCGTTATTCTAAAAGTTCTTTGGTGTGGGACTTTTTTGAGACGAGTACATCAGATCACACCGCTGCTATTTGCAACATATGTCTCAAGCGTATCTCGCATGGCCAAAACATCAGTCGCTTGGGCACCACATGCTTGACCAGACATATGTTGACCTGCCATGCAGCTCGTTGGCAAGCGTACCTCAAAGATCCACACCAAAGAACAAAGCGGACATCTCCTTGCTCCTCATCAGCTGGGATCTCCAACCCCACTAGACCTTCAGTCCTCTCTGAAACCTGCTCTAAGAGGAATGAAGGTGTAGAATTAGGTGTGTCACAGCCAAGTGCTTCCGGGCACTCTGCTAGCAGTACACCCACGTCCGATTATAGCAGGCAAATGTCCCTGCCCCAGCCGCTGGACCGTCAAAGGAAGTTCACTCTCAGCCATCCACATGCCCAGCGGTTGAATGCTAGCTTGGCTAAATTGCTGGCACTTCAACTGCTGCCTTTTCAGTTAGTAGACTCGGCTCCCTTCCGTGAGTTTGTACAATGTGCGGTTCCTCAGTCGCAGGTCCCCAAACGCCACTTTTTCTCACGGAAGGCGATTCCGGCTCTCTACCGGCATGTGGAAGGCAATGTCCTTGCCTCGCTGGACAGGGCGGTCAGCGGTAAGGTGCATATTACCGCTGACTCATGGTCCAGCAGGCATGGACAGGGACATTTCCTATCTTTCACGGCCCTTTGGGTCACTCTTCTGACAGCTGGGAAGGATGCAGGACAAGGTGCAGTAGTGTTGGAGGTTGTTCCGCCACCATGCCTCCAAAATGCTACTATTGGTTGTGACGCATCTCTCTCCTCCACCCCCTCCTCTTCTTCTTCCTCCATGGCCTCTTCCAGTGCTCTGTCCTCAGAACTAGCGGTGCTCCGTAGGTGTTCCAGGGGCTACGCAAGTACGCAGGCAATACAATGCCATGCTTGCGCTGGTTTGTTTGGGGACAGGAGCCACACTGGGGCAGATGTTTTGTCAGCTCTGCAGGGGCAGGCCGAGAGGTGGTTGACGCCACGCCAGCTTAAGCCAGGAATGGTGGTTTGTGGCAATGGCACCAACCTACTCTCCGCCCTCCGACAGTGACAACTGACCCATGTGCCCTGTGTGGCTCACGTCCTTAACCTGGTGGTGCAGCGGTTCTTGGGCAGGTACCCGGGCTTACAAGATGTCCTTAAGCAGGCCAGGAAAGTCTGTGTGCATTTCCGCCGATCATTTAATGCCTGTGCTCGGCTGGCTGAGCTCCAAAAGGAGTTGAACTTGCCCAAGAACCGCCTTATATGTGACATGCCCGCCAGGTGGAACTCAACGTTGGCCAGGGTCAGAGGAGCTCGGTTTTTTCTCACCACGCCAGTGGGGCATGATCAGGGATGCATGCACTGTCCTGTCACCGTTTGAGGAGGCCACAAGGATGGTGAGCAGTGACAGTGCATGCATCAGTGACACTGTACCTCTTGTCCACCTCTTGGAGCATACGCTGCATGGAATAATGAACAGGGCACTTGAGGCAGAACAGAGGCAAGAAGAGGAGGACTTCCTTGCCTCTCAAGGCCCCCTTTATCCAGACAGTGTTCCTGTTGTGCCACCCATTACACAGGAAGAGGATGAGGAGGAGGAGGAGGATTGTGTCAGCATGGAGGTGGAGGCTGGCACTCAGCATCAGCAGCAGCAGCAGTCTTGTAGGGTTGATTTACAGTCCCAAGAAACCCGTGGACTTGTACATGGCTGGGAGGAGGTAGCTGCGGATCATGTTGTCCTTAGTGACCCAGAGGACTCCGGACCGAATGCCTCAGCTAACCTACGCTGCATGGCCTCCCTGATCCTGCAAAGCCTGCGGAAGGATCCTCGTATTCTTCGGATCAAGGAGAGGGACCATTACTGGCTGGCCACTCTCCTTGATCCACGGTACAAGAGTAAGGTTGCCGACCTTATCTTGCCGTCGCAGAGGGAGCAGAGGATGAGACATCTCAAGGAGGCCTTACAGAAAGGTCTGTGCAACACGTTTCCAGAGACTGGGAGGTTACAAACTCCTGGTCCTGGACAACGTGTTGCTGAGGCATCAGTCAGAAGGAGCGGTGGAGAAGGTGGCCGTCTGACCGATGCGTTCAGACAATTTTTTAGTCCGCAGCCCCAAGGTATGATCGGTTCCAGCAACCATTGCCAGCGTCTGATTTACATGGTGCAGGAATATCTAGGGGCAAGGTCAGACTTGGACACCTTTCCCACCAAAAATCCTCTGGCTTACTGGGTCTTGAGGATGGATCAATGGCCAGAGCTTGCACAGTATGCAATTGAGCTACTGGCCTGTCCTGCATCCAGCGTTGTTTCGGAACGCACCTTCAGTGCTGCTGGTGGCTTTGTTACCTATCACAGGGTGCGCCTGTCCACCGACTCAGTTGATCGACTGACCTTTATCAAGATGAATCAGTCTTGGATCACCCAGAGCTACCAAGCACCTGAAGCTGATGTAACCGAATAATTTTTTTTGAAATATCACATCTCTTCAAGACTGCCTATGCTGATGCTAAGTGACTGTCCTGTTATGTTGATTGTCTATCCTCTTCCTCCTCCGCTGATATGTTGGAAGAACATTTTTGGTTCTGGTTGATGCCAGCAGCCCAATTTTTCAGCCCCGGTTTAACAGGGGCGTTTAATTACAATTTTTGATGCAATGCTTTGCAGCAGGGCTCATTCCTGCACCACAACTAGAGTATATGGGAGAGTTTGCAGTGTCGTGGCACTAGCACCAGTGCCTAAGGCCCAATTTTTCAGCCCTTGTTTAACAGGGGTGTTTAATTTCAATTTTTGATGCAATGCTTTGCAGCAGGGCTCATTCCTGCACCATAACTAGAGTATATGGGAGAGGTTGCAGTGTTGTGGCACCAGCACCAGTGCCTAAGGCCCAATTTTTCAGCCCCTGTTTAACAGGGGCGTTTAATTAAAATTTTTGATGCAATGCTTTGCAGCAGGGCTCATTCCTTCACCACAACTAGAGTATATGGGAGAGGTTGCAGTGTTGTGGCACCAGCACCAGTGCCAGCAGCCCAATTTTTCGGGGCTTGTAATTACAATTCTTGATATAATATTTCACAGGAGGGCCCATTCCTGTGCCCACCCAGAGTAACTGTGAGGACTTATAGTGTTGTGGCACCAGCACCACAACCACCAAAGGTCAATTTTTCTACCACTGTTCAACAATGGCATGTAATTACAATTCTTGATATAATCGTTCACAGCAGGGCGCTCCAGCGCCCACCAAGAATCACTTTGAGGGCTTACAATGTTGTGGCAACACCAACACCTTGTTCCGCCATTTCTGCAGAGCATATAGGGCAGGCCCCTACTAGAGATGAGCTTTGAGCTCGAGTCGAACTCATGTTCGGCTCGAACATTGCCTGTTCGCCTGTTCCGCGAACCGTGAACAATTTGGGCTGTTCGCGGCAAATTCGAAAAGCCGAAACACCCTATACAAGTCTATGGGAGAAATCTGAAGTGCTAATTTTAAAGGGTAATATGCAGGTTACTGTCCTAAAAAGTGTTTGGGGACCTGGGTCCTGCCCAGGGGACATGGATCAATGCAAAAAAAAGTTTTAAAAACTGCCGTTTTTTCAGGAGCAGTGATTTTAATAATGATTAAAGTGAAACAATAAAAGTGTAATATTCCTTTAAATGTGGTACCTGGGGGGTGTCTATAGTATGCCTGTGAAGGGGCGCATGTTTCTCGTGCTTAGAACTGTCCCTGCACAAAGTGTCATTTGTGCAGGAAAAAAGTCTTTTAACTAGTTGCTGACCGCCGGCCGTCCAATGACGGCCAGGCGGCGCACCTATTGTGGCGGGAGGCCGTCATATGACGGCCTCCCGTTTAAACAGGGAATGTGAGCGATCGTGCGCACGCACCCCTGTTTCTTTGGTGGCTGTGTGTCACGGAGACACCGCTCGCAACCCAAGGGGGTGAACAGCCATTGGTTATGGCTGTTTACCACGTGATCGGCCATGATGAAGTCACGGCCGATCACAGAGGGTCACACTGTGCACGGCGCATGCGCGCGATCATGAGCGCGTTGCGTGTGCACGTCGGTGGCGGTGTGTTCCCCGGGAACACTGCTCGTCATCGATGCTGGTAAACAGCCATTGGCTGGCTGTTTACCCACGTGATCGGCTGTGATCCTTTCACAGCCGATCACTAAAATGTAAACAAACCACGGTAACGAGAGGTTACCGGGCTCTCCTCCTCACACACTGATCATGTGTGAGGAGGAGATTGCAGTAACATCTCGTTACCGCCTACAGTACACATCAAGCACACTGATTGCCCCCCCCAATAAAGAGGACCTGTCACCACCCCTCATAGTACCTGTCAATCACAATCCATCAGAGTACCTGTCACAGTCCATCAGAGTATTTGAGTACCTGTCAGCCCATCAGAGTACTCGAGTACCTGTCATGGTCCATCAGGGTACCCGAGTATCTGTCACGGTCCGCCAGAGTACCCGAGTACCTTTCACGGTTCATCCGAGTACCCGAGTACCTGTCACGGTTCATCCGAGTACCCGTGTACCTGTCACAGCCCATCTGAGTACCCGAGTACCTGTCCCAGTCCATCTGAGTACCAGAGTACCTGTCACAGTTCATCTGAGTACTCGAGTACCTGTCACAGTTAATATGAGTACCTGTCACCGCCCTTGAGAGTACCCAAATACCAGTCACCAAGCCATCAGAGTACCTGTCACAGTCCATCATGGTACCCGAGTATCTGTCACGGTCCGTCAGAGTACCCGAGTACCTTTCACGGTTCATCCGAGTACCCGAGTACCTGTCACGGTTCATCCGAGTACCCGTGTACCTGTCACAGCCCATCTGAGTACCCGAGTACCTGTCCCAGTCCATCTGAGTACCAGAGTACCTGTCACAGTTCATCTGAGTACTCGAGTACCTGTCACAGTTAATATGAGTACCTGTCACCGCCCTTGAGAGTACCCAAATACCAGTCACCAAGCCATCAGAGTACCTGTCACCAGGACATCAGAGTACCTGAGTACCTGTCACCAGGCCATCAGAGTACCCGAGTACCTGTCACCAGGCCATCAGAGTACCCGAGTACCTGTCACCCGGCCATCGGAATACCCGAGTACCTGTCACCAGGCCATCAGAGTACCCAAGTACCTGCCACCAGGCCATCACAGTAACCGAGTACCTGTCACCAGGCCATCAGAGTACAAGAGTACCTATCTCCAGCCCATCAGAGTACCCGAGTACCTATTTGCAGCTCATGTCTCATAGAATATACGTTGGGGTGTTTGCTTTCCAAAATGGGGTCATTTTGTGGGTAATTTCACTGTCCTGGTGATGCAGGACCTTCAAAAGTGTGATGGGTAGGAATGAAATGAGATGTGTCATTTATGCTCCTAGAACGCCTGAACGTACTACTTAAATTTTCGCCCTCTCTATTTGAACAGGCTGTGTAAAAGTCCTACACATGTGGTATCGCCATACTCGGGAGGAGTAGCAGAATGTATTTTGGGGTGTCATTTTTGCTATATACATGCTATGTGTTTTAATTTTTTTCCACATATTCCAAAAACTTCTGGAAAAAAATTAACCGTTCAGAAGACTCATTATGCCTCATAGATTATATGTTGGGGTGTTTGCTTTCCAAAATGGGGTCATTTTATGGGCAATTCCATTGTCCTGGTACTCCGGGGCCTTCAAAAATGTAATAGGTGGCTGAGAAATGAGATGCATCATTTTTGCTCGTAGAACGCCTGAATTTACTACATCAATGTTGATCCTCTGTATGTGGCCAGGCTGTGTAAAAGTCTCACACATGTGGTATCGCCGTACTCGGGAAGAGTAGCAGAATGTATTTTGGGGTGTAATTTGTTGTATGCATATGCTGTGTGTGAGAAATAACCTGATAATATGACAATTTTGTAAAAAAAAATAATAATAAAAAAAAAATCTTCCTTTTGCAAAGAATTGTGGGGAAAAAATGACAACTTAAAAAAACTCATCATGCTACTTACTTAATACCTTGGAATGTCTACTTTGTAAAAAGGGGTCATTTGGGGGATATTTGTACTTTCTTGACTTGTTAGTGTCTCAAGAAATGAGATATACCTGATGTACTGAAGGCCTGATCAGAAGTGATCAATTTTCAGTGATTGGCACCATAGATTGTAGACTCTATAACTTTCACAAAGACCAAATAATATATACTAATGTGGGTTATTTTTACCAAAGATATGTAGCAGTGTAAATTTTGGCCAAAATTTATGAAGAAAAATTACTAATTAGCAAAAATTTATGGCAGAAACAAAGAAAAAGGCATTTTTTTCACAAAATTTACGTTTTATTTTATTTATAGCACAAAAAATAAAAAATCCACTAGTGATTAAATACTAAAGAAAGCTCTATTTGTGTGGAAAAAAGGACGCAAGTTTCATATGAGTACAGTGTTGGATGACTGAGTAATTGTCATTCAAACTGTGAGAGCGCTGAAAGCCGAAAATTGGTCTGGTCAGGAAGGGGGTGTAAGTGCCCTGTATTGATGTGGTTAAAATCACTTGCGGCTATATTGTCGGCTCCCGTAATACAGAGAACACTCAATGAGTGTTCTCTGTATTAGCCGACAATTCATTCATTCATTGATAAAAAAAAAAAAAAAAGCGTGGGGGTTCCCCCGAAATTCAATTACCAGGCCCTTCAGGTCTGATATGGATATTAAGGGGAACCCCGCATCAATTTTTTAAAAAAATTGACGTGGGGGTCCCCCTAAAAATCCATACCAGACCCTTTATCCGAGCACGCAACCTGGCAGGCCGCAGGAAAAGAGGAGGGGACGAGAGAGCGGCCCCCCTCCCTCCTGAACCGTACCAGGACACATGCCCTCAACATTGGGAGGATGCTTTGGGGGTCTGTGACCCCTCAAAGCACCATGTCCCCAAGGGCCTCATCCCCACAACCCTGAGCGGTGTTTGTGGGGGTCTGCGGGCGGGGGGCTTATCAGAATCTGGAAGCCCCCTTTAACAAGGGGACCCCCAGATCCCAGCCCCCCCCTGTTTGAAATGGTAAGGGGGTACAAAAGTACCCCTACCATTTCACAAAGAAAGTGTAAAAATGGTTAAATAAGACAAACACACTTTTCAAAAATTCCTTTATTAAAAATAAAAAAAAGGTTCCAGCGGTGCTAATCCACTCTTGCTATCCAGCAACGGATCTCCGGGGTCCAGCGATGATTGATCATATCCAGCGACGGGGGATCTCTCAGTCCAGCGCTGTCCATACATCCGTCTTCTGTCTCCACTGCGGAAACACTGCGGGGATCCCATCGCTGACGTTTCTTATATTAGGAGGGCGGGG